>NC_092343.1:60811875-61151250 GCF_046630445.1 Rutidosis leptorrhynchoides
ATAGTTGTACAAGTTTTTCCCATCTTGTCGGTTTCTGAAAAATGTTTGTTGGGACAAGTTTCTTATTGGTTTCTGAAAATGTTTGTTAGGACTATTCACCTTCGAGGAGAATACTAGTATAACGTGAAGAGTCTCTCTCTCCATTGAAAATTTAGATAAAGGTTTTCCTTACACGGAAGTACGAGTGTAATGCGAGAGAAGTTTCCGCCTCGATGTGAGCATATCAAGCGTTTCGTAGTTCATCGATAAAAGTGTGCGAACACGAGATAGTATACACGTGTAACATATGTTTTGAAGTTGAAAGAATTGGTCATTCGTTCAGAAGCATAAATAGAATTTGGTAATATCAAGATGTGTCCCTGGTATGGTTGTTATCAATATTCTCGAAGTTTTTGAATGGCAACAAGGAAAAAATAAAGTCATGTACATGGCACATGATGGTGATTAGGTTGATCGAGTCCAATCACCATCTCGAGTCATTAGAACTTTGGTATGACTTACCATAATATAACTACGTTGATCGAGTGTTGTTATATTATGCTAACTCATACCTCCATTCCCACATCACTCTATAGAATCAAGTTCGTGTAATCGTGAAGATTTAAAATGAACAAAATATAATTGCATCCCGAGGGAAGTGTATAACTGGTTGTTCACGTCAATGCTGTTCAAATCAAACAATAATGTCTTTGATTACGACAAGAGTAACGAATCGTGATAACGAGTAGTATGCCACCGTAGTGATAAGCGGTGATGACGATACTCATCTAGAGTAGTGATAGTAGCAACAAGAAGTGGGAGATAGTGAAGTTTACCGGTGTAACATCGGTAGTGGTTAGTGATTGCCATGGTGGTGGAAACTTTACAGCGCTCGTGGATAGTAAGCTGAGACGGTGGCGAATAACAACCGAGGAGATAGAATTCCCGAACTACTATAACTAATGAAGTCGTCATCATCCTAACGTGTATGAATCTTGAATTTACATGTGTTATCAGAAAGTGGCAGAGTACGAGTTCGTATGATAAAATTTGGTACCATTAAGAAGTTGGCCTAAGAATGATTCAAGTATAAATGCACAAGTAGTCAAGTAAGTGCTATCTATAGCAAATGCAAGTCAGAATGCAATGGTTAACTATCCGTTTGTAGTCTAGATTCACTAATGCGTCCTAACGACTCTGTCAGACACACTAATGCACATCATAGTTCCTACAACCAACGCTCTGATACCATCTGTAACGACCCGACCAAAATCGTCATTGGAGGCGCCGTTAACTTAGGTCCCCTTGCATGTTCATAGTCCCTATATGAGACGTGTTTGACCAAAATTATGTCGCATTCATTTTAAACGTACAAGACTTACAAAGTTTAGGTACCAAACGGTTCGAAAAAGAGTTTAAGTTTACAAAAGTTATAAAATGTAGATGAAATAACCTGCGACATAATTGATAAGGCTAAAAAGGAACATATATTTCATAGCAAAATCCCCCAAGAAAGACAAGATTTTAGTTGCAATTGTTCCATTTTCAAGTAATATTCGTTTATTTTAAATAAGTGCGAAGACAAAAGGCGAAAACGACGAATTGAAGACACAAAGGTCCAAAAAGCTCAAAAGTACAAGATACAATCAAAAAGGTTCAAATTATTGATGAGGAACGTCTAAAAATGACAAGAGTACAAGTTACAAAACGCAAAGTACAAAATATAAAATTGTACGCAAGGACGTTCAAAAATCCGGAACCGGGACCAGAGTCAACTCTCAACGCTCGACGCAACGGTGTAAAAATTACGAGTCAACTATGCACAAGAATAAAATATAATATTTAAATAATTCATAATAAGAATAATATTAAATAATAAAAAGTTGTTAATTGAGCATAGTTCAGGGGTCATAAGTGAAAATTCAATTTCTAAATTCGCCTATAAAAGGCTTTGTAATCGTAATGTAAAAACACACCTTTTTTTATCTTTTTCTTATTTATCAATATCAATTATCAATATCTATATTCTATATCTCTATCATAATGTTAACTTAATAAGATATAACAATAATCTTAATTTTAATTTTAAATTATGATAATAATAAGATTTATGATAGAGATCGTTTGAGTGTGTAAGTCGAAATTCTGTCCGTGTAACGCTACGCTATTTTTAATCATTGTAAGTTATGTTCAACCTTTTTACATTAATGTATCGTAACTAAGTTATTATTATGCTTATTTGAGCCGAAGTAATCGTGATGTTGGGCTAAAATATTAAGAAGGGGTTATTGAACTTTGGACCATAATTAAGGTTTGGGCAAAAGACCGACACTTGTGGAAATTGAACTATTGACTATTAATAGATGGGGGTATTGTCTAATTGAGTGACAACTCATTGGAGTCTGTCGAACCTATCTTCAAATTAATTAACCTAATAATTAATAATGATTATGGTTGTCCTATTTAGTGATGTTCATATGGAATCTGTTATAATCATTTAATTAATCAATTGGGTTGGGTAATTGATTATTCATTCTGATCAAGTGGATGAATTAATATTCATAAACTAATTAAAACAGGGGTGGATTACATACAGTGATAACTGGTGTAATTGTTGACAGAAGTGATAACTGCGTCACAGTTTAAATCCTTAATCAGTTGGAATATTTGACTTCGGGTATAAGGGTAATTTGACGAGGATACTCGCACTTTATTTTTATGACCGATGGACTATTATGGACAAAAACCAGATAGACGTATCAAATAAACCAGGACAAAGGACAATTAACCCATGGTAATAAATTAAAATCAACACGTCAAACATCATGATTACGGAAGTTTAAATAAGCATAATTCTTTTATTATATTTCTCATCGTATCTTTATTTACTGTCATTTTATTACTCGCAATTTTATTTACTGTCATTTTATTTATTGTCATTATTTTACGCACTTTAATTATCGTCATTTATCTTTACGCTTAAAATATAGAATCGACAAACCGGTCATTAAACGGTAAAACCCCCCTTTTATAATAATATTACTACTTATATAATTATATATATTTTGTATAAATATAGTTAAAAATATAGTAAGTATCACCAGCTCCCTGTGAAACGAACCGGACTTACTAAAAACTACACTACTCTACGATTAGGTACACTGCCTATAGTGTTGTAGCAAGGTTTAGGTATATCCCATCCGTAAATTAATAAAACTTGTGTCATATTTTGTAGTATTTTGTATTAAAAATAATACTATTTCGTACCCTCACGCTACATCATCAAGTTTTTGGCGCCGCTGCCAGGGAGCGCTAAAACGCTATATTTTTAATTATAATAATATTGAAATAAAATATAATAATATAATAATATTGAAATAGAATATAATAATATAATAATATTGAAATAGAATATAATAATATAATAATATTTTAGAATATATTTTGAATCGTAAAAGTTTTAAAAAGTCGTATTTATTAAATACTTTAGGGGTATATTATGTAAATTGTAATTAATAATTTCTATCATGTCGCTTTCATGTGAATAGTAAATTAATTAATTTCTTTTCATTTACTATTCATGAATAGTAAATGAATTAAAAAAAAAAGTTTTGAAAAAAAAATAATAATTATAAAAAAAAAGTATTAATTTGTAAAAAAAATCATTTTTTAAAAAAAAAAAAAATTGTAAAAAAAAAAACGTTTTTTTTTAGAAAAAAAAATTCGTTTTAAAAAAAAAAAACGTAAAAAAAAAAAAAAAAAACGTAAAAAAAAAACAAAAACGTAAAAAAAAAAAAAAAAAACGTAAAAAAAAAAAAAAAATTATTAAAAAAATATATTTTTTTAAGATTTTGTCTATAAAAAAAAAAAAAATTTTTAGTTTTATTACCTTTAGATTTTTAGACTATAGTCGCAACTTTTAGTATTAAGTTTAGTTTTGCCATAGTTATTTTTACTTCTAGAATTTTTAGGTTTGCCGTAAAATCCCTTAAGTGCTTATTCCTTAGACTAAGATTTATGTGCTTTAGAATTTTGCGACGCCGTATTTCGCACTACTTTCTTATTTTTATTTTTCGACGCCTATTTTTCGACCTTTTTATTTTTCGATCTTTTTCGACGCGCAATCTTTTTCTTTCTTATTTCTCGCCATTCTAGTTTTTAGGACTTAGATTTTTTTCTACTTCTTCTCTAAATTTCTTAAAATTACGAAAATTTATTTTAAGTGGTTAAATTGATAGACATCAAAATTTTCTGGTTCGTAGTAATAGTTGGATTTGTACGTGGACCGGGTTATTGGAGCCAAACAATACTCAATTATATTGAGACCAAACGAATCCTGCCCCTCTGCTGCATCTTTTGGCTATTCGAAACGTGGGCAAAATCAGAAAAGTCTATTGATTGGACAACTTATATAAGTTTTTCTTATTTTTATAACTAATAGGATATTCTGTGAATGCACCGAGCAAAACGTTCGCCACCTTTCATACGTTCACCACCTGTAACTCGATCAAGACATCTAGCAAATATTGTCGCCGTTGATTTTTCTTTAGAATCGTCATCTAGTCGAACAAGAACTCCAACTCAAATTTCCGATAATCCATCTTTTGAACCCGACTTCACAATTAAGAACCCGGAGCATATTCAAGGACAATTCCAAGATCCTGAACCACTAATTATTCCTCCTGAGCCACAAACCATTAAATCAGAATCCTCTAGTGATTCGTATTCAACAAATTCAATTATGGAAGTAACGGAACCTCTAAGTATGGAAGATCGAATGAGAGCCACACGCACGGGCCAAGGTCACGCCATTATTAAGCCAGAAGTTAATGCGCCAGATTATGAAATCAAAGGACAAATTCTACACATGGTAACTAACCAATGCCAATTCAGTGGTGCACCGAATGAAGATCCTAACGAACACCTTCGTACGTTTAAAAGAATTTGTACACTATTCAAAATCCGAGAAGTGGAAGATGAGCAGATCTATCTCATGTTGTTTCCCTGGACTTTAAAGGGAGAAGCCAAAGATTGGTTAGAATCGTTACCTGAAGGGGCGATTGACACATGGGATGTTTTAGTTAAAAAATTTCTTAAACAATTCTTTCCGGCATCCAAAGCCGTGAGACTTCAAGGAGAAATTGTTACGTTCGCGCAAAAGCCAAATGAAACATTATATGAGGCGTGGACAAGATTCGGAAGGATGTTGAGAGGATGTCCTCAACACGGATTAGATACTTTTCAAATAGTACAAATATTCTACCAAGGCGTAGACGTTGCTACACGAAAAGACATCGACATAACAGCTGGTGGTTCCATTATGAAGAAAACCGCAACTGAAGCTTACAAAATTATTGATAACACAGCCTCCCACTCTCATGAGTGGCATCAAGAAAAAGATATTTTTCGTTCATCTAAAGCGGCTAGAGCCGATTCTAGCCATGACTTTGATTCCGTTTCCGCAAAAATAGATGCTTTCGAAAGACGAATGGAAAAGATGAATAAAGATATTCACGCAATACGAATCAGTTGTGAGCTATGCGGTGGACCACACTTAATGAAAGATTGTAATGTTGAACCAACCATGGAACAACGAGAGAATGTTTCCTATATGAACCAAAGGCCTGGAAATAATTATCAAAATAATTATCAACCGCCAAAGTTAAACTTCAATCGAAATCAAAACATTCTTTACAATCCAAACGGACCCAACAACAACTCGTACAACCAACAAGGTCCGAATAACCAACCAACTCAAAACAACACTTTCAATCAACAAAGACCTAGCTTGTATAAAACACCACAACAACCCGAAGAGAAAAAGCCAAATCTAGAAGAAATGATGGCAAAGCTGATTGAATCTCAAACACAATTCATTACATCTCAAACCCAAACGAACGAGAGGTTTGATCAGTCATTAAGAACTCAACAAGCTTCCATTTTGAATCTTGAAAAACACGTAGGTACTCTTGCTAGCATGATGAGTGAGAGGGAACAAGGAAATCTACCGAGTAATACTGAAGTAAATCCTCGGAATGAGAATGTTAACATGGTGTCAACAAATTCTGAAAAACCAGCTCCAGAAGTTGGGAAGGTTTTAGATGTGAGTAACAATGAAGAAGTTACACCACCACCACCAGAGTATGTAAAGCCAGTGGTGGCACCATATAAACCACCCATCCCGTTTCCAAGAAAAGGAGTTGAGTATGAGCAAGTAATAGGTAATAAAGTTGGTGATACCATTGGAAAGAAGAAGAAGAAGAAGTATAAGAAAGTGCAAGAAACAAAAACCGTAGAAGTAAACCCGGTGAAGACAGTTCCACCAAAACCTCCACCAAGAGTAGGTGATCCGGGTGAATTTATTGTTCCTTGTCTACTTAGTGATTGTGTCATGTATGATGCACTAGCAGATTTAGGTGCAAGTGTAAGTGTTATGCCTCTTTCCTTATATAAGAGATTAGGTGTAGGTAAGTTAAGTCCAACGGATATGAGTGTTCGACTCTTTGATCAAACCATTAAGCACCCAGTTGGAATTGCTGACAACCTACCCGTTCAAGTAGGCAATTTAACCTTTCTAGTCGAATTTATTGTCATTGACATAGAAGAGGACCCAAACATTCCTCTAATTTTAGGTCGGCCATTCTTTGCGTTCACCGGGGCGTTATTTGATGTAGGAAATGGAAGAATGACACTTAAAAGTGGTGACAAATCGATCACCTTTATGATTCGAAAATCTAAACCTCCACCAACCAAAACCGTTGAACCAATAAAAACGATTGGTAATAACCATGTTGTTTTACCAACTCCAACGGCAGTGCTTAGCAATAATGAAACGCCTAAGTGTGGGAAAAATGAAGTAACACCTAATGATAACCCAATAACAAAGGACCCCGTTGTTGATACGAAATTAGATGACCCCGTTATTAACAGTTCAATGAAGAAACTTTTTAAACGGGCTATTGATGCTAGAAGTAAGGGGAACTTTAAGTTATGTAACCGGTTAGTATCCAATCTGTCGCCTAAAGAAAGGGCGAAGCTAGTTGAATTATGGGATATTACGGAAGAAGCCGGGCACTGGCTTAAAGAAAAAGTCACAGATAGGCAAGTTGATTATGGACCAAGAGAAATTGACAATGAAGTTAATCACAATTTCAACACCACAGCTACCTAAGTGTGGGGAGATTCGAATGTTCTAAAAAGATAATGCTGTCTAAAGTTATTTGTTCTGTTCTCGTGTAGTTCCGAGAATGGAATCCGATTGGTCTTTTCCGCTAGCAGACACTAAAGAACTAGTTTTCTCCCTCCATTCTGAATTTTTATTTTTTTTAGGTTTTATTTGAAATTAATATGCATTTTAATTTATGTTTTATTGTGATTTTAAAAAACAAAATTTACTTTATTTCATTAAGTTAAAAATATGATTTTTAAAATTCGTCGTGAGTTGAAGACTAGGTCGTTGAGCCGAAATTACTTTACCCGAGGGCGGGGCGACAAATTTTGTTATCATTATTTTTAATTTTATTGATTTAAAGTATGCCAAAAATATTATACTTTATAAATTTTTGAAAAGTGGGGTTATAAACCAAACTTCAAAAATATATATATATATATATATATATATATATATATATATATATATATATATATATATATATATATATATATATATATATATATGTTTGTATTTTATCTTATGTACAAAACAGGGTAAAACAGCGCACTTTCAAAGACTGTCATGAAGTTCAGCAAAAGCTACTGATTTTGACAAGACGCAAAAAATCAAATGTGAAATAACAATATGTTTGCAAACTCGGTATTTTTAATCACTTTTCTACGCTAATCACCCTCATGAATTTAAATTATAGTCTGATTTCATGCAAATGAGGGCATTGCATGATCTTAAGTGTGGGGAAGGGTTATAAATTCTCTCAGGTTTATACTTGGTTTATTTGCCAAATTTTGTGAAAATTTGAAAAATTTTCAACTAAATGAACTCAAAATCATGTTTATACATATTTATGAACGATGAAAACTAGGTGTTAATACCGAAATTATCGTTACCTCGGAAAGGACATAAATTGAGAAACAACCTAAAATGCTTGAATTCATTTAAAATGGAATAAAGGAGAATAAAAAGGCAAAGAAAGAAACTAAGTGTGGGGAGAATGTACCAAGTTATTCAATTAAAAATTATCTATCACATATCTTTGTACAAGATTATTGCAGGTACTTTTGTTTTGGATGATACTAATCAGTTTTACCCGGTTTACTGTAATATATTTGAAAGAAAGATGGATCTACACGATGAATCAATTCCATCATTAAAAGGAAGTAAAGTCTTCCGAAAAAGACACGCGCTTCTTGATTTAGGTCAAGAAGTTGTCGTCCAGACCAGCTGTAGGTTGACGAAAAATCTAGAAAAGTCATCTCTAAAATCAGCAGGAAATCCACAGACCTCAGCATCAAACAGGGTCGCCAAGTGGTCATATTTATCCTAACCATGAGAAGGATTTATCTCGTACAATGGAGAGGCACCGTGCAAATTAGCTTGATAAGACTAATGAATCAGATCCCCAGAAAGGATAATCTCCTTAAAGATTAAAAATCAGCTTTTAAGACTGATATTACTCAATCCTTGAGATTGACCTTAAAGATTGAGAATTCAAACTCATGGAATTCAATGATATCTAAACTCGAGCTTGAACGAGAAAATATTTTGATCAAAAATACAAACCGATTTGTTTTCTGAAAACCCATTTTCAATGCGTTCATTACCATTGAACGTAAAATCCTAGGAATTCACCTGGAATTCATTAGGTCACCTGAACCAAATCGGGTGTCAACCGTAAGAACGGTGGTTGCATAGCATGGTCGGAGACAGGACCTTGTGCCAGACCGAAAAATCATAGGATGATCTTTACTATCGCTCCTACCAAGGATAGTTCTAGCATCCGACACGTTAAAAGACCATAATCATCTGCATGTCACGGGACATTGCCTTAACAGTTTCTTGTTCATCGCTTTCCTTTACAACCGGACGGTAGTTTACCGAAAGATAATATACGGAACAAGTAAACTGGATGTGTACTTTCCGATACCGGGATAGCAGTGGATTACACGAACCTAAAAGTTTTAGCCAAAATATTGATCCACAAATATATTTTGCAACACCGATGATGGATCAAATCAGAAAACTTGTCTAGGGTAAAATCTAGCTTGAATTTTCAAAAGATCAAATGTTTTCATAAAGATCCAATTTCCTTAAAGGATCTAAATTTTTATAGTCATGTGGGACTGTAAACCGCCTTTCAAATGTGCACTTTGCTTTAGAAACCGAAAGTAAATCGGCTATTTTATTGCAAGTGTCGTTGTCCTAAACCCAAGGCAACTGTGGATGACACACCCACCTTTAACCATATCGTTACTATCATTGTTTATACCGCTCTATCAAAATCACTGATGTACAAAGTGTGAAGAATAAAGAAGTGATTCGTGTGATGTATTATATTATTTCAAGACTGTATTGCTTGAGGACAAGCAACGCTCAAGTGTGGGGATATTGATAAGGCTAAAAAGGAACATATATTTCATAGCAAAATCCCCCAAGAAAGACAAGATTTTAGTTGCAATTGTTCCATTTTCAAGTAATATTCGTTTATTTTAAATAAGTGCGAAGACAAAAGGCGAAAACGACGAATTGAAGACACAAAGGTCCAAAAAGCTCAAAAGTACAAGATACAATCAAAAAGGTTCAAATTATTGATGAGGAACGTCTAAAAATGACAAGAGTACAAGTTACAAAACGCAAAGTACAAAATATAAAATTGTACGCAAGGACGTTCAAAAATCCGGAACCGGGACCAGAGTCAACTCTCAACGCTCGACGCAACGGTGTAAAAATTACGAGTCAACTATGCACAAGAATAAAATATAATATTTAAATAATTCATAATAAGAATAATATTAAATAATAAAAAGTTGTTAATTGAGCATAGTTCAGGGGTCATAAGTGAAAATTCAATTTCTAAATTCGCCTATAAAAGGCTTTGTAATCGTAATGTAAAAACACACCTTTTTCTATCTTTTTCTTATTTATCAATATCAATTATCAATATCTATATTCTATATCTCTATCATAATGTTAACTTAATAAGATATAACAATAATCTTAATTTTAATTTTAAATTATGATAATAATAAGATTTATGATAGAGATCGTTTGAGTGTGTAAGTCGAAATTCTGTCCGTGTAACGCTACGCTATTTTTAATCATTGTAAGTTATGTTCAACCTTTTTACATTAATGTATCGTAACTAAGTTATTATTATGCTTATTTGAGCCGAAGTAATCGTGATGTTGGGCTAAAATATTAAGAAGGGGTTATTGAACTTTGGACCATAATTAAGGTTTGGGCAAAAGACCGACACTTGTGGAAATTGAACTATTGACTATTAATAGATGGGGGGTATTGTCTAATTGAGTGACAACTCATTGGAGTCTGTCGAACCTATCTTCAAATTAATTAACCTAATAATTAATAATGATTATGGTTGTCCTATTTAGTGATGTTCATATGGAATCTGTTATAATCATTTAATTAATCAATTGGGTTGGGTAATTGATTATTCATTCTGATCAAGTGGATGAATTAATATTCATAAACTAATTAAAACATGGGTGGATTACATACAGTGATAACTGGTGTAATTGTTGACAGAAGTGATAACTGCGTCACAGTTTAAATCCTTAATCAGTTGGAATATTTGACTTCGGGTATAAGGGTAATTTGACGAGGATACTCGCACTTTATTTTTATGACCGATGGACTATTATGGACAAAAACCAGATAGACGTATCAAATAAACCAGGACAAAGGACAATTAACCCATGGTAATAAATTAAAATCAACACGTCAAACATCATGATTACGGAAGTTTAAATAAGCATAATTCTTTTATTATATTTCTCATCGTATCTTTATTTACTGTCATTTTATTACTCGCAATTTTATTTACTGTCATTTTATTTATTGTCATTATTTTACGCACTTTAATTATCGTCATTTATCTTTACGCTTAAAATATAGAATCGACAAACCGGTCATTAAACGGTAAAACCCCCCTTTTATAATAATATTACTACTTATATAATTATATATATTTTGTATAAATATAGTTAAAAATATAGTAAGTATCACCAGCTCCCTGTGGAACGAACCGGACTTACTAAAAACTACACTACTCTATGATTAGGTACACTGCCTATAGTGTTGTAGCAAGGTTTAGGTATATCCCATCCGTAAATTAATAAAACTTGTGTCATATTTTGTAGTATTTTGTATTAAAAATAATACTATTTCGTACCCTCACGCTACATCATCAATAATATAAGTTGAAAATCACGATTTCTATAGATAGCGTAAGTATGTAAACAAATATTCTTGAATCCAAAGGTGCTATCACTAGCGTATGCATGTATGCTTGACCCCAAGCAAGTAATCAAAGTATGCGGAAGCAAGTATCAAGTAGGCAAGTATGAACCCGAGAAACATATAGAAAACTGTCAACGAAAAATGCTGGTGAAATCATAGGTGTATTTGTAAACGTTGTTTTGAACCACAAGATTTAGTATTTCCATAAAGTTGATTATCCAAATCGTTTGCATTCCAAAAGTTGTTATTCGCGAGCACCCAATTATCAAGGCTTAATGTTTCTTTTACCCCATACACATAGTGTTAGAACCTACACTGTTTCTCAAAAATATATTTCATCCGCATAACGGTAGCGAACCGGCCGAATGAGGGTTTGTCAAACCCGTATGGCCACACAACATAAGTTCTCGCTTACACCTGGCAAGTGTAACTAATGATAATCGAATTGAGGATTTTTGTTCTAACTCGCATGTGGAATGTTTGTTTTCGTACTTGTGTTCAAAGCTAAAAGTATGATAGTATATGTTTCTCATCCCATAGTTTAAAGAGTAAAAGTTGTTGAAAAAGTGGTACTATGATCTCACCTCGGGTGCACGAGTATAAATGTACTTCACAAAGTAAACGTATGCATGATAGTTGCTTAGCCTTGGCCTAAACAAGTAAGTTGTATCAATTAACCGGTTACGACACAAGGTCGGGCAAAATGTGTTCAATTAGTCATATGGCTCGTTACGACTCGATTAATATAGCATGTGAATCAAGTTGTTAAGTTTCATGCAAGATATAAGTATAAAAGCACGTTAGAACGATTGCATAAGTGTTTGGTTAAGTTTGACTAAAAGTCAAACTTGGTCAAAGTCAAAGTCAACGGGGTCGGTTCGGGTATCCGATAATTTTTATATGAAAGATAAGCATATATAAGTATGTTGGCCAAGTTTCATGTTAATCGGAGGTGCGTAGCATAGTTAGAATTAAACGTAAATGAGACTTTTTGGACAACAGGCAAATGGCGTGCCGCTCAGATTCGTGGTGCGCCGCTCTGTTTCAAGGCAAAGCCTCGGCACCACTTTATAGGCATTTGGCGCTCCGCTCAGGAATCGGCGCGCTGTTCCGTATGCCTGACAGAAATTTTGGGCTGTTTTCAAGTGTTCAACTCATGAAACGACCCGTCCATATTACTATAAACGCGGTACATTATTCATTGGTCCCATAGCGAGGTAATTGACCTCTATATGATACGTTTTAGAAAATATTGCATTCGTTTCATAAAAAGCACACCATTATTATACATAATACGAGTTTTAAACATATGGGCGATTATTTACAAAATAATCCCCATGATACATCGATTTTCAAATATTACAAAGGTGACATAACAGTCGAATATAATACATGACAAAAGTTTTATTGAATGCACCCCTCTTTTAAACAAAAGCATGAGACTCCATGCAAATCTTGCTCAGATAATGCGACAGCGGAAGACTTTCTTAATGACCTGAGAATAAACATGCTTAAACAGTCAATACAAAGGTTGGTGAGTTATATAGGTTTAAAGCTAGCATCGATATAAATATAGACCACAAGATTTCATAGTTACAAATATTTCAATAAGGATATTCTATAAGTTGTTGAGCGCTTCGGTAACCATACTTAACCATTAATGTGGCATATTCCCTTTATTATGAAATCTCCGTACACTGTACCAAGTGTAGTAAAAACGAAGTACTATGCAACCATTTATGATACTAGAGCGACTAGCCCGGTTGGAGTTGTCAAACCCGATAGATCTATCAATAGGATTCGCGCTTACATGTTCTTACAACATGTAAATATTAGTTACCAAGCTATTAGGGAAGATATGCAAGGTGGTACAACTCAACGTAGAATATATTTTAAGTACTTGTGTCCATGGTGTAAAATATAAAATGCATGTATTCTCATCCCAAAATATTTGTAGAGTTTAAAAATGGGACTATATACTCACGGTAGTAAAAGTGTATTAATAATAAGTTTTCAACTTATTAAAAATATGGTCGTCGTCCTTGGATTCACGAACCTATAATAATAATAATGATTCAGATAATAATACGACATATGAAAAAAAAAAAAAACAAGTTCATAGAATACTTATATAATAATTTTTAACATTTTATGTTGGTAGTCCAAAATAGTTCGAAAAGTCCATTAATCGGTATATATATATAATCTTAGAATTACCCTACGGCGTATTGTGTACGTATTGTCTTGCATCAATCCAGAGACGTATTGTATACTTATTGTCTTAGAATTAACTAAGACGTATTGTGTACGTATTGTCTTAGGATTTATCAAAACGTATTGTGCACGTATTGTCATGGAACGTACCAAGATTATTATATATATACAATCTCGAAATTAACCAAGATTATAATATTTTTTTATACTAATGATAACATGTACAAATATATATAGGATATAGGAAAATTTAACAAGGATATGGTTAATATAGTTTTTATAATATAAATTTCGTCCATACAACGTTAATTTTAGCAGTTTTTGTTTTGCTCGCCAAATATTCATTACAACTCCGTTTAAAGTGAATCAATTTGCTACGGATTCCTTAAGAAGTAAATTTTACAAAACCAATTCAAAAAGTTCATCCCAAGTAGTAATTTTTAGAGCTTTACCCTCTTTTTGTGTTGGTGGACAGATTTAGAAAAATCCCGGCATTCACCCAATATATGATTTTTGATAAAATACTTCCACTTTGTCTAAAATCATGAAAAAAATACTGGAAGTCTTATTTACATATATTAACATATTTCCAAAGTCGTAGCCTCGAACTCAAAGTCTAAGATAGGTTTTTAAATCCCAACCCAAAACAGCCCGCTTTTTACCGAATGGAGATTAAAGGATATATGTTAAGTTTCAAGGTGTTCTTCATATGTACAAGTTATAAGATCTTATATTAACTTAATATAGCATCATAATACATATAAATAAGTGTTATTAGAGTTAAGTTAGAAAGATTAAATTAGTTTTTCAAACAAGTTTAGAATCAACTAAACTATGTTCTAGTTTATAAACTCTTATATAGCTAACTATAAACATATGAATTGAACAAGAGTTGAAGTAGAGTTTTTACCTCAAGTTTAGAATGTAAAGTTACTAGAAAGAAGTAGTACAACAAAAATTGAGAGAGTTCTTGCAAGTGTGTGTAAAAATGAGTTAGAAATTATGCTTATTTATAGGCTTGAAAATTTGGTTTTTAATAAAAATATCTAAGATAAGTTAAAATGTATTAAGTTATGGATGACATATTAAATTGATTAGGTCATGGATGACATATTACACAAATGATTGCAGATTTCTATTGGTATATACCAATAGTAAATACTTCTAGAAGCTGTGTATAATACGGGTAAAAATACCGTATGAATGCGAGTAGAATTCTTGAGGAAATTGAACGAAAATACGAGTATAGCTATCTTTATATGTATTGGTATATTATAAAGTGTATTCAATACTTGTAAGGATGTATTTACACTCGTAATACATTGTATGTAAATACATTTTAATTTAAGTTAATTACGTCGTTTAAATAGTAACATATATATTGTTCAAAAACTCTTTAAATTAGTAGTATGAAAATATATATATAATACTTTTTTAATATACTTAATGAGATATTTAATAATCATATTTTCAAGTTAAATATATGTATATATACACATATATATAATTAATACAAGTTATGACGTTCGTGAATCGTAGGAATAAAAGGGTGGTCAACTGCTTATATAAAATTCTTTCCAGAGGTTCAAGACTTATTAAAATTCATTGCTTGTCATGTGCAAATTATTAAATCATATAAATAGTATAATCAAGTAGTCAGAAAAATCCAGGTCATCACAGTACCTACCCGTTAAAGAAATTTCGTCCCGAAATTTGAAGTAGTACCTATTTAATGGGCGGTGTTTGTAAACAGATGTGGATACTTCTGTTTCATCTGGTTCTCTCTTTCCCAAGTGAGACCTCTTCGAGCATTCCAAAGAACCCTAACTATAGGTATGTTGCTTTGCTTGAGCTGTTTGACTTCACGGTCCATGATTTCGACAGGCTCTTCTATAAAATGCAGTTTCTCGTCGATTTTGATTTCTTCAATAGGAACAGTGAGGTCTTCTTTTGTAAGGTATTTCCTTAGGTTCGAGACGTGAAAGGTATTGTGTACTCCAGCAAGTTGTTGTGGTAGCTTAAGTCGATAAGCCACCGGTCCAATACGTTCAATGATCTTGAATGGTCCTACGTATATTGGGTTCAATTTACCCCTCTTACCAAAGCGTATCACACCTTTCCAAGGTGACACCTTTAACATAACCATGTCATCAACCTGAAATTCTAACGGCTTTCTTCGAACATCAGCATAGCTCTTTTGACGACTTTGGGCGGTCTTCAATCTCTCCTTGATTTACACAATCTTATCAGTAGTCTCCCGTACGATCTTGGGACCAGTCAATTGTCTGTCACCTACTTAGTTCCAATAGATAGGGGACCTACACTTTCTTCCATAAAGTGCTTCGAATGGTGCAGCATTAATACTCGTATGATAACTGTTGTTATGCGAGAATTCTGCCAATGGTAAATATTTATCCCATTCGTTTCCGAAATTGATCACACATGCTCTAAGCATGTCTTCAAGAGTCTGAATGGTCCTTTCACTTTGCCCATCGATCTGAGGATGATATGCAGTGCTTATATCCAGACGAGTCCTTAGAGCTTCATGTAGTGATTGCCAAAACCTTGACGTAAACCGACTGTCGCGATCGGATATAATGGAGATAGGTACTCCATGTCATGAAACAACTTCCTTTATGTATAATCGTACCAATTTCTCCATCTTATCCATTTCCTTCATAGGTAGGAAATGTGCAGATTTGGTGAGACGATCGACAATTACCCAAATGGTGTCGTAACCCCATGCAGTCTTTGGTAGCTTCGTGATGAAATCCATAGTAATACATTCCCATTTCCATTCCGGGATTTCTGGTTGTTGAAGCAGACCTGACGGTTTCTGATGTTCTGCCTTGACTTTGGAGCAAGTCAAACATTCTCCGATGTACGTTGCAATATCAGCTTTCAAATTTGGCCACCAAAAGTGTGCTTTAAGATCTTGATACATCTTTCCAGCTCCGGGATGTATCGAGTATCTCGTCTTATGTGTCTCATCCAAAATCAATTTTCTTAACCCTTTAAACTTCGGTACCCAAATGCGTCCAGCGAAGTATCGGGTTCCGTCCTCCCGTGTAACAAGCTGTTTATCTAACCCTTTAAGCATCTCATTTCCAAAGTTTTCTTCAGAAAGAGCTCATTGTTGAGCCTCCTTAATTTGGGTAGTGAGGTTCGTACGAATCTTCATATTCATTGCTCGTACTCGAATCGGCTCTCTTTCCTTCCTGCTTAAAGCATCTGCTACTACATTTGTTTTCCTGGGATGATATCGAATTTCACAATCATAGTCATTTATCAGCTCGACCCACCTACGTTGCCTCATGTTCAGTTGTTTTTGATTGAAGATATGTTGAAGGCTTTTATGATCGGTATACACAGTACATTTAACCCCGTACAAGTAGTGTCTCCAAATCTTTAATGCAAACACCACTGCTCCTAATTCTAGATCATGAGTCGTATAATTTTGTTCATGAATCTTCAGTTGTCGGGATGCATATGCAATAACCTTCTTTTGTTGCATGAGGACACAACCAAAACCTTGTCGTGAAGCGTCACAATAAATTACAAAATCATCGTTCCCTTCAGGTAACAATAGAATAGGCGATGTAGTCAACTTCTTCTTCAATAATTGAAATGCGGCTTCCTGCTCAGAAGTCCATTCATACTTCTTCCCTTTGTGTGTTAATGTTGTTATGGTTTGGCTATCCGGGAAAAATCTTGAATAAACCTTCTGTAATAGCCAGCAAGACCCAAAAATTGGCGTATTTGCGTTGGAGTCTTTGGGGTCTCCCACTTTTCAATGGCTTCAATCTTGGCTGGATCAACCTGAATTCCTTCACTGCTGACAATGTGACCAAGGAACTGTACTTCCTTCAGCCAAAAGGCGCACTTAGAAAACTTTGCATATAACTGTTCTTTCTTTAACAGTTCCAGCACCAACATTAAATGTTGTTCATGTTCTGCTTCATTCTTAGAATAAATAAGAATGTCATCAATAAAGACAATAACAAACTTATCCAAATACGGACTGCATACCCGATTCATGAGGTCCATGAATACAGCTGGTGCATTTGTCAGCCCGAACGGTATGACTAAAAATTCATAATGACCGTAGCGTGTCCGAAATGCAGTTTTTGGAATATCTTCTCCTTTGACACGCAACTGATGATAACCCGATCTTAGATCAATTTTGGAGTAAACACGTGATCCTTGCAGCTGATCAAACAAGTCATCAATTCTCGGTAATGGGTACCGATTCTTAATAGTTAACTTGTTTAATTCGCGATAATCTATACACATTCGAAAGGATCCATCTTTCTTTTTGACGAATAAAATCGGAGCTCCCCACGGTGAAGTGCTCGGTCGAATGAATCCACGGTCCATTAATTCTTGTAACTGGCTTTGTAACTCTTTCATCTCAGACGGTGCAAGTCTGTATAGAGCATGAGCCACTGGTGAAGCTCCTGGTACAAGATCTATTTGAAATTCTACAGATCTAAATGGAGGTAATCAAGGCAACTCTTCCGGAAAGACTTCGGGAAAATCTCTTGCCACAGGCACGTCGTTGATACTCTTCTCTTTTTCTTTCATTTCTACTTTATTAACATGTGCTAGGATAGCATAGCACCCTTTCTTCAAGCAATTTTGGACATTCAAGCAGCTAATGAGTTTTAGCTTTGAGTTACCCTTCTCTCCATAAATCATTACTTCCGTTTTATCCTTATGGGGAATGCGAATTGCCTTCTTGACACACACAACTTCAGCTCCTATTTTGGACATCCAGTCCATGCCGACTATTACATCAAAACTTCCTAATTCTACGGGTATCAAATCAATTTTAAACGTTTCTCCGGCTAAATTTATTTTACAATCACGGCAAATTTTATCGGCTTTAATTAGTTTACCATTAGCTAACTCAATCATGTACTTAGCATCTAGAGGTAATGATGAACAATTCAATTTAGCGTAAAAGTCTCTACACATGTAACTTCTATCGGCACCAGTATCAAATATAATAGATGCAGATTAGTCATTAATGGTAAACGTACCCTAACAAGCTCCGGGTCTTCACACTCCTCTCTAGCATTAATAACAAATGCTCTTCCTCGTGCAGGTCCGTTATTCTTTTCTGGATTCGGGCACTGGCTCTTAATATGACCCTGTTTCCCACACCCGTAACAAGTAACAGTAGCCAAGGCAGTTCTATTTGCATTGGTGGCAGGAGTCTTGGTGCCATTTGTATTTGTAACGGGAACCCAACAATCTTCAGCAAGATGACCCCTTCGATTACATTTGTTGCACACCACATTACAAAAACCAGTGTGATGTTTGTGGCATCTGTTACATAAGGGATTATGCCCTTTGTAACCCGAGCTTAAACCACTACCCACACCTTGCGTGGTTTCCTATTTCTTAAGAGATTGTTGATGGTGACCTCGATCACGGTTTCCATCCCACTTTCTTTTGGTATCCGATACCTTGGCATTGGTATTTGATGTGTTCTTATCCAGGATGATATGATCCATTAGCTCGTTTGCCATGGTTATAGCTTCATGAATTGTCTTGGGTTTGGATACTGTAACATTGGCCTTGATGTTCTTTGGCAGACCATCTTTATACAATTCAATCTTTCGCTCTTCCATTGGTACCAATTCAGGACATAACAAGGCTAATTCCATGAATCGCCTGTTATAGTTGGTAAGTTCCGTGCCAACAACTTTCAGATTTCGTAGCTCGATTTCCATCTTCCTGACCTCATTTCTTGGGCAGTATTCAGTGATTAGCATATTTTTCAACTCCTCCCAAGGAGTATCATATGCTTCATCGCCCCCTACAGCTTTTACATAGTTTTTTCACCATGTAAGTTCACCAACTTGTAATGTGTACGGGTTAAACCGACTGGTCCTTCTGTTCCGCTGAATGATGAAGGTTTGCAACCTTGAAATGCTTTATATGTGCATCCAACATGAGGGTTGGTGTTATTTGTTGATGCTCTTTCCGCTTCAACCCAAAGCATACGGTCGTTTACGCGTTGGTTGATAAGCTCCTCAATTTCTTGTTCCGTCATTCGGTTTAATCGAGCCATGTTTCTTCAATAAACATATAAGATAATTAATCACATAGAATATTATAGATGTAGTGAGTAATTAATGGTACATCATGGCATATTAATAATATGAACCAATTATTATAAAAGCATTTTCTTCTTATTAACATTTTATAATTATTTCTAGGGTATTACCTACCCGTTAAAGTTCATACTTAATAGCTTAGTACAAAAATTAACTACTACAATCTAGATAATATTCTATTATGAAAAATTTAAAGTAAAATCACATAATCATTTCACGCTTATTCATGATATAACAATACAATACCAGTATTTCACATAGGTTTATTTTACATAATACATATGTGGGATAAAATAAAGCACACTACATAATATTATACATGGCGTGAAATGTTATCATAGCGGGAGGTGATTCAAAAACGACGGGGCCTTTTAGTTGTTGGTGAATCAATTTGTTTAGGTGGAATGACCATAAACTCGTAATGACCGTAACGTGTTCTGAAAGCAGTCTTTGGAATATCATCTTCTTTCACCCGCATTTGATGATACCCGGAATGTAAGTCAATCTTTGAATAAACAGACGAGCCTTGTAGTTGATCAAATAAGTTGTCGATTCTCGGTAGTGGGTAGCGGTTCTTGATGGTAAGTTTGTTCAACTCTCGGTAGTCGATACACAACCTGAATGTACCATCTTTCTTCTTGACAAACAAAACAGGAGCTCCCCACGGTGATGTGCTTGGTCGAATGAAACCACGCTCTAAAAGTTCTTGTAATTGGCTTTGTAGTTCTTTCATCTCGCTGGGTGCAAGTCTGTAAGGAGCACGAGCTATTGGTGCAGCTCCTGGTACAAGATCTATTTGAAATTCAACGGATCGATGTGGGGGTAATCCCGGTAATTCTTTCGGAAATACATCGGGAAATTCTTTTGCAATGGAAACATCATTGATGCTCTTTTCTTCAGTTTGTACTTTCTCGACGTGTGCTAGAACAGCACAGCAACCTTTTCTTATTAGTTTTTGTGCCTTCAAATTACTAATAAGATGTAGCTTCGTGTTGCCCTTTTCTCCGTACACCATTAAGGGTTTTTCCTTTTTCTCGTATAATGCGAATTGCATTTTTGTAACAAACGATCTCTGCTTTCACTTCTTTCAACCAGTCCATACCGATTATCACATCAAAACTCCCTAACTCTACTGGTATCAAATAAATCTAAAATGTTTCGCTAACCATTTTAATTTCTCGATTCCGACATATATTATCTGCTGAAATTAATTTACCATTTGCTAATTCGAGTAAAAATTTACTATCTAAAGGCGTCAATGGACAACTTAATTTAGCACAAAAATCTCTACTCATATAGCTTCTATCCGCACCCGAATCAAATAAAACGTAAGCAGATTTATTGTCAATAAGAAACGTACCCGTAACAAGCTCTGGGTCTTCCTGTACCTCTGCCGCATTAATATTGAAAACTCTTCCGCGGCCTTGTCCATTCGTGTTCTCCTGGTTCGGGCAATTTCTAATAATGTGGCCCGGATTTCCACATTTATAACAAACTACATTGGCATAACTTGCTCCGACACTACTTGCTCTGCCATTACTCGTTCTGACACCATTTGTTCCTTTCGTTCTATTAACCCCTGGTCCGTAGACCTCACACTTCGCCGCGCTATGACCATTTCTTTTACACTTGTTGCAAAATTTGGTGCAGAACCCCGAGTGATACTTTTCACACCTTTGGCATAGCTGCTTCTGATTGTTGTTGTTGTTGCGGTTATTATTGTTGTTGGGATGATTGTTGTAGTTGCTGTTGTTGTTGTTGTTGTTGTTGTTGTTGTTGGGCCGTTTGTTGTAGTTGCGATTGATGTTGCGATTGTTGGGATAATTGTTGCGATTATTGTTGTAATTGTTGTTGTTGTTGTTGTATTGGTGATTCTTATCACCGTTTTCCTCCCACTTTCTTTTGACTTGCTTCACATTGGCCTCTTCAGCAGTCTGTTCTTTAATTCTTTCTTCAATCTGGTTCACTAGTTTGTGAGCCATTCTACATGCCTGTTGTATGGAGGCGGGCTCGTGTGAACTTATATCTTCTTGGATTCTTTCCGGTAATCCTTTCACAAACGCGTTTATCTTCTCTTCCTCATCTTCGAATGCTCCCGGACACAATAGGCACAATTCTGTGAATCGTCTTTCGTACGTGGTAATATCAAATCCTTGGGTTCGTAACCCTCTAAGTTCTGTCTTGAGCTTATTGACCTCAGTTCTGGGACGGTACTTCTCGTTCATCAAGTGCTTGAATGCTGACCACGGTAGTGCGTACGCATCGTCTTGTTCCACTTGCTCTAGATAGGTATTCCACCATGTTAACGCAGAACCTGTGAAGGTATGCGTAGCGTACTTCACTTTGTCCTCTTTAGTACACTTACTTATGGCAAACACCGATTCGACCTTCTCAGTCCACCGTTTTAATCTGATCGGTCCTTCGGTTCCATCAAATTCCAAAGGTTTGCAGGCAGTGAATTCTTTGTAGGTGCATCCTACACGATTTCCTGTACTGCTAGATCCAAGGTTATTGTTGGTATGTAGCGCAGCCTGTACTGCGGCTATGTTTGAAGCTAGAAAAGTACGGAATTCCTCTTCATTCATATTCACGGTGTGTCGAGTAGTCGGTGCCATTTCCTTCAAAATAGTCAAATGGAACAAGTTAATCATACAGAATATTAAGAGTAGTTAATAGTATTTCGTAGCATAATATGAACTCATTTATAAAAGCTTTTTCTTCATATTAGCATTTTATAAGTTTAAATTCGGGTAGTACCTACCCGTTAAGTTCATACTTAGTAGCTAATATACAATTCAACTACTACAATTCTATATGAAAAACTGACTATAATAATATTTCGCATTCAAACTTTTACACAATATTTTACAAACTTTTACATTGCATGAAATATAGCACACAATAAATTTGATACAAGATGGTTGTGAAGATAATTCTAGCTAGTACACAAGTCGTTCAGCAAAGGCAATAAAGACACGTAATTCATACGTCCAGAAACAAGTCATGCATTCTGGTTTTACTAGGATTACTTCCCATCCTTGGTCTTGTGGAACATAACCGTTATGGCCGTTGATAAGACAGCGTGTTGTAACGTCGTCAAAGGGACGAGGGTTACGTAATGTCCAACAGTCTCGTAACAATCTAAAAACCTCATTTCTTACCCCAATTACCGACTCCGTCACTTGTGGGAACGTTTTGTTTAATAGTTGTAGCCCGATGTTCTTGTTCTCACTTTGGTGAGAAGCGAACATTACTAATCTGTAAGCATAACATGCTTCTTTATGTTGCATGTTAGCTGCTTTTTCTAAATCACGAAGTCCAATATTCGGATATATTGAGTCAAAATAATTTCTTAACCCATTGCTTAAAATAGCATTTAGGTTCCCCGCAATATATGCGTCAAAGTAAACACATCGTAACTTATGGATTTCCCAATGTGATATCCCCCATCTTTCGAACGAAAGCCTTTTATAAACCAAGGCATTCTTGGAACGTTCTTTGAATGTCTTACAAACTGATCTCGCCTTAAATAGTTGTGCCGAAGAATTCTGACCGACTCTAGACAAGATTTCATCAATCATGTCTCCGGGTAGGTCTATTAAAATATTGGGTTGTCTATCCATTTTGTGTTTTTATACTGTAAAATAGACAAGAGTTAGATTCATAAAAAAAATACTTATTAATACAAGCAATTTTTACATATATCATAAAGCATAAGCACACTATATTACATATATTACACCACACGAATACAACTATCTTATTCCGACTCGCTTGTTTCTTCTTCTTCGGTTTTGGTTCGTTTTGCCAAGTTTCTAGGGATATATGATGTTCCCCTAATACGAGCCGTCGTTTTCCACATTGGTTTAGAAAAACCTGGTGGTTTAGAGGTTCCCGGGTCATTGTTACAACTTAAGGACTTCGGGGGTTGACGATACATATAAAGTTCATCGGGGTTGGAATTAGATTTCTCTATTTTTATGCCCTTTCCCTTATTATTTTCTTTTGCCTTTTTAAATTCAGTTGGGGTAATTTCTATAACATCATCGGAATTCTCGTCGGAATCCGATTCATCGGAGAATTGGTAATCCTCCCAATATTTTGCTTCCTTGGCGGAAACACCATTGACCATAATTAACCTTGGTCGGTTGGTTGAGGATTTTCTTTTACTTAACCGTTTTATTATTTCCCCCACCGGTTCTATTTCTTCATCCGGTTCCGATTCTTCTTCCGGTTCCGACTCTTCTTCCGGTTCCTCTTCGGGAACTTGTGAATCAGTCCACGAATCATTCCAATTTACATTTGACCCTTCATTATTATTAGGTGAGTCAATGGGACTTGTTCTAGAGGTAGACATCTATCACATAATATCAAACGCGTTAAGAGATTAATACATCACATAATATTCACATGTTAAAAATATATAGTTTCCAACAAAATTTGTTAAGCAATCATTTTTCAAGTAACCACGGTCGAAGTCCAGACTTACTAATGCATCCTAACAAACTCGATAAGACACACTAATGCAAAATTCTGGTTCTCTAAGACCAACGCTCGGATACCAACTGAAATGTCCCGTTCTTATTGATTAAAAACGTTCCATATTAATTGATTTCGTTGCGAGGTTTTGACCTCTATATGAGACGTTTTTCAAAGACTGCATTCATTTTAAAACAAACCATAACCTTTATTTCATCAATAAAGGTTTAAAAAGCTTTACGTAGATTATCAAATAATGATAATCTAAAATATCCCGTTTACACACGACCATTACATAATGGTTTACAATACAAATATGTTACAACAAAATAAGTTTCTTGAATGCAGTTTTTACACAATATCATACAAGCATGGACTCCAAATCTCGTCCTTATTTAAGTATGCGACAGCGGAAGCTCTTAATAATCACCTGAGAATAAACATGCTTAAAACGTCAACAAAAATGTTGGTGAGTTATAGGTTTAACCTATATATATCAAATCATAATAATAGACCACAAGATTTCATATTTCAATACACATCCCATACATAGAGATAAAAATCATTCATATGGTGAACACCTGGTAACCGACATTAACAAGATGCATATATAATAATATCCCCATCATTCCGGGACACCCTTCGGATATGATATAAATTTCGAAGTACTAAAGCATCCGGTACTTTGGATGGGGTTTGTTAGGCCCAATAGATCTATCTTTAGGATTCGCGTCAATTAGGGTGTCTGTTCCCTAATTCTTAGATTACCAGACTTAATAAAAAGGGGCATATTCGATTTCGATAATTCAACCATAGAATGTAGTTTCACGTACTTGCATGTATTCTCATCCCAAAAATATTAGATTTTAAAAGTGGGACTATAACTCACTTTCACAGATTTTTACTTCGTCGGGAAGTAAGACTTGGCCACTGGTTGATTCACGAACCTATAACAATATATACATATATATCAAAGTATGTTCAAAATATATTTACAACACTTTTAATATATTTTGATGTTTTAAGTTTATTAAGTCAGCTGTCCTCGTTAGTAACCTAGTTGTCCACAGTTAGATGTACAGAAATAAATCGATAAATATTATCTTGAATCAATCCACGACCCAGTGTATACGTATCTCAGTATTGATCACAACTCAAACTATATATATTTTGGAATCAACCTCAACCCTGTATAGCTAACTCCAGCATTCACATATAGAGTGTCTATGGTTATTCCGAAATATATATAGATGTGTCGACATGATAGGTCGAAACATTGTATACGTGTCTATGGTATCTCAAGATTACATAATATACAATACAAGTTGATTAAGTTATGGTTGGAATAGATTTGTTACCAATTTTCACGTAGCTAAAATGAGAAAAATTATCAAATCTTGTTTTACCCATAACTTCTTCATTTTAAATCCGTTTTGAGTGAATCAAATTGCTATGGTTTCATATTGAAATCTATTTTATGAATCTAAACAGAAAAAGTATAGGTTTATAGTCAGAAAAATAAGTTACAAGTCGTTTTTGTAAAGGTAGTCATTTCAGTCGAAAAAACGACGTCTAGATGACCATTTTAGAAAACATACTTCCACTTTGAGTTTAACCATAATTTTTGGATATAGTTTCATGTTCATAATAAAAATCATTTTCTCAGAATAACAACTTTTAAATCAAAGTTTATCATAGTTTTTAATTAACTAACCCAAAACAGCCCGCGGTGTTACTACGACGGCGTAAATCCGGTTTTACGGTGTTTTTCGTGTTTCCAGGTTTTAAATCATTAAGTTAGCATATCATATAGATATAGAACATGTGTTTAGTTGATTTTAAAAGTCAATTTAGAAGGATTAACTTTTATTTGCGAACAAGTTTAGAATTAACTAAACTATGTTCTAGTGATTACAAGTTTAAACCTTCGAATAAGATAGCATTATATATATGAATTGAATGATGTTATGAACATCATTACTACCTTAAGTTCCTTGGATAAACCTACTGGAAAAGAGAAAAATGGATCTAGCTTCAATGGATCCTTGGATGGCTCGAAGTTCTTGAAGCAGAATCATGACACGAAAACAAGTTCAAGTAAGATCATCACTTGAAATCAGATTGTTATAGTTATAGAAATTGAACCAAAGTTTGAATATGATTATTACCTTGTATTAGAATGATAAACTACTGTAAGAAACAAAGATTTCTTGAGGTTGGATGATCACCTTACAAGATTGGAAGTGAGCTAGCAAACTTGAAAGTATTCTTGATTTTATGTAACTAGAACTTGTAGAATTTATGAAGAACACTTAGAACTTGAAGATAGAACTTGAGAGAGATCAATTAGATGAAGAAAATTGAAGAATGAAAGTGTTTGTAGGTGTTTTTGGTCGTTGGTGTATGGATTAGATATAAAGGATATGTAATTTTGTTTTCATGTAAATAAGTCATGAATGATTACTCATATTTTTGTAATTTTATGAGATATTTCATGCTAGTTGCCAAATGATGGTTCCCACATGTGTTAGGTGACTCACATGGGCTGCTAAGAGCTGATCATTGGAGTGTATATACCAAAAGTACATACATCTAAAAGCTGTGTATTGTACGAGTACGAATACGGGTGCATACGAGTAGAATTGTTGATGAAACTGAACGAGGATGTAATTGTAAGCATTTTTGTTAAGTAGAAGTATTTTGATAAGTGTATTGAAGTCTTTCAAAAGTGTATAAATACATATTAAAACACTACATGTATATACATTTTAACTGAGTCGTTAAGTCATCGTTAGTCGTTACATGTAAGTGTTGTTTTGAAACCTTTAGGTTAACGATCTTGTTAAATGTTGTTAACCCAATGTTTATAATATCAAATGAGATTTTAAATTATTATATTATCATGATATTATCATGTATGAATATCTCTTAATATGATATATATACATTAAATGTCTTTACAACGATAATCGTTACATATATGTCTCGTTTAAAAATCATTAAGTTAGTAGTCTTGTTTTTACATATGTAGTTCATTGTTAATATACTTAATGATATGTTTACTTATCATAGTATCATGTTAACTATATATATATCCATATATATGTCATCATATAGTTTTTACAAGTTTTAACGTTCGTGAATCACCGGTCAACTTGGGTGGTCAATTGTCTATATGAAACATATTTCAATTAATCAAGTCTTAACAAGTTTGATTGCTTAACATGTTGGAAACATTTAATCATGTAAATATCAATCTCAATTAATATATATAAACATGGAAAAGTTCGGGTCACTACAGTTGCGTTATTCCAATCTTGTTTAGAAATTTCTTTGACTTCCTCCTCCGCCTCCGGATCGTTTTCAGGTTCTTTCACTTCTGGTTCTTCTGGAATTTGTGAATCTTCCCAAAATGCATCCCACTCTAGGTCATCATCGTCATCAGTTATATAGATGATTGATACATCTTTCTTCGAGTCATCGTGGTTATCAGATAAGTCAATGATTGGTACTTTTGCTGGAGATTCCTTTTCGGAGTCGCTGAATGTGATAATGAGATTGGTGCTAGAAGTAGACATCTATCACACATTAACTACCACATTAGAAATATTTCATATAATATTTATATGTTATAATATTCAATTTTCGACCAAAAATGATAAGCGATGGTTTTCAAAAACAAGTTTGGTCAAAGTCCAGACTCACTAATGCATCCTAACAAATACCGGTCAGACACACTAATGCAATTTCTGGTTCGCTAAGACCTCTGCTCTGATACCTACTGAAACGACCCGTCCATATTACTATAAATGCGGTACGTTATTCATTGGTCTCATAGCGAGGTAATTGACCTCTATATGATACGTTTTAGAAAATATTGCATTCGTTTCATAAAAAGCACACCATTATTATACATAATACGAGTTTTAAACATATGGGCGATTATTTACAAAATAATCCCCATGATACATCGATTTTCAAATATTACAAAGGTGACATAACAGTCGAATATAATACATGACCAAAGTTTTATTGAATGCAACCCTCTTTTAAACAAAAGCATGAGACTCCATGCAAAGCTTGCTCAGATAATGAGACAGCGAAAGACTTTCTTAAGGACCTGAGAATAAACATGCTTAAACAGTCAACACAAAGGTTGGTGAGTTATATAGGTTTAAAGCTAGCATCGATATAAATATAGACCACAAGATTTCATAGTTACAAATATTTCAATAAAGATATTCTATAAGTTGTTGAGCGCTTCGGTAACCATACTTAACCATTAATGTGGCATATTCCCTTTATTATGAAATCTCCCTACACTGTACCAAGTGTAGTAAAAACGAAGTACTATGTAACCGTTTACGATACTAGAGCGACTAGCCCGGTTGGGGTTGTCAAACCCGATAGATCTATCAATAGAATTCGCGTTTACATGTTCTTACAACATGTAAATATTAGTTACCAAGCTATTAGGGAAGATATGCAAGGTGGTACAACTCAACGTAGAATATATTTTAAGTACTTGTGTCCATGGCATAAAACATAAAATGCATGTATTCTCATCCCAAAATATTTGTAGAGTTTAAAAATGGGACTATATACTCACGGTAGTAAAAGTATATTAATAATAAGTTTTCAACTTATTAAAAATATGGTCGTCGTCCTTGGATTCAAGAACCTATAATAATAATAATGATTCAGATAATAATACGACATATGAAAAAAAAAAAAAAAAAAGTTCATAGAATACTTGTATAATAATCTTTAACATTTTATGTTGGTAGTCCAAAATAGTTCGAAAAGTCCATTAATCGGTATATATATAATCTTAGAATTACCCCACGGCGTATTGTGTAAGTATTGTCTTGCATCAATCCAGAGATGTATTGTATACTTATTGTCTTAGAATTAACTAAGACGTATTGTGTACGTATTGTCTTAGGATTTATCAAAACGTATTGTGCACGTATTGTCATGGAACGTACCAAGATTATTATATATATACAATCTCGGAATTAACCAAGATTATGATATTTTGTTATACTAATGATAACATGTACACATATATATAGGATATAGGAAAAGTTAACAAGGATATGTTTAATATAGTTTTTATAATATAAATTTCGTCAATACAACGTTAATTTTAGCAGTTTTTGTTTTGCTCGCCAAATATTCATTACAACTCCTTTTAAAGTGAATCAAATTGCTACGGATTCCTTAAGAAGTAAATTTTACAAAACCAATTCGAAAAGTTCATCCCAAGTAGTAATTTTTAAAGCTTTACCCTCTTTTTGTGTTGGTGGACAGATTTGGAAAAATCCCGGCATCCACCAAATATATGATTTTTGATAAAATACTTCCACTTTGTCTAAAATCATGAAAAAAAATACTGGAAGTCTTATTTACATATATTAACATATTTCCAAAGTCTTAGCCTCGAACTCAAAGTCTAAGATAGGTTTTTAATTCCCAACCCAAAACAACCCGCTTTTTACCGAATGGAGATTAAAGGATATATGTTAAGTTTCAAGGTGTTCTTCATATGTACAAGTTATAAGTTCTTATATTAACTTAATATAACATATAAATAAGTGTTATTAGAGTTAAGTTAGAAAGATTAAATTAGTTTTTTAAACAAGTTTAGAATCAATTAAACTATGTTCTAGTTTATAAACTCTTATATAGATAGCTATAAACATATGAATTGAACAAGAGTTGAAGTAGAGTTTTTACCTCAAGTTTAGAATGTAAAGTTGCTGGAAAGAAGTAGTAGAACAAAACTTGAGAGAGTTCTTGCAAGTGTGTGTAAAAATGAGTTAGAAATGGTGTTTATTTATAGGCTTGAAAATTTGGTTTTTAGTGAAAATATCTAAGATAAGTTAAAATGTATTAAGTCATGGATGATATATTAAATTGATTAGGTCATGGATGACATATTACACAAATGATTGCAGATTTCTATTGGTATATACCAATAGTAAATACTTCTAGAAGCTGTGTATAATACGGGTAAAAATACCGTATGAATGCGAGTAGAATTCTTGAGGAAATTGAACGAAAATACGAGTATAGCTATCCTTTATATGTATTGGTATATTATAAAGTGTATTCAATACTTGTAAGGATGTATTTACACTCGTAATACATTGTATATAAATACATTTTAATTTAAGTTAATTACGTCGTTTAAATAGTAACATATATATTGTTCAAAAACTCTTTAAATTAGTAGTATGAAAATATATATATAATACTTTGTTAATATACTTAATGAGATATTTAATTATCATATTTTCAAGTTAAATATATGTATATATACACATATATATAATTAATACAAGTTATGACGTTCGTGAATCGTAGGAATAAAAGGGTGGTCAACTGCTTATATAAAATTCTTTCCGGAGGTTCAAGACTTATTAAAATTCATTGCTTATCATGTCGAAATTATTAAATCATATAAATAGTATAATCAAATAGTCGAAAAACTCCGGGTCATCACAACTTGAACCAAACTTCATTCAAACACAATTTATGAACCGTAAACACTCAAAACACGTATCTTATATCGTTGGAAAGGTATTTTAACAAGGAATACAATTAAATACATATCATCAATCAAGTTAATCATTTACAACAACAAAAACCTCGTCGAATGATCGTTAAAAGTTCATCATTCAAGTTTCAAGTTCGTAAAACGCATTTCATGATTCAGGAACCCAATTTACACATTCAATATGCCGTTTCGAAGGTAATTACGCATACAATACAACTAAACACTTACCAACAACATTTCAAAGTATTTGATGCATCGAAAGTTCGTTTTAAAATCTATCAAACCCTAACCAAGAATCACAAAATCAAATATCATGTTAATGTGGGATTGTCATGTCATCCTGATGTGTGCAGCGGGGTGTACGAAATAGTATTATTTTTAATACAAAATACTACAAAATATGACACAAGTTTTATTAATTTACGGATGGGATATACCTAAACCTTGCTACAACACTATAGGCAGTGTACCTAATCGTAGAGTAGTGTAGTTTTTAGTAAGTCCGGTTCGTTCCACAGGGAGCTGGTGATACTTACTATATTTTAACAACTATATTTATACAAAATATATATAATTATATAAGTAGTAATATTATTATAAAAGGGGGGTTTTACCGTTTAATGACCGGTTTGTCGATTCTATATTTAAAGCGCAAAGATAAATGACGATAATTAAAGTGCGTAAAATAATGACAATAAATAAAATGACAGTAAATAAAATTGCGAGTAATAAAATGACAGTAAATAAAGATACGATGAGAAATACAATAAAAGAATTATGCTTATTTAAACTTCCGTAATCATGATGTTTGACGTGTTGATTTTAATTTATTACCATGGGTTAATTGTCCTTTGTCCTGGTTTATTTGATACGTCTATCTGGTTTTTGTCCATAATAGTCCATCGGTCATAAATATAAAGTGCGAGTATCCTCGTCAAATTACCCTTATACCCGAAGTCAAATATTCCAACTGATTAAGGATTTAAACTGTGACGCAGTTATCACTTCTGTCAACAATTACACCAGTTATCACTGTATGTAATCCACCCCTGTTTTAATTAGTTTATGAATATTAATTCATCCACTTGATCAGAATGAATAATCAATTACCCAACCCAATTGATTAATTAAATGATTATAACAGATTCCATATGAACGTCACTAAATAGGACAACCATAATCATTATTAATTATTAGGTTAATTAATTTGAAGATAGGTTCGACAGACTCCAATGAGTTGTCACTCAATTAGACAATACCCCTCATTATTAATAGTCAATAGTCCAATTTCCACAAGTGTCGGTCTTTTGCCCAAACCTTAATTATGGTCCAAAGTTCAATAACCCCATCTTAATATTTTAGCCTAACATCACGATTACTTCGGCTCAAATAAGCATAATAATAACTTAGTTACGAGACATTAAATTAAAAAGGAAGAACATAGCTTACAGTGGTGATTAATCGCGTAGCGTTGCATGGACAGAGTTTTGACTTAAAACCCGTAAATCATTTGTACCATAACTAAATTAAATCATAATTAAAATTATTAAAATTAAAATTAAAATTAAAATTATATATATTTTTATTACATATACGAGAGAGAGATTGGAAAATGGGATGAATTGAAAAATGGGATGCCTAACATCACGATTAACAAGGCCTTTTATAGGCAAAGTTTAATTTGAATTTTCACTTATGACCCCTGAACTATGCTCAATTAACAACTTTTTATTATTTAATATTATTCTTATTATGAATTATTTAAATATTATATTTTATTCTTGTGCATAGTTGACTCGTAATTTTTACACCGTTGCGTCGAACGTTGAGAGTTGGTTCATGTCCCGGTTCCGGATTTTCGAACGTCCTTTCGTACTATTTTATATCGTGTACTTTGCGTTTTGTAACTTGTACTCTTGTCATTTTTAGACGTTCCTCATCAATAATTTGAACCTTTTTAATTGTATCTTGTACTTTTTAGCTTTTTGGACCTTTGTGTCTTCAATTCTTCGTTTTCGCCTTTTGTCTTCGCACTTATTTAATATAAACGAATATTACTTGAAAATGGAACAATTGCAACTAAAATCTTGTCTTTCTTGGGGAATAATGCTATGAAATATATGTTCCTTTTTAGCCTTATCAATATCCCCACACTTGAACGTTGCTTGTCCTCAAGCAATACCGTCTTGAAATAAAAACATACAAATCACTTCTTTATTCTTCACACTTTATACATCAGTGATTTTGATATAGCGGTATAAACAATGATAGTAATGATAGAACCATGGTTAAAGATGGGTGTGTCATCCACAGTTGCCTTGGGTTTAGGTCAACGACACTTGCAATCAAATAGCCGATTTACTTTCGGTTTCCAAAGCAAAGTGCACATTTGAAAGGCGGTTTACAGTCCCACATGACTATAAAAATTTAGATCCTTAAGGAAATTGGATCTTTATGAAAACATTTGATCTTTTGAAAATTCAATCTAGCTTTTACCCTAGATAAGTTTTCTGATTTGATCCACCATCGGTGTTGCAAAATATATTTGTGGATCAATATTTTGACTAAAAACTTTTAGGTTCGTGTAATCCACTGCTATCCCTGTATCGGAAAGCACACATCCAGTTTACTTGTTCCGTATATTACCTTTCGGTAAACTACCGTCCGGTTGTAAATGAAAGCGATGAACAAGAAACTGTTAAGGCAATGTCCCATGACATGCAGATGATTATGGTCTTTTGACGTGTCGGATGCTAGTACTATCCTTGGTAGGAGCAATAGTAAAGATCATCCTATGATTTTTCGGTCTGGCACAAGGTCCTGTCTCCGACCATGCTATGCAACCACCTTTCTTACGGTTGACACCCGATTTGGTTCAGGTGACCTAATGAATTCCAGTTGAATTCCTAGAATTTTACGTTCAATGGTAATGAACGCATTGAAAATGGGTTTTCAGAAAACAAATCGGTTTGTAATTTTGATCAAAATATTTTCTCGTTCAAGCTCGAGTTTAGATATCATCGAATTCCATGAGTTTGAATTCTCAATCTTTAAGGTCAATCTCAAGGATTGAGTAATATCAGGCTTAAATGCTGATTTTTGATCTTTTAAGGAGATTATCCTTTCTGGGGATCTGATTCATTAGTCTTATCAAGCTAATTTCACGGTGCCCCCCCATTGTACGAGATAAATCCTTCTCATGGTTAGGATAAATCTGACCACATGGCGGCCCTGTTTGATGCTGAGGTCCGTGGATTTCCAGCCGATTTTAGAGATGACTTTTCTAGATTTTTCGTCAACCTACAGCTGGTCTAGACGACAACTTCTTGACCTAAATCAAGAAGCGTGTGTCTTTTTCGGAAGACTTTACTTCCTTTTAATGATGGAATTGATTCATCGTGTAGATCCATCTTTCTTACAGTAAATCGGGTAAAACTGATTAAAATCGTCCAAAACAAAAGTACCTGTAATAACTTTACAGAAACATGTGATAGATAGTTTTTAATTGAATAACTTGGTACATTCTCCCCACACTTAGTTTCTTTCTTTGCTTTTTTTATTCTCCTTTATTCCATTTTAAATGAATTCAATCGTTTTAGGGTGTTTCTCAATTTATGTCCTTTCCGAGGTAACGATAATTTCGGCATTAACACCTAGTTTTATCGTTCATAAATATGTATAAACATGATTTTGAATTCATTTAGTTAAAAAATTTTAAAATTTTCATAATATTTAGAAAATAAGCCAAGTATAAACCCGAGAGAATTTATAACCCTTCCCCACACTTGAGATCATGCAATGCCCTCATTTGCATGAAATCAGACTATAATTATAAATTCATGAGGGTGATTAGTGTAGAAAAGTGATTAAAAATACCGAGTTTGTAATTACAAAGCTCGTCGAATGATAGATGGCTCGCCTCATCGTTCATTCCTTCATCTATTATATCATATTTGTTGTTTTGCGTCTTGTCGTCAAAATTAGTACCTTTTGCTGAACTTAATGACAGTCTTTGAAAGTGCATTGTTTTACCCTGTTTTGTACATAAGATAAAATACAAACATATATATACATATTTTTAAAGTTTGATATATTATCCCACGTTTAAAAATTTATAAAATATAATATATATATATATATATATATATATATATATATATATATATATATATATATATATATATATATATATATATATATATATATATATATATATATATATATATATTTGCATACTTTAGATCAATAAAATTAAAAAAATAATGATAACAAAATTTATCGCCCCGTCCTTGGGTAAAGCAATTTCGGTTCAACGACCTAGTCTTCAACTCACGACGAATTTTAGAAATCAATTTTTTAAACTTAATGAAGTAAATTTTGTTTTTAAAATCACACAAAACTTAAATTTAAAAGGCATATTAATTAAAACCTAAAAAATAAAAATTCAGAATGGTGGGAGAAAACTAGTTCTTTAGTGTCTGCTAGCGGAAAAGACCAATCGGATTCCATTCTCGGAACTACACGAGAACAGAACAATTAACTCTAGACAGCATTTTCTTTTTAGAACATTTAAATCTCCCCACACTTAGGTAGCTGTGGTGTCGAAATTGTGATTAACTTCATCGTCAATTTCTCTTGGTCCATAATCAACTTGCATATCCGTGACTTTTTCTTTAAGCCATTGGTCGGATTCCTGTGTAATATCCACAATTTCAACTAGTTTCTCCTTTTCTTTAGGTGATAGATTGGATACTAACCGGTTACATAACTTAAATTTCCCCTTGGTTCTAGTATCGCGAATCCGTTTAATAAGTTTCTTCATTGAACTATTAATAACGGGGTCATTTAATTTCGTATCAACAACGGGGTTCTTTGTTATCAAGTCATCATTAGGCGTTACTTCATTTTCCCCACACTTACGCGTTTTATTATTGTTAAGCACTACCGTTGGAGTTGGTAAAACAACATGGTTCTTACCAATCGTTTTTGCTGATTCAACGGTTTTGGTTGGTGGAGATTTAGACTTTCGAATCATAAAGGTGATAGATTTGTCACCACTACTAAGTGTCATTCTACCGTTTCTTACATCAAATAATGCCCCGGTGGACGCAAAGAATGGTCGACCTAAAATTAGAGGAATGTTTGGGTCCTCTTCTATGTCAATGACAATGAATTCGACTAGAAAGGTTAAATTACCTACTTGAATGGGTAGGTTGTTAGCAATTCCAACTGGGTGCTTAATGGTTTGATCAAGGAGTCGAACACTCATATCCGTTGGATTTAACTTACCTACACCTAATCTCTTATATAAGGAAAGAGGCATAACACTCACACTTGCACCTAAATCTGCCAGTGCATCATACATGACACAATCACTAAGTAGACAAGGAACAATAAATTCACCCGGATCACCTACCCTAGGTGGAGGTTTTGGTGGAACTGTATTCACCGGGTTTACTTCTACGGCTTTTGTTTCTTGTACTTTCTTATTCTTTTTCTTCTTCTTCTTTCCAGAAGTATCACAATCTTTATTACTTATTACTTGCTCATACTCAACTCCTTTTCTTGGAAACGGGATGGGTGGTTTGTATGGTGACACCACTGGCTTTACATACTCGGGTGGTGGTGGTGGTGTAAATTCTTCATTGTTACTCTCATCTAAAACCTTCCCATCTTCTGGAGCTGGTTTTTCAGAATTTGTTGAAACCATATTAACATTCTCATTCCGAGGATTTACTTCAGTATTACTCGGTAGCTTTCCTTGTTCCCTCTCACTCATTATGCTAGCAAGAGTACCTACGTGTTTTTCTAGATTCAAAATGGAAGCTTGTTGAGTTCTTAATGACTGATCAAACCTATCATTTGTTTGGGTTTGAGATGTAATAAATTGTGTTTGAGATTCAAATAGCTTTGCCATTATTTCTTCTAGATTTGGCTTTTTCTCTTCGGTTTGTTGTGGTGGTTTATACAAGCCAGGTCTTTGTTGATTGAAAGTGTTGGTTTGAGTCGGTTGGTTATTCGGACCTTGTTGGTTGTACGAATTATTGTTTGGTCCATTTGGATTATAAAGAATGTTTTGATTTCGATTGAAGTTTAGCCTTGGCGGTTGATAATTATTTTGATAATTATTTCCCGGCCTTTGGTTCATATAGGAAACATTCTCACGTTGTTCCATCGTTAGTTCAATGTGACAATCTTTCAATAAGTGTGGTCCACCGCATTGCTCACAACTGATTCGTATTGCGTGAATATCTTTATTCATCTTTTCCATTCGTCTTTCGAAAGCATCTATTTTTGCAGAAACGGAATCAAAGTCATGGCTAGAATCGGCTCTAGCCGCTTTAGATGAATGATATATATCTTTCTCTTGGTGCCACTCATGAGAGTGGGAAGCAGTATTATCAATAATTTTGTAAGCATCAGTTTCGGTTTTCTTCATAATAGAACCACCAGCTGCTATATCTATGTCTTTCCTTGTAGTGATGTCGCATCCTTGGTAGAATATTTGTACTATTTGACAGGTGTCTAAACCATGTTGCGGACATCCTCTTAACAACTTTCCATATCTTGTCCATGCCTCATATAGAGTTTCATTTGGCTTCTGTGTGAACGTAACAATTTCTGCTTGAAGTCTTACGGCTTTAGATGCAGGAAAGAATTGTTTAAGAAATTTGTCAACTAAAACATCTCATGTATCAATCGCCCCTTCAGGTAACGATTCTAACCAATCTTTGGCTTCTCCCTTTAAAGTCCAGGGAAATAACATGAGATAGATCTGCTCATCTTCCACTTCTCGGATTTTGAATAGTGTACAAATTCTTTTAAACGTACGAAGGTGTTCGTTAGGATCTTCATTCGGTGCACCACTGAATTGGCATTGGTTAGTTACCATGTGTAGGATTTGTCCTTTAATTTCATAATCTGGAGCATTAACTTCTGGTTTAATAATGGCGTGACCTTGGCCCGTGCGTTTAGCTCTCATTCGATCTTCCATACTTAGAGGTTCCGTTACTTCCATAATTGAATTCGTTGAATACGAATCACTAGAGGACTCTGATTTAACGGTTTGTGGTTCAGGATCTTGGAATTGTCCTTGAATATCCTCCAGTTTCTTAGTTGTGAAATCGGGTTCAAAAGATGGATTGTCGGAAATTTGAATTGGAGTATTTGTTCGACTGGATGATGATTCTAAAGAAAAATCAACGGCGACAATATTTGCTAAATGTCTTGATCGAGTTACAGGTGGTGAACGTATGAAAGGTGGTGAACGTTTTGCTCGGTGCATTCACAGAATATCCTAGTAGTTATAAAAAAAATAAGAAAAACTTATATAAGTTGTCCAATTAATAGACTTTTCTGATTTTGCCCACGTTTCGAATAGCCAAAAGATGTAGCAGGTAGCCAGGACCCTTTAAATCGGAAGCCCACAACTAGCCACTAACAAATCCAACTATTACTACGAACCAGAAAAATGTCAACGTCTATTAACTTAACCGCTTAAATAATTTTTCTTTCCGTTTGAGAATTAGATAAGAAATAGAGAAAATTCTAAGTCCTAAAAACTAGAGCGTCGAGAAATAAGAAAGAAATAGATTGCGCGTCGAAAAATGTCGAAAAATAAAAGGTCGAAAAATAGGCGTCGAAAAATAAAAATAAGAAAGTAGCGCGAAAAACGGCGTCGCAAAATTCTAAAGCACCTAAATCTTAGTCTAAGGAATAAGCACTTAAGGGATTTTACGGCAAACCTAAAAATTCTAGAAATAAAAATAACTATGCAAAACTAAACTTAATACTAAAAATTGTAACTATAGTCGAAAAATCTAAAGGTAATAAAACTAAAAAAAAAAATTATTATTTATTATTTTTTAAAAAAAAAAAATTTTTTTAAATTTTTTTTTTTTTAAAAAAAACGAATTTTTTTTTTAAAAACGAATTTTTTTTCTTAAAAAAAACGTTTTTTTTACAACCTTTTTTTTTTTTTTTAAAAACGATTTTTTTTTACAAATTAATAATTTTTTTATAATAATTATTTTTTTTCAAAACTTTTTTTTTAATTCATTTACTATTCATGAATAGTAAATAAAAAGAAATTAATTAATTTACTATTCACATGAAAGCGACATGATAGAAATTATTAATTATAAGTTACATAATATACCCCTGAAGTATTTAATAAATATGACTTTTTAAAAGATTATTAATAGATTCTAAAATATTATTATATTATTATATTCTATTTCAATATTATTATATTATTATATTCTATTTCAATATTATTATATTATTATATTTTATTTCAATATTATTATAATTAAAAATATAGCGTTTTAGCGCTCTCCGGCAGCGGCGCCAAAAACTTGATGTGTGCAGCGGGGTGTACGAAATAGTATTATTTTTAATACAAAATACTACAAAATATGACACAAGTTTTATTAATTTACGGATGGGATATACCTAAACCTTGCTACAACACTATAGGCAGTGTACCTAATCGTAGAGTAGTGTAGTTTTTAGTAAGTCCGGTTCGTTCTACAGGGAGCTGGTGATACTTACTATATTTTAACAACTATATTTATACAAAATATATATAATTATATAAGTAGTAATATTATTATAAAAGGGGGGTTTTACCGTTTAATGACCGGTTTGTCGATTCTATATTTTAAGCGCAAAGATAAATGACGATAATTAAAGTGCGTAAAATAATGACAATAAATAAAATGACAGTAAATAAAATTGCGAGTAATAAAATGACAGTAAATAAAGATACGATGAGAAATACAATAAAAGAATTATGCTTATTTAAACTTCCGTAATCATGATGTTTGACGTGTTGATTTTAATTTATTACCATGGGTTAATTGTCCTTTGTCCTGGTTTATTTGATACGTCTATCTGGTTTTTGTCCATAATAGTCCATCGGTCATAAATATAAAGTGCGAGTATCCTCGTCAAATTACCCTTATACCCGAAGTCAAATATTCCAACCGATTAAGGATTTAAACTGTGACGCAGTTATCACTTCTGTCAACAATTACACCAGTTATCACTGTATGTAATCCACCCCTGTTTTAATTAGTTTATGAATATTAATTCATCCACTTGATCAGAATGAATAATCAATTACCCAACCCAATTGATTAATTAAATGATTATAACAGATTCCATATGAACGTCACTAAATAGGACAACCATAATCATTATTAATTATTAGGTTAATTAATTTGAAGATAGGTTCGACAGACTCCAATGAGTTGTCACTCAATTAGACAATACCCCCCATCTATTAATAGTCAATAGTCCAATTTCCACAAGTGTCGGTCTTTTGCCCAAACCTTAATTATGGTCCAAAGTTCAATAACCCCATCTTAATATTTTAGCCTAACATCACGATTACTTCGGCTCAAATAAGCATAATAATAACTTAGTTACGAGACATTAAATTAAAAAGGAAGAACATAGCTTACAGTGGTGATTAATCGCGTAGCGTTGCACGGACAGAGTTTTGACTTAAAACCCGTAAATCATTTGTACCATAACTAAATTAAATCATAATTAAAATTATTAAAATTAAAATTAAAATTAAAATTATATATATTTTTATTACATATACGAGAGAGAGATTGGAAAATGGGATGAATTGAAAAATGGGATGCCTAACATCACGATTAACAAGGCCTTTATAGGCAAAGTTTAATTTGAATTTTCACTTATGACCCCTGAACTATGCTCAATTAACAACTTTTTATTATTTAATATTATTCTTATTATGAATTATTTAAATATTATATTTTATTCTTGTGCATAGTTGACTCGTAATTTTTACACCGTTGCGTCGAACGTTGAGAGTTGGTTCATGTCCCGGTTCCGGATTTTCGAACGTCCTTTCGTACTATTTTATATCGTGTACTTTGCGTTTTGTAACTTGTACTCTTGTCATTTTTAGACGTTCCTCATCAATAATTTGAACCTTTTTAATTGTATCTTGTACTTTTTAGCTTTTTGGACCTTTGTGTCTTCAATTCTTCGCTTTCGCCTTTTGTCTTCGCACTTATTTAATATAAACGAATATTACTTGAAAATGGAACAATTGCAACTAAAATCTTATTTAATATAAACGAATATTATGTTCTTTTTTAGCCTTATCACATCCAACATACCAAAACGAAGCTAGTGATGCTAATAACACTTTTAACACATAAGGTTTAACATCTAACAATATTTAATCAACTAAAATCAAAGAGTTAACAAACCCTTTTTCAAGTGTTCATGCTAGTTACTCAAAACAACAAGATCGAGCAAATAAATCACATTTTCATGTTAGACTTGAGCCATAGACACTAATTAACATCATTTCAAGTCTATAAAACGAATTAGAGAAAAATTAGAGTTTTTAGAAACCTTACCCCAAGTAGTGAAATTGGTACCAAAACGTAGAGGATGAAGAAAGGATTCCAAAAGTACGATTCGTTTTGTTGTAAGCTTCCTTGAAATGATTTAGATGATGATTTAATGTTGAAGATGAAAATGATGATAGTTTGGAAGTAAATGAGAGAAAATGAAAAAGAAAAAGAAATATAATGAGTGGTGGGGAGGGAGGTGGTGACTAGTTCAACTAGTTGCCACTTTGGCCAAATGGTGAATTTAGTCCCTCGAGTTTAAAAGCGGGTGCGTGAATTAACCGATCGAATTATTTCAAAAATGCAAATTAACGAGAGATGTTATAATCGAACAACGGAAATATTGAAAACGCTAATTAACGGATGATACGAATTTAGATAATGAAAGATATTATCTATAAAAAAAAGACGACGTTAAAATGAATTAACGGAAAAATGCGGGATGTTACAGAAAGTGCTTCACGATTCAGGAACCAATCCGATTATCTGTTTTTATACCCGTTTTCTACATCAATGAACCCAAATAGTTGACCCAATCGACCCAATTTTGGGTGTATCGATCCTGATTGTCACATATAATCATATGACGTACTTTATTGGAGCTTTGTATAGATGGTAAATGGGCAGGATGACTGATAAAATAAAACAAGTTCCGGCCATCATGGAAAATTTTAGTGCATGTTGAAGAAGGTTGTAATTTAGCCTATCATGATTATAATCCATCTTCTTAAATATTTATTAAAAGGTTGTATGAATTAAGAAATAATAATTGGTGGGCTTCTTTCAACAAAATTAGCAGTTGAACAACCACCTATCACCATTAACAAGTTTGAGATGAAATCTAGTCATTAATTCATTGTAAGAAACGAAAGTTTAGCGAGAATGAAAAGGTTAAGTGAATTGTATCTGAAACTAAGACGACCCAAAACATATAGTTGTTGTCAAAATGGGTTGGACTGGCCCAGTTATTATCCATTATTTGAATACTTTGTGGAAAGGGCAAATGATCCGGAATCTTTAATTTACTACTTTACAAATCAAACAATTTTGGCTTGATATGCATTTGACTACATTTTGGACAAATTTTTATCTTCTTGGCCCATTTGCTATCATTTCACCTTAATCAATTTGACCCATTAGGCGTAGAATATAACCCAAATTCGACCCATTTATGAGTAACAGAGTCACAGTTGTAACCTCTTTGAAAAGAGACAATTTCACTCGATCATTTATTGCATGATTACCTATACGAGTGTCAATGGAAATCAGGATGATTTTGACGAGTTCACTTCTTTTAACCTCTGTGGCCACGAGGGATTAACTGCAGCTGGAATCGAACTCATGACATCTACTATGGAAGGATGGACCCTCAAGGATCTCACCACAACCCCTTAGGTTATTTTTACCATTTGTTGCTTACTTGTGTTCTTGTGATTTTAGTGTATGAATCATTATATAGATAAACAAATTAGGTGGTTTCATTAGCTAGTGTTATTATTTTGGTTCATGAAGAGAATCAACATAACATTGTTCGATGAAAAATAGGTGGTTTCAACTAGTGTTAATAGCTAATGTGATTAATCTGATGTAGTTTGGTTCTTGTAGTTAGGAAGTTTGGTTAAAAGATTAGAATTCATACTTAGGTATTCTTGTTGCTTATTGTTCGTGCTAATTATCTTAACCACACGAAAACATCTGCATAATATTACCATACATACTACTAGACAAAAGTTCTGAATAGTACTATTCTCACGCTTTAATCACTTGTACACCGCGCAACAATGGTTGTACACCGGTCACTATTCATGTGAACAGTACTATTCACGTGAACAGTACTATTCACGTTACTGTAGGATTTTTTTTTATTTTTTTAAACGGTTTTTTTTCCCATTTTTCCCTTTTTTAGTTTCCTTTATATTTTTCTTCACCCGCAGCAAATATCTACTAGACAAAAAATATGAATAGTACCGATAGTTTCTTTATAATTAGCAGCAGCAAATATCTACTAGGAAAAAAATATGAACAGTACCGATTGTTTCCTTTATATTTTTTCTCTACCCGTTGTAACAATTTTTTTTTCTTTTTTGGTTTCATTTATATTTTTCTCCACCCGCAGAGATGCACCTATATTGTTAATTTAAAATAACATTTAAATCTCTGACAGGTTATACCTTTTAGTTCGACTCGAATTGCGCTTCAACGACATCATTGTTAAACTAAACGCAATAAAGTACATTGAAAACCGAACCCCGGCGCGAAGCGAGGGTAAACAACTAGTTACACAATAAAGTACAAAGGTTCATATTTTGAAATAAATTAAATGTTGTAAGAAAATTACTCGGTATTATTATGACGATTCTTATAAAGATTTTCCTAGAGTCATAATAGCTGTCGTTAAGTTGCAAAAAACACGTATGCCTTATAATAATCGCAATGTAAAAGTTAACATCAACCGTCTTGTACAATACATTAATACTCTTTAACGACAACGTTACTTATAATTATAATTGTAATAATTTACTTAATATGATAATTAAAATAAAAATTAACATGATTCTGACAAAATCAAAGTATATTTCCGTGCATATGGAAAACCCTTTTGGCCCCAACTTTAAACCCAGTCACTGCTAAATCCCTAGTTCCATCAAGAGTAACCAAAATGTACATGGCCATTAGTACACCCAAATCAACTACATTTCTAAAACTTCGATCACAATACAACAAACCCAATTCCCTTTTTCATCTCAATTCTCAAACCTGTATTCCTTTCTCTCTCAAATCATCTTCAATGGCAACTCATGCAGTAGCTTCATCAACACTTGGGCTATCTGAAACCTTTGCTAAATTGAAAAAAGAGGGTAAAGTAAGTAACTTTATGGTTTTTAATCACTCTTTTAGTTGATCAGTATGTTGGGTTCTTAGTTGTTGATCTGATTTTCATGTTTACTGTTTCATTGGATTGAAAAAGAAAGTAAAGTTTGTAAATTTATGAATTTTGATTCTAATGTGCTTGATGGGTTAGGGTTCTTTTGTGCTGTGATTATAATGTGTTTATTGGATTAGGGTTTTTAATTTGGGAAATTTCTTTTGTGCTGGATTGTAATGTGAAAATTTGGGGAATTTTAAACTTAAGACTTTTAGGAAATTATATTGTTTTGATTATTTTGCTTTGCCTATTTGACCTTCAAAATCTTTTGCTTTATTGGGTTTGAATTTTAACTTATGGGATGTTAGTGTGAGATTTAAAATTCTTGAAACAGTTCAAATGGGACAACATTTCAAAACCTAGCTCAAAATGAAAGCCAAACAATCCCAGTTTGAAATTCACTCAAAGTAATCTTTAAATGTTTATACTTTCAGTCTCGGTTGGTTCGATTTGAAATGAAAGATATGATTGAGTTTCTGATAATATTAATACACTAACAAATAACAATATGTACAATTAAAATAAAAAAAAATGGACAAAAAAGTGTTGGCGGGTCAACCCGGCTCGTCATGTGTTGGAATTTAGAGATTATTCACTTTAACATGTTACCGGACCCGCCCATTTTGTAAGTGTTTTAATCAGCCCTTTTCTGTTCCAAAGGTAGCATTCATACCATATATTACAGCCGGTGACCCAGACCTATCAACAACAGCAGAAGCATTGAAGGTGCTTGGCTCGTGTGGTTCAGATATAATTGAATTAGGTGTTCCATATTCTGATCCCTTAGCCGATGGGCCAGTCATCCAGATTATATGAATTGAATTGTTACCTATTATTTACTTGTTAAAATATATATACTTTTAATAGTTTTATGTTTTTCTATTTATTCAAGTAGGCTGCAGCCACACGAGCACTGGCAAGAGGGACCAATTTTGATTCAATTCTCAATATGTTGAACGAGGTACCTTTTAAAGTTTCACCAACATAATTGTTATTTCAAGAAAAATTGTTAAGCCATGTTTCTTGTTATATGCCTATAAGACATGTCGTGCACTATTGATTAAATGTGGGAATTTTAGCCCGTTTATGTGAAAGTCAGTTTATATTTCCTTGAATAATGAGTTAAATATAATCCATTTAATTTTAAAATTTTAAATAGGTGGTGCCGCAATTATCATGTCCAATTGCGTTGTTCACTTATTACAACCCGATTCTTAAGCGAATTGAAAAGTTCATGGTTACTGTTAAAGAAGTTGGAGTACATGGTAACTTTTAAGTTGCATTATTCTTAATTTCAGTTTTATAAAGATGATGGTCAATGGTTAGTGGTTTTGTTTCTGAATTCACTAATTGAACCAAACGAGATGTTTTTACCCATTTATGTGAGAACATTCGGGTTTACATTTCATGGTTAAAGGGTCAAACGGTTAAAACTATTAAAAAGTCTAGCTAAATATGAACTAGTTAAATGGTTTAAAAGTTACTGAAAGTATACTAATAGTAATAACTACAGTAGTTGTTAATTAATGAAATTCAAAATAAATGGACCAAGTGTTGGCGGGTCAACCCAATCCATTTTGACTTGTCTATAGAATAACCGTTTTGTATTCAATACGAACATTTCGCCCCCTTTAAATTATGGAACTCTTTAACTTAATATTATCGTTCGGCTTCATCGATAGGTACATGATAACAAAATGCAAGTACTATTGATTCTGATAATCAGTGGATACAGTTCCCTTTTTCTAATTCATTTATTTTATCCTTTTAAACTACCATTTTTGTTTGATTTTTAGGATTACGAGTCATATTTAGTTTTTTGTATTATTAGGACTCGTGGTGCCGGATGTGCCATTAGAAGAAACTGAGATTTTAAGACGGGAAGCTTCAAAGCATAAAATTGAGTTGGTAAGTTCACTTCTCAACAAGTAAAATAACATTTTTTAACTTTTGAACTGCCCCTAAAAAGAAAATTGTAGCGCGTGCCCAAATTTCATTTCTATACTTAATCTTGATGGTCTCTTAAGGTACTACTAACAACTCCCACTACTCCAAAGGAACGGATGAAATCAATCGTTGAAGCTACAGAGGGATTTTTGTATCTCGTAAGGTTTTTGACCTTTAATTAACTAAACTAGTTATCTGATATTTATGCAGATGTATTGAATATTGAATACACTTTAGTTCAAGATAAAAGAGTTGAATCTTGGTTACGGTGGTGCTTAAATGTGCGTCTAAAATGATCTCTTCAACTTCAAGTCATAATAATCGAATACTTTTATACGGAAGTAGCTATATGAAACTTGCATAGTAGATATTAACTCACCCTACTCTCAGTAAATTAAACTTATTATTTGGTTGGTTAAATTAAATATATTTATTAATCTTTAATAATAGGTGAGTTCTATTGGAGTAACCGGGGCTCGTGCTTCAGTAAGCGGAAAGGTTCAATCACTCCTGAAGGAAATTAAGGCGGTTCGTTTTTACCCCGAGTCTCGTACATAATAAAGATTAGAACTTTATTATTATTTGATTAACGATTCTTGTTTTTAATACAGGAATCAAGTAAGCCTGTGGCTGTTGGCTTTGGGATTTCACAACCCGAACATGTGAAACAGGTATGCCTTTGTTTATATGAAAATTTCAACATCCGACCCTTCTTATAATACAAAAAATTACTATAAAATCGTTCAGTTTACTTGGAACCCGAAATGAAAATTGTTATGATCTTCATGGGCAAAAAATGGAGCAACAATTTGTCATAGGTGGCAAAATGAATGTGTTTGGTTGCTTGGATAACAGATTAATTGAGTGAATTTATAACATGGGTTAAAACAGGTTGGGTTGGCTATGAAGCACATTTTTGGCCCTTACTTTTTTGATAGTATATAGCCGTTGAGCATAAGATTACAACACTACTACTAAAATAGTGATCTAACAACTTCAAAAATCAATTTTAATATAATATAAATATTAATATACCTATTTAAATTGTTACCAATATAGATAAAGTCTTTTATCTTAGGATTTTCCTAATGGTTGTCGCTAAGGTGCATAAAAGTCTCGTATAATTCTATAACCGCCACTTTAACTTAAATAAATAACAGCTACGTATCAAACTTTTATGCACCTTAACGACAGACCTAAGGTTGTCGTTAGAAAAAATCCTTATATTTAATTGATTTTGGACTTGCAGAAGTAGATATCTTTTATTAGATCCCATATACTCTTTCGTAGATCCTTAAAAATGTAATGATGTCTTTAGCCGATTGTTCTTTTGTCCTTAAGAAACTTTATTTTTACGTGAATCTATTCGTTATTCCAGGTAGCAGGATGGGGAGCCGATGGCGTGATTGTGGGTAGTGCTATGGTGAAAATATTAGGTGATGCCAAGTCATCAGAGGAAGGGCTTAAAGAACTTGCAGAATTCACAAAATCACTCAAATCTGCATTACTTTGATCTCATCTCCACAAAAGTTGTATGATCCCTTTTCGACATTTTGTTTTTGAAAACTGAAACTGGTAAAGAAACTGTATACAATCTCTTATTGATGTTACTTGTTAGAACGAATAAGGATAAATTTGAATAGTAATTAGTAATACAAGTAATTTGAATTTCTAAAGTTACATACATTCTTGCTTTCCTAATCAAAAATCCTTCAACAGCTCAATTCTACATGTCCTATAATAAATTTTATATAATTTAAACCCATTTATATATCATCAACCCATATCGCGCGCGCACACGTTCTTCCTGAAGTAAGTTTGTAAAGAAGAGTCAAAAAGGTCGCGGGAAGTAACGCTGGCATGGTGTAATCTGATATATCGACGACTTTGCAACCGTTGTACAAAGGTAACAATGAGTGGGTCCCCCGTTTCCTTCTTCTGTACCATCTGCATAAACAATCATAACTTTGCAGCAGTCTTCGTTAAAAATTTCATATAAACAATCATCAAACTTTTAGAATTTCATAAAAACTATTAACTTAAAAATTAGTACTCCATATATGCTTGACAATGAAAAGTCAAATTCCACTTAAGTCAGGATACAAGATATTATTATGTGATATGAATTAGAAGGCTGCAGTTTTCATTGAGTACTAGTTGATGATCAAATTCAATAATTAGTAAAAATTGTCAGAAATTTACTTGTAAAATCAGGTGTTAATGAACAATTTATAGATAAAAAAAAAAAAAAAAAAAAAAAAAAAAAAAAAAAAACATATGTTTCGATCATAAAAAACAGATCTTTAATTTACCTGTCCAGATCATGAATCGGCTGTAAACAAGTGTTTCCCAAGTCGCCACAATGGCGTGCCAGACGGGGTTGTAATAGAGAGACTCAGGTGACCAAAACAAGTGAGACTAAGTCTCCAAGTATAATATACTGTAAATAGTATGCACGCCCTGATTTCAATGAAGATGAATTTTATGATAAAACGGCCAACAATAACCACTACAAGCAAAAAACGGCCCCAACAAATTAAACAATCTGTGATTATATTCCTTAATAAACAAGGATTTCGATTTTCCCGTCATCTGCACACCCCCACAAAATGTTTTTAAGAGTAAGTGATCACTCTTAGTGTTGTATCTCAAATGGCTGGAATTAAAAAAATAAACAAACGAGCTATAAGATAAATGGGTCAAACATGTCGAAAGTTGCCCAAAGTCTATTAATGGCGAAATGTGACGGATTAATGATTTAATGCTAAGGGATTGAGCTACTAATGATGAATATAATTCATTCTTAAAAACAGCTTATTTTGAGAAAACTAATTCGTAGCTTTTTGTTTCTCTAAGATAGAGATCGAAATGTCAGATTAGAGCTTTCCAAAAATAAACAAAAAAGTTGTCAAATTAGATGACAAGACATTTTGACTATTAAGAGAACCAAATTATTAGGTTGGATATTCAAGTCTTAGAATCTATAAATAAGTATATATTTGTGATACATTCATGATATATTTGTCACTGGTGATGAGTATATAAATAAGTATATCATTTTCTGAAATCATCAATATAGTCTTTTTGGAATCCACGACCCATCGCTACAAGGCCCAAACCTTATGAAGTTACACATTAAGCCTATTAGTATGTACAAAAAGCCCGATTGGGGAACATGCATATCAAACTTCTATACGATGATCCAATAATCAGACCTCAGTTAAGCTGAACAACTCGGTACAGATAACAAATACAGTACTTAACGGAATAGTTACAACTGCCTTAATCTGAGGTTGAAGATGACTCGCTTACAAGTTACAACTAACTAAGGCCCTGTTTGGCTCACGGAATCAAATGGGATTCCGGCGGAATTGGAATTGAATTTAGACACGCGTAATGTCTAATTGTCTAAATTCAATTCCAATTCCGCCGTTGGATTCCGTGAGCCAAACGGGGCCTAATCATCTGGAAAAGTATTTGTGCTATATGTTAAGTGCAACATATCTATCCAAAAACAAGTTGCGACAAACTCCTTTTATAAACTTCTTGGCTTGTTAAAGCAAGGCATCTAATCCATCATGTATCGACATCATACATCAAACATAAAATTTGTCGCAAACAGCAGTGAGTAAGCGCTCCCACAGAAGAAAAAAAAATGATGATATAACTATTCAAATCAAAGATACAATAATTAAGGCAATGCAATACGCTTTGACACTTTGTAAACAAGGGGAGAAAATACTGAAGAGGGTATTTGACATATACAAGAGTGATAATACCATATTTTGAAAGGGACAAGAAATGTGTTACTGGGTCAACCCAAACCTATACATCCTAAAAATGACCCGTTTCAAGTTCCAAACTATTACCCATCCTGAGTACCCGACTAACTCACCTATATTTGCCACCTTTACTTTAAAGGGCTGTGGCAACAACTTTACTGATATTGTTGGGAGTTTAGGACCACACAATAACAGATTCAACTAGTACAAGTTACAACAAATTGATGGGTTGCCCACAACTCATAGTTGAGCTTTCAATTTTCACCATATAAATGAACCCAAAAGACTTAAAGAAACCTATGACCTAACAAAATACTAGATCGGGTCCACCAACACATTATCGTTTTCTATAAAAACACATTGTCAACAACATCGAACATGAGCCCATTGGAGATTGATTTCCTATTTTATCATGTAGATGTGAAGGCAATATCAATATTTGCACATGGAGAATCACATTAAATAATGTACAAAATCATCCGAATCAATTTGCTTCAAGATTTAACAATCACTAGAAAGTGTTGTGATTCTGTTCATATGGTAATCAATTTACATGATCTCCTAGAATTTCAAATGTATATGAATAATAAATAATATAACATTGTTATGTTTAAATAGATCTTACATGTCTATGAGAAGAAAGTAACATTCAGCAGCACAATATGGAAAGCTAATGTGCTTTCACATCCAATTTTATTATTTGTCATATTTAACCACAACATCTAAAACGATTTTTTCCAAACCCTTTATGTTTTTCCAAGAAAATAAAATAAAAAGTTCAATAGACACTAAAAAGGAAAAACAAAGCAATTAGCAGTACACCAAGGAAACTTATACAAGCTGTGGTTACTATTAATTCATACACATGTATCGTATCTAAAGTCCATTATAATATTAAGTAACACACGCATTTTTAAAATGGCGGCAGAAGTATAATGTATGACAGCTATTCTATTTCTTCAAGGTATCTACGCGAAAATGACAGGGAGATGTAAAGTCTTACCATATACAAGGATACACTGCATAAAGGTTTTTTCCACTTGTGTCCATGCATCTTCTTATGTATCACATCGTATTGGAAAAGAGTAGTATTGAAGCAAGTACTCATTATAAGTTTGACAACTATGAAATACACCACAAGATATAGCAGCCATCAAGAAATGCATGGTTAATCAAAATACTCTTCAAACACTATGCCAATTATTGGATTCAGTTTAAAGAATCTCCTAGAAAACCATATGTATTTCAACTTCAATCAAGAACTAAAACTTTTGTTACCAGCCTTACTCATATGTCTTTTTCTGTTAGGTTTCTACATGACAAGAAAAACTTCACGTAACGTGTATTTAGTAGACTTTGCATGTTACAAGCCCCCGGATACTCAAAAGTGCACAAAAGAGTACATGATGAAGAAAGCAAGACACAGTGGATATTTCTCAGATGAAACACTCGATTTCATGAGCAAGGTTTTCGGTAAGTCAGGACTTGGTGATGCAACGTATTTATCAGAACTTTATTTCAAAGAAGTTAACATTACAAGCATGAAAGAAGGAAGAAGGGAAATGGAGATGTCCGTATTTGGGTCGATTGACATTCTATTGGCAAAAACAGGTGTAAGATCTGAAGACATCGGGATCCTAATTGTTAACTGTTGCATTTATAACACTATGCCATCTCTTTCGAGTATGATAGTAAACCGATATAAACTTAAAGAAAGCATAATCAGCTACAATCTTGTTGGAATGGGATGCAGTGCAGGACTCATGGCAATAGGCCTCGCAGATCAGCTACTCCAGGTTAATTTTTCGCAACTTAACTTCACATCACCTATATTGCATAATTACTATTTTTGAAAAGCAATATCCTATAATACTGATATTATTACTAATTTCCACAATACTCTAACTGTATTACTTCTAGTCAAGGTTGAAGAAATCGGAACTAGGGGAGTTTTCGGCGAGACCATTTCTTAGAGTTCTCGGAGAACTCGGGAGTTCTCGGCAGTTGACTTTCGTTGACTTTTGGGATGATTTTTATGATACCCGAGATTTGACCGATTTTTTGCCGAGAAATCAATTTATCTATCGGTCGTTGACCGATTAAACCGGTCGTTGACTTATTTTTTGCCCGATTCCAAAACGAGAACACGGCAGCAACTCCAAAACGATTTCTCGACGAGAACTCGGCCGATTTTTCCGATTTTTGCAACCTTGCTTCTACTGTATTTTGCACTTATTCCTATAAATTTCATGATCTGTTAGGACCTGTAAATATATGCATTCTATAACAATTAAGAAGTAGCAATTCAATTGAGTACTCTGTAGTCTGTAGACTAATAATCAACAACAAATTAGTGAATTACATAACATATTAACAATAACTACTGAAATTGAACAGGTACATGAGGATTCATACGCATTAGTAATGAGTACGGAAAGCATTACCGAAAATGTCTATCTCGGAGACGATCGATCAAAAGTCCTGTCCAACTGCCTCTTCCGCGTCGGCGGATCGGCGATTCTGCTCTCGAACCGCCGTTCCGATCGTCGGAACTGCAAATACGAGCTCCTACACACCGTACACACTAACGAATCAAGCTCCGATCGATCATACAACTGCATAATTCAGGAAGAAGACGACGCCGGAAGAACCGGTATCACCGTCACCAGATATCTCTTCAAAGCCGCATCCGCCGTCGTCCGATCAAACGTAACCGATCTCGGAAACCTAATTCTTCCGGTACCGGAAAAACTCCGTTACGTAACTAATCACATCGCCAGAAAACTTCTACCGACGGCGAGCATTAAACCGTACGTACCGAACTACAGCGTCGCCGTCGATCACTTTCTGCCGCACGTTGGCGGTAAGCCGGTGTTAGATGAGTTACAGAAGAGCTTAGGGTTTGATGAGACTGCAATGGAAGCTTCTAGAATGACATTATACAGATTTGGAAATACTTCCAGTAGTTCTGTTTGGTACGAGCTGGCGTACGCAGAAGCAAAAGGTCGGGTCAAAAAGGGGAACCGTGTTTGGCAAATGGCTTTCGGGTCGGGTTTTAAGTGTAGCAGTGTTGTCTGGCGTGCAAGGAGAACTGTTGATTATGATGAGATGAACCCTTGGACGGCTGAGATTGATGAGTTTCCTGTTGACGTGGATTATGATGATGGGCCCTTACCCTTTTTTTCTGAACCTTCTAATTATATAAAAATAAAAAATATTTAAGGTTTACTTGAGCTATGTTGTTTTAGTTATGAACTTAATTAATTATGCGTTGTAATTTTGATTGAAATTGAAAAGTTTGTGTTGTTTCTGTTTTCAAATGTTTTCAAATGCTAAAAGATACTACTGATTATTTTACAAATTGGAATATGTTATAATATATAAATATATATATATAAATGGATAGTCAATTATTGATACACAAAAGTAATATTATTGTATTACCTAAACTTGTGATATTTTTGCTATAAATAGCCATGAATGCAAGCATTAAACTTGCACCATTTCTCACACTTACAAAGTGTTTCTTTCTTTCTCTCCATTATCATCTTTGTTCTTACACTTCATTATTAGTATTCTAAATCAAGAATCAAATCACTAAAGGTAGTTATAAGCCTACTGAATTATAACATCAAGAATCAAACCACTAAAGGTAGTTATAAGCCTACTGAATTATAACACGTTATCAGCACGATAATCTTAATACTAATTATGGTTGGCTCTGCCACCTAAATGATATATGGTCGGTTATACCACCTAAATAATATATGGTCGACACTGTCGTCTAATTATCATTTATGTTACTAACATTTATATTTCAATTATCTAACATTTATATGGCCGACACTGTCGCCTAATTATCATTTATGTTACTAACATTTATATTTCAATTATCTAACATTTATATGGCCGACACTGTCGCCTAATTATCATTTATGTTACTAACATTTATATTTCTATTATCTAACATTTATATGGCCGACACTGTCGCCTAATTATCATTTATGTTTACTAATATTTATATTTATGTTATATAACATTTATTAATGATTGCTTACATATGGTCGACACTGTCACCTACTTATCATTTATGTTATATTAAATTTATGTTTAATTTTTATATACTTATGAATATAAAGTGACTATAATTTATCATGTTGTTTGTTTTAATAGAAAATGTCGAATCTGGAAAAGCTTAAATTTACTCCTTTAGAATCAACTGGAAACAACTACATGCCATGGGTTATAAAAGTAAAAATGCATCTTAAATCAATGGGTATTCTTGAAGCCATAAATGAAAACAACACTTGTTCTGAAAAAGAACAAGCAACGACATGTTACTTTATTCATCAACATATTGATGAATGCTTACAAAATAATTATGTGACTGTAGAAGATCCCCATGTTTTATGGGAAGGTCTCAAAAGCAGATTCAATAATCAAAGAGAAATTTTACTTCCAGCTGCTATGGAACAATGGAGAACATTAAGGTTCCAAGACTTTAAGAAAGTAAATGAATATAGCTCAGCTCTGTATAATACATGTTCACAACTTAAATTCTGTGGACATGAAATAAGTGATGCAGACATGATGGAGAAAACTTTCTCCACAATGAATGCTGCAAACATCACAGTGCAAAGAAATTTGAGAATGCTAAAGTTCAAAACATATCCTGAACTTAATTCATATCTCTTAGTTGCAGAGCAAAATGATGAGCTATTAATGAAAAATCAGCAATCCCGTCCTACTGGTACACTTGCAATCCCTGAAGCAAATACTGCAAATAATTATAAACAGGGACAAGGACGCGGGCAAGGTCGTGGTTATAATAACCATCACCATCATCATGCCAAAAGCCATAACTATGGTAGAAACCATCCTTATGGTAATGGTAATGGGCGAGGACGTGGTCGTGGTCGTTGCCGTGGTGGTCAAAGAAATAATAATCCACGAAAATATAAATATCAACCACAAAACAAGCCCACTAAACAAGATGTTGAAGAAAATTCTTCTAAAAATTCTGAAGAATCTTGCTACAGATGTGGTAGAATGGGCCACTGGGCTAATACTTGCCGAACATCTAAACATCTTGTTAAGATGTATCAGGATTCGCTGAAAGATAAAGAAAAGGAAGTAAACTTTGTGGATAACGTCGATCCAACAGTCACTGAGAAACCATCTGATTTATATGAAGATTTCTTGAATGTTTAAGTTGTGTGTCTTTCGAAAAATAAACGATTTAATATCGTCTGTCTTTGTCATTATGTTTGCTAAATGTTTCAGTACTATCTATTTGCGTTCAAAATATTGTGTAATATTAATGTACTCACTATTTATTTCTTATATATGAAGTTCAATATGAATTTTGCTGGAATACAACATCAATCAAGTGGTGGAGATCTCTGTATAGCAGACAGTGGAACTACACACACTATACTTAAATCCGAGAAATATTTTATTGATCTAAAACCAACGGAAGGAACTATACATACAATATCAGGACCTGCTAACTTGATAAAAGGGATAGGAAAGGCAAATTTCATACTACCAAATGGTACAAAATTTTTAATAAATGATGCCTTATTTTCTCCCAAGTCAAGCAGAAATTTATTGAGTTTCTCCGACATATACCTTAACGGGTATGATTATCAGTCAGTGACAACAGAAAATGAGAAATATTTAAGTATCACTGACAAGAGTCATGTGGTTGAAAAACTGCCAAGACTTAGTTCTGGATTACATTATACACATATAAATGTACCAGAAATACATATGGTAGTTAACGAAAAATATATTGATCCTGGTGTATTCAGTTTATGGCATAACAGATTAGGCCATCCAGGATCAACAATGATGAAAAGAATTATTGAATGTACTCATGGACATCCACTAAAGGATAGAAAAATCCATCATGATACAATGGTTCCATGTACATCTTGCTCTCTTGGAAAATTGATAACTAGACCCTCACCACTTAAGGTTGAGAAAGAATCACCAATGTTTCTTGAAAGAATTCAAGGTGATATATGTGGACCAATTCATCCACCATGTGGACCATTTAGATATTTCATGGTTCTAATAGACGCATCTAGCAGATGGTCTCATGTTTGTCTGTTATCAAGCCGTAATGTGGCATTTGCAAAATTTCTTGCCCAAATTATTAAATTGAGAGCTCATTTTCCTGATTACACCATTAAAAGGGTGAGACTTGATAATGCTGGTGAATTTACATCTCAAGCATTTAATGACTATTGCATGTCTGTAGGAATTGTTGTTGAACATTCTGTTGCTCATGTGCATACACAAAATGGTTTAGCCGAGTCATTGATTAAACGTTTACAGTTAATTGCTAGACCATTGATAATGAGAACAAAACTCCCTGTATCTATATGGGGTCATGCAATTTTACATGCTGCTGCATTGATTCGCATCAGACCAAGTGCAAGTCATAAATATTCCCCCCTACAACTTGCTTTTGGTCAAGAGCCAAATATTTCCCATCTTAAAACATTTGGTTGTGCAGTGTATGTTCCAATTGCGACACCACAACGCACAAAAATGGGTCCTCAAAGGAGGTTGAGAATATATGTTGGATATGAAACATCTTCAATATTAAGGTATATTGAACCTATGACAGGTGACGTTTTTACAGCACGTTTTGCTGATTGTCATTTTAATGAAACATTGTTCCCTAGATTAGGGGGAGAAATGAAAAATAAAGAAAATGATGTTTCATGGTGTGAACCTCAATTAAAGTATCTTGATCCTCGCATAAAAGAATGCGAGACAGAAGTTCAAAAGATAATGCATATACAAGAACTTGCAAATCAATTGCCTGATGCATTTACAGATACAAAAACGGTGACAAAATCATATATACCAGCAGTAAATACTCCAGCTCGAATTGAAATTCCAAAAGCTGGCAATAACGTCACTCATGAATCTTTGCCACGTCAGAAACGTGGAAGACCAATTGGTTCAAAGGATAAAAATCCTCGAAAAAGAAAATCAGCTGATAATGAAGTAAAAGAAAGTGTTCAAGAAGAACCACAAATCAGTACTCCTACTGCAGAGGAGATTGATGATGTCAATACAGAAATTGCAATCAATTATGCATATTCAAAAATATTATGGAACCGAAATGAAATGAAAAATCTTGATGAGAAATTTTCATTTAATGTTGCATATGACATCATGAATAATGATGATGATCCAGAACCAACATCTATGGTTGAATGTCAAAATAGACATGATTGGGCTCAATGGAAAGAAGCAATACGAGCTGAATTAGAATCACTCAATAAAAGAAAAGTTTTCGGATCCATCATTCTCACTCCTAAAGATGTGAAACCTGTAGGATACAGATGGATTTTTGTCCGAAAAAAAAATGAGAAAAATGAAGTTACAAGGTATAAAGCTAGACTTGTAGCTCAAGGTTTTTCTCAAAGACCGGGAATTGATTATGAAGAAACTTATTCCCCTGTTATGGATGCAATTACTTTTAGGTACTTAATCAGTCTGGCAGTTTCTAAAAATTTAGAAATGCATCTCATGGATGTTGTGACTGCTTACCTATATGGATCACTTGATAGTGATATATATATGAAGATACCTGAAGGATTTAAGGTACCAGAAGCATCAAATGCAAAACCCAAAGAAATGTATTCGATTAAATTACAAAGATCTTTATATGGGTTAAAACAATCGGGACGTATGTGGTATAACCGATTAAGTGATTACTTGATAAGCAAAGGGTATACAAATAACCTTACTTGCCCTTGTGTTTTCATTAAGAAAACAACATCCGGATATGTGATCATAGCTGTTTATGTTGATGATCTTAACATCATAGGTACAAATAAAGAGATCTATGAAGCCATTCAACTTCTAAAGAAAGAATTTGAAATGAAAGATCTCGGAAAAACCAAGTATTGCCTTGGTTTACAAATTGAGCATATGCCTAATGGTTTACTTGTACATCAAACAACATATACTGAAAAGATTTTGAAACGTTTCAATATGGACAAGGCAAAACCATTAAGTACTCCTATGGTTGTTAGATCACTTAATGTTGAAACTGATCCATTTCGTCCATGTGAAGATCATGAAGATATTCTTGGACCAGAAGTACCATATCTTAGTGCAATTGGAGCTCTTATGTATCTTACAAATTGTACAAGACCTGACATTTCTTTTGCAGTTAATTTGTTGGCAAGGTTCAGCTCTGCTCCTACCAAAAGACACTGGAATGGGATCAAACACATATTTCGATACCTTCGAGGAACTACTGATTTAGGATTATTTTATTCTAACGAATCAAAACAAGATTTGGTTGGTTATGCTGATGCAGGTTATTTATCTGATCCACATAAAGCTAAATCTCAAACTGGATATGTATTCCTAAATGGAGGTACTGCAATATCATGGCGTTCTCAAAAACAAACACTTGTTGCTACATCATCAAATCATGCCGAAGTGATTGCATTACATGAAGCTACTCGGGAATGTTTTTGGTTGAGATCAATGACACAAATCATTACTGATTCTTGTGGACTAGAACGCGATAAAAGTCCAACAATTATCTATGAAGATAATGCAGCTTGCATAGCACAGATGAAAGAAGGGTATATCAAAAGTGACCGAACCAAACACATACCTCCTAGATTCTTCTCATACACTCAAAATCTCATTAAGGACAACGAGATTGAAATGAGATATGTTCAATCCAGCAAAAACTCTGCTGATCTTTTCACGAAAGCACTTCCAACTGCTATTTTCAGAACACACGTTCATAACATTGGCATGAGACATGTTCAAAAGATGTAACAACCGAAGCGATGTCTACTTGAGGGGGAGTCAACTCCATGCTGCACTCTTTTTCCCTTAGCTAAAGTTTTTTCCACTGGGTTTTCTTTAGCAAGGTTTTTAACGAGGCAGTAACTTACAGTTGATCTTCAACAAACAAAATTGCTATCCAAGGGGGAGTGTTATAATATATAAATATATATATATAAATGGATAGTCAATTATTGATACACAAAAGTAATATTATTGTATTACCTAAACTTGTGATATTTTTGCTATAAATAGCCATGAATGCAAGCATTAAACTTGCACCATTTCTCACACTTACAAAGTGTTTCTTTCTTTCTCTCCATTATCATCTTTGTTCTTACACTTCATTATTAGTATTCTAAATCAAGAATCAAATCACTAAAGGTAGTTATAAGCCTACTGAATTATAACATCAAGAATCAAACCACTAAAGGTAGTTATAAGCCTACTGAATTATAACAGAATAAAGGAATATTAAATTTTAATTCATAAATCTTGTATTTTTTATTCTTGACAACTTGTCCTCCATTATGCGAACTTATGACTCTTAGACAAAGATGTCTTTGAATACAACAACAATACACAATCTCGTACATTCAAAGTATGAGAGATGTGAAATGTAGACCATCATTCCCCTACTCTAAAAATAAAAAATAAGTTGTTTCTTTAACCACAAGTCGTAAAAGAATTCTCCATACACACGAAGAGAAAGTCATCTTTCTCTCTACTTCAGAGTAGAGAGATTACTTCTGTAAAAAACTTCGGCTTAAAAAGTATGTGTATATATATATATATATATATATATATATATATATATATATATATATATGGTAATAAAAATAAATAGATAAACAAATATAAAGGATAATAAAAATAAAATAAAGATGAAAATAAAGCTAAACATGACACGTCATGAAAATGGTGGAATCAAATTTTCATGGGTTTTAAAAACTATCATGCAATTTAATTTAGGTTCTAAGTGGTCGTTAAGTCGCCAATAAATCAAATCGACGCTTATTGGTGCCTCAATTAATAGAGCCAAAATGCATTGAAAACAGATACCCGAAAGGCGTGTCATGTGGAAGTTGTTGCGCAATCAAAGAGCCAACCACCCATAACAAACCAAACACCGCTCATGCACATTTACGGTAGACATCCCCGAAACCACACAACTTAAAGTCAAAATAAAAAAACGACAAACTTGAATGTCTTCGAGGCCTCGTTTCGAAAAATATTTGGGACAAACCGCCTACGGCTGTTTGCCAACGGATAGATTTCGAAAAGATACACACTTTCAATAAAATCGGTGACTAAATCGTAGCTACGATCAAAAATAAGTTCATTCAAAGTTCTTGCACAACAAGCACCAAACACCAAGTTCCATGCACCAACACCATGCACCATGAACCAAGCACCACGCATGGTGCGTGTTGCATGGTTTTTGGGATGTCAAGTTGAATATCTCATAAACACGCATCACGCACGGGTTTGCACGCATTATGCGTGGTGCGTGATGCGTGGACAAGAGACATATCTTGCAATTTCGATTTTTTAAGGTATATTGTTAAAAGTTTTCGAAAATAAAGGTATTTTTGAAAAATATCTATTGAAGTATAGCTGCTGGCTCTTTAAAAAACTTGTTATTGGACTACAATGAAAATACAAATTCACGTGACTATGGGCCTTGCAGGGCCGCATTAATACGGATACGTTTCATAAAAACTTCAAATTTTCAATTGAAAGGTTTGGGGGTAAATATTTGATGAATAAAAAAGAAGAGGGAAAATTGACCGCCAAATAGCAAACAAATTACACTTTCAGTCCTCATAAAAAAACACACAGTACACACTTTTACACACACACACACCCTCTCACACATACAATTTCACTCCCGTTCATCTGTAATTTCAGTTTTATCAGGTTTGTGTTTATTTTAATTTATTTAAATTAAATATGTTATGTTATTAGTATACTTAGGTCAAAATAGTTAACTCTAATCCTACACAACTATTTTTTAATGATATTTTACTGTTGATTGTAATGAATTGATTTGCGTAGGTCGTGAAAAATGGCGGGAAAAGGTGGAAAGGGTTTGTTGGCCGGAAAAACTACGGCGGCGGCGGCTGCTGCTGCTAATAAGGACAAAGACAAAAAGAGACCTACTTCTCGTTCATCTCGTGCTGGTCTTCAGGTTTATAATAAATGTTATTTATGATTATGATTTATATATTACTTATTTATTTTATCTAACTATAAAATAATTCAAACCCTAAGTCCCTAACCTACGATATACTTTACTAGATCATATACAGTAACAGTTTTACTTGCTCGTGATCACTAGTAAATTGGAATCAAGATAACATCTATAAACATATTAGTTTTAGCTGTTGTTCCATAGAATAGAAGGTAAAATTACTTGCAAGCTGATTCAATTATCATTTAATTTGAGGCCTGACATTTTTTGTTTTTGTGTAGAAATTTTCTATTTTTATTTAATGTAATGTGTTATGTTTAATGTTTGATTATTGTGTAAGTTGATGTTATTTTGTGTAGTATTATGCTAGTTAGTAGGCTTATTTTAAAACTGTTTATGTGATAATTGGTTACTTTAAATGTACTGATGATACATCAAATGTGTAATATCTGAAAGAAGGTAGAAAAGGATTGTGTTAACTGAAATGTAAAATTTAAGTTGCTCAACTTCACTAAAGAATTATGCAGATTTTGTTGTGAGTGACAGAATTATTTTATTTGACAAATTTATGTGATTAACTACTTGTATGCTAACTAGGGGCGGACCTATGTAGGGGCAATAGATTTTCAATCTTTAGTGCAAAATTTTTTGGTTTTTCAATTTTGCCCCCGGTGGATTTTTTTTTTGCCTCAAATCCTTCATATTTTGCCCCAAAACTTTCGTATTTTGTCCAAAAATCTTCAAATTTTGCTCAAAAAACTCTATATTTTGTCCCAAAACCTTCATGTTTTGCCAAAAAAAAAAATCCCTACATTTTAAAAAAAAAATTCACCCCCGGTGAAAAAAATTTCTAGGTCCGCCACTGATGCTAACTTACTAAGATTGCTGTTTGGGAATAAGCAATATTTTACAAGGATACTAAATAGATGACGATTATCATTTTGTATATAGAGGTCATGCTTTGTGCAATGTAGGAAGAAGTTTAGACACCATAAGATAATTTGTCAAATATGTAAACAATAAGGGTTTGTTAAATACTTAAATCAAAGGAAAATTCATCAAAAAGTTGATGTTTTAGTAGTCATTGAGTTATTTGCTGTTCATCAAATTAAGTACGCTTTTAATTGTATTTATTTATTATTGTTTTTGTAATATTTCCAATTTCAGTTTCCAGTTGGGAGAATCCACCGTCATCTCAAGACAAGAACATCTGCCCATGGACGAGTTGGTGCAACCGCTGCAGTTTACTCAGCAGCCATACTCGAATACCTAACAGCCGAGGTGCTTGAGTTAGCCGGTAACGCTAGCAAAGATTTGAAAGTGAAGAGGATCACGCCACGTCACTTGCAGCTTGCTATTCGTGGTGATGAAGAACTTGACACACTAATCAAAGGTACCATTGCTGGTGGTGGTGTTATTCCTCATATTCACAAGTCTCTCATCAACAAAACTACAAAAGAATGAGCCAATCTGATCACCTGATTTAAAATGTTACTTGTCATATTTCATGGTTAGTAGTTTAAAACAATGGCTTGATTTAAATTTGACTGTAGTATGTATGTTTGTATGAAAGATTTATGTAGTGGTTATATTGGGTTTTAACTGTTAAGTTGTATGGATCTTTTTCTGTCTTCTGGTAACTGTTGGTTACCTTAATGTTATGAAGTTGTTGGCTTGATAATTTAGTATGCCTTTGTAAGAGTGCTCCCAATCAAGACATTACTTCTTCCAGGACTAACCAATCATTCAGCGCCACATCAGCACCTCCATCCCACTTCCTTCCCAGGACTAAATACTTGTAACGACCCGTCAAAATCGCTATTGACGCGGCACGTTAATCATTGATTCCACAGTGAGGTTTTGACCTCTATATGATACGTTTTGATAAAATATTGCATTCATTAAAATAAGTGACTTTCTAAACATAGAAAGTTATAAACATGTGGGCAAGTGCTTAGGTATAAGCAAAATCCCGAAATACATAAGTCTTTAATTTACAGGTTGACATCACAGTCCAATTATTTATTACACAACGCAGTTTTATTTTGAATGCAATAAACTTTGTACAAAGCATGAGAGACTCCATGCAGGCAACAAGCACATCACAGCGGAAGCATTCTAAGGACCTGAGAATAAAACATGCTAAAAAGTCAACACGAATGTTGGTGAGTTATAGGTTTAATTGCTCGAGTCATAAACATATATAAAGATAGACCACAAGATTTCATCAAAAGTTTATCAATAGATTCTACGTAACAGAGCACCCTGGTAACTAAACTTAACGCTATAGTGATAATTACCCCATTCGTTTTAATACACGCAAACCAACTTGTCTTAAACTCAAATAACATACGTCCGTTAAAAGGCTAGCGCTCTAGCTCGGACGGGGATGTCAAGCCCTATGGATCCATATACAATTATTCGCGCCCACCAGTCCATATCCTATGTACTGGCAGCTACTAGTTACCAAAGCTAAGGGATTTTCGGTTTAACTCGGTGTAGAATTTAGTATGTACTTGTGTCTTATCGCGTTTAAAATAAATTGCATATATTCTCAGCCCAAAAATATTTAAAGTATTTAAAAAGGGAGACTATAAACTCACAGTTCAATATTGCGATTCAATATTGTAGGCAAATTGCGTAGACGTAATGATGGTAGATGACTGTATGGTTGGCCTTGGATTCAAGAATAATACCCCGAATAATACCTAATATTTCCTTAGCTTAAAGCGGTTTGAAACCCGAATTAAAAACACCCTCGTATATACCTTATTATTATTAAACTTAAATTTAAAATTATAATTATAATATAAATATAAATATTAAGAGAGAAATGTAATAAACATCGTCGAACAAACTGCGTATTTATATTACTTTTCGATTTACTGTAGCTCATGCGATCGCATGAGTTTTCAGTGTTTTTGCCATGCGATCGCATGGCCGCCCTTTCTGTTTTTGTTTGCTAGTTCGTCGACATCAAATAGTGTTTACTGTAGCAAATAGTGTTTTACTGTAGCAAAGTAATGTAGCAAACTCGTTTTCACTGTAGCAATGTAGCAAAATACGGTTTCACTGTAGCAAATAGTGTTTTACTGTAGCAAATTGTGTTTTACTGTAGCAAAGTAATTTTTACTGTAGCAAATAGGGTTTTACTGTAGGAAAGTCATTTTTACTTGTACAAATATATATACATACATATAATTGTTCATGAATCGTCGAGAGTAGTCAAAGGTAATTGTATATATGTAACAGTTCTAAAATTTTGAGACTCAATCTAACAGACTTTGTTTAACGTGTTAAAATAATAAATCGTATAGAGAATTGGTTTAAATAAGTCAAAAAATTTCGGGTCATCACAGTACCTCCCCGTTAAAGAAAATTTCGTCCCGAAATTTTGAGTAGTACCTGTTTCATGAGCGATATCAGTGAACAAATGTGGATACTTTTGCTTCATTTGATCTTCACGTTCCCAAGTAAACTCGGGTCCTCGTCTTGCGTTCCAACGAACTCTAACTATCGGTATTTTGCTTTGTTTTAATTGTTTGACCTCACGGTCCATGATTTCAACAGGTTCTTCGACAAAATGGACTTTATCATTAATTCGTATTTCGTCAAGAGGAATTACGACATCCTCTTCAGCTAAACATTTCTTCAAATTTGACACGTGAAATGTGTCGTGAACACTACTAAGTTCTTGCGGTACCTTTAATCGATAAGCAACTGCTCCAATTCTTTCGGTGATTTCAAAGGGTCCTACGTACCTAGGACTTAGCTTTCCTCGTTTACCGAATCGTACAACGCCTTTCCAGGGTGACACTTTCAACATGACTTTGTCGCCCACTTGAAATTCTAGCGGTTTTCTTCTTACATCAGCATAACTCTTTTGGCGACTCATGGCCGTTTTCAATTGCTGTTGTATTTGAATGATCTTTTCGGTGGTTTCGTGAATAATTTCTGGTCCAGTAAGTTGTCTTTCTCCTACTTCACTCCAACAGATAGGAGATCTGCACTTTCTACCGTAAAGTGCTTCAAATGGTGCTGCGTTGATGCTCGTATGATAGCTGTTATTGTATGAAAATTCTGCCAACGGTAAGTGTCGATCCCAACCGGTTCCAAAGTCAATCACGCATGCCCGTAACATGTCTTCCAATGTTTGTATTGTTCTTTCACTTTGACCATCTGTCTGTGGGTGATAAGCGGTGCTCATATCTAATCGAGTTCCCAATGCTTTTTGTAATGATTGCCAAAAACGTGATGTGAATCGGGTGTCGCGATCAGATATGATAGAGATGGGTACACCATGCCTGGAAACTACTTCCTTCAAATATAGGCGTGCTAATTTCTCCATACTGTCTGTCTCCTTTATTGGTAGAAAGTGAGCTGATTTAGTTAGACGATCCACTATCACCCAAATAGTATCATGACTACTTGCAGTCCTTGGCAATTTCGTAATGAAATTCATGGTTATTCTTTCCCATTTCCACTACGGAATTTCTGGTTGTTGCAGTAATCCTGACGGCTTTTGGTGCTCAGCTTTGACCTTTGCACACGTTAAACATTTGCTTACATAAGTAGCAATTTCTGTTTTCATATTAGGCCACCAATAAAACTTCTTGAGATCGTGGTACATTTTTCCGTTTCCTGGGTGAATTGAGTACCTCGTTTTGTGTGCTTCATCCAGTACTAGTTGCCTTAAGTTACCATGTTTTGGTACCCATATCCTACCAGCAAAATACAGGGTTCCATCGGCTTTTTCTTCAAGTTGTTTTTCTAACCCTTTGCTCATTTCACCTTTTTCGTTTTCTTCTTTTAAAGCTTCTAACTGTGCTGCTTGAATTTGCTTTGTGAGATCAGTACGAATTGTAATATTCAAAGCTCGGACCCTAAGAGGTTTTACTCTTTCTTTTCGACTTAGGGCATCAGCTACAACATTAGCCTTTCCGGGGTGGTAACGGATTTCACAATCGTAATCGTTTAACAACTCTACCCAGCGACGTTGCCTCATATTGAGTTGTTTTTGATCAAAAATATGCTGAAGACTTTTATGGTCGGTGTACACTGTACACTTGGTGCCATATAGATAGTGTCTCCATATTTTGAGTGCAAAAACTACTGCTCCAAGTTCTAAATCGTGCGTCGTATAGTTCTTTTCATGAATTTTTAGTTGTCGTGAGGCATATGCGATGACTTTTGTGCGTTGCATTAATACACATCCTAAACCTTGGCGTGAAGCATCACAATAGATCACGAAATCATCATTTCCTTCCGGTAATGACAAAATGGGTGCAGACGTTAACTTCTTCTTTAATAACTGGAATGAGGATTCCTGTTCTGTGGACCAATCATACTTCTTTCCCTTTTGAGTCAATGCAGTTAAGGGTTTGGCGATTCTAGAGAAATCTTGAATGAATCTTCGGTAGTAACCAGCAAGACCTAAGAATTGGCGAATTTGTGTTGGAGTCTTAGGGGTTTCCCGTTTACTAATGGCTTCGATCTTGGCGGGGTCAACTTTAATTCCATGTTTACTGACAACATGGCCCAAAAATTGTACTTCTTGTAACCAGAAATCACACTTCGAAAATTTTGCGTACAATTCTTCTTTCTTGAGTATCTCTAGTACCAGTCTTAAGTGTTGCTCATGTTCTTCCTTGTTCTTCGAGTAAATCAATATGTCGTCGATAAAAACAATGACAAATTTGTCTAAATACGGTCTACAGATGCGATTCATTAGATCCATGAATACTGCTGGAGCATTAGTTAATCCAAAAGGCATGACTAGAAACTCATAGTGACCGTAACGGGTTCTGAACGCGGTTTTAGGAACATCTTCTTCCTTCACTCTCAGTTGATGATATCCGGAGCGTAGATCAATCTTAGAATAAACACTTGATCCTTGCAATTGATCAAACAAATCATCAATCCTCGGTAATGGGTACCGATTCTTGATCGTTAATTTGTTTAATTCTCTGTAATCTATGCACATTCTCATAGATCCATCCTTCTTCTTGACGAACAGAATAGGAGCACCCCAAGGTGAAAAACTAGGACGAATAAATCCACGGTCCGATAATTCTTGCAACTGGTCTTGTAATTCTTGCATTTCTGAAGGTGCAAGTCTATATGGAGATCGGGCTACAGGTGCAGCTCCTGGTATGAGATCAATCTGGAATTCTACACATCTGTGTGGAGGTAGCCCCGGTAATTCTTCTGGAAATACTCCGGGATATTCTCTTACAACCGGCATGTCATTAATGCTTCTTTCTTCCGTATCGATCTTCTTTACATGTGCCAGAATAGCATAACAACCTTTTCTTATAAGTTTCTGGGCCTTCATACAGCTGATAAAGTTCAGCTTTGAGTTGCTCTTCTCCCCATAAATCATTAATGACGTTTCATCCTTACGAGGGATGCGGATTGCTTTCTCAGCGCAAACAACTTCCGCTCTTGTTTTGGACATCCAGTCCATGCCAACGATTACGTCAAAACTTCCTAATTCTACGGGTATCAAATCGATTTTGAAGGTTTCACCAGCGAGATTCATTTCGCAACCATGGCAAATTTTATCGGCTTTTATCAGTTTACCATTAGCTAATTCAATAGTATATTTATCGTCTAGAGGTAATGATGCACATTTTAGTTTAAAACTAAAGTCTTTACACATATAACTTCTATCAGCACCCGTATCAAATATAATAGAAGCTAGTTGATTATTAACGGTAAACGTACCCGTGACAAGATTAGGATCCTCACGTGCTTTACTGGCACTAACATTAAATGCCCTCCCTCATGCGGGTTCTTTGTTCTTCTCCTTATCAGGGCATTGATTTATAAAGTGACCAGACTTCCCGCATCCATAACATTTCTTGACATCGGTCAATTTTGTCTTTACTTCAGAAACGGTGGCATAACAATCTTTCGCCACATGTCCTTTCTTGTTGCACTTATCACAGACCACTTGGCAATAGCCTGCATGATGTGTGTAACACCTTTTGCAGAACGGATGAGGTCCCTTATAGTTAGGACTTGCAGTTGCCCCATCTTGTTTACCTTTAAAAGTTTCTTGTTTCTTCAGGTGAGTACTTTTGCCCTTATAGTCTTCCCATTTCCTCTTTCCTTCAGTTGTCTTGACTTCGGTAATTGGTGCCTTAATCGAACTCTCTGTGATCTGGTCCATGAGTTGGTGTGCCATTGTCATGGCTTCCTGCATCGTATTCGGTTTGGACGATGTAACATTTCCTTTGATATTGATAGATAAACCGTCAATATACATTTCTATCTTTCGTTTCTCGTTTGGCACCAATTCGGGACACAACAAGGCTAGTTCCATGAAATGCTTTTCATAGTTATTGAGATTCGCGCCGATAACCTTCAGATTACGTAACTCAGATTCCATTTTTCTGATCTCGTTTCGAGGACAGTACTCCTCGATTAGCATCTTTTTCAGTTCTTCCCAAGAGATATCATATGCCGTATCTATTCCTTCTGCTTTAGCATAATTGTTCCACCAAGTAAGTGCACCGTCTTGCAACGTACACGAAGCATACTTTGACTTGTCTCCGTTCGCACAATTACTGATTTTGAAAACGGACTCCATCTTTTCAAACCATCGGGTTAGACCGACTGGTCCCTCGGTTCCACTAAACGTCTGTGGTTTGCATCCTTGAAAAGTTTTGTATGAGCATCCGTTTCGTGAGTTTGTGTTTACGGCTGCTGCTTTGGCTGCTGCTTCGGCTGTTGCTTTTGCTGCCTCGGCTGCAGCAATTCTTTCATTCACACGTTTCTCGACTAGTTGCTCAAACTCAGCATCCGACATTTGAGACATGTTTCTTCAATAAACACAACAGATATAATTTAATCATATAGAATATTATAGGTAAAATGAGTTGTCAATAGTTAATCGTAGCATATTAATAATATGAACCGATTATTATAAAAGCCTTTTCTTCTTATTAGCATTTTATAATTATTTCTAGGGTATTACCTACCCGTAAAGTTCATTCATAATAGCTAGTACAAGGAATTAACTACTAAAATCCTAATAATATTCCACTATGAAAAATTATAGCGAGTTACTACATTATTATGTAATAATAATAATAAGAAGTAGTAATAATACAAATAATCATTCCATGCATTTATTATTAATAAACCAAAATAATACAATACCATACAATACTGATATTTTACATATGCTTATTTTACATAACAAGATAGAGTAGCACACATAAGCAATAGAATAACGCATGGAAGATTTATGGTTGCGAGGTCGTTTATTCAGAACTATCAGAAACTTCTTCCCATTTGGTTCTCTCTGCCAATTGTTTGTGTGCACATGGTCCGACAGACATTCTGGCAGTGTTTTTTATTTTTAGTTGGGGTTTTGAGGTACCCGTTGCCTCAGTGGGTTTAATACAATAAGGGTGGTTACGGATCGAATGGTCATGTTCCTTTTTAATAATTAAGGACATTTTATTATTGTGGTTGTTTTTATTATCCATAGCAAGTTGGAATTTCTCCTTAGTGATCTCTTTTATTTCATTAGCGAAATCCTCCTCCTTACTGATCTCTTCTGATGACGAACTGTCTGAGTCATGTGTAGGAGAATATGATGACGAACTGCAAGAATATGTACCGGTGGTCATGAACCGAAATCTGCCAGGCGTAATCGGCACAACCCGCCCGTCGGCGGTATATCTGGACCAATGTCCATATTTGTTTAGAAATGGACGATCCTCGTTTACTCCAGGGATCATGGGTCCATGCCAACGATACTGTGGCTCCGGAAAACTAAAGCTGGGTGGAGCTGGAACCTCCTCTGGGTTTACCGGGAGTTGAGATTCCCCGGCTAACACAATTTCTTCTTTAATAGGTATTGGAACGCCATTTTCAGTTGTGGATAGAAAAGATTCAGTGTCCGATTCCGAGTCGTACAAAATGATATGATTAGAAGAAGTCATCTATCACATAATTGAAACAACAATTACGTTAGCATATAAATATATTACATATAATGTTTTTGACCAAATGATAAGCAAAAATCAGTAAAAACAAATATGGTCATAGTCCAGACTCACTAATGTATCCTAACAATTACCAGTTAAACACACTAATGTAATTTCTGGTTCCCTATGACCTCAAGCTCGGATACCAACTGTAACGACCCGTCAAAATCGCTATTGACGCGGCACGTTAATCATTGATTCCACAGTGAGGTTTTGACCTCTATATGATACGTTTTGATAAAATATTGCATTCATTAAAATAAGTGACTTTCTAAACATAGAAAGTTATAAACATGTGGGCAAGTGCTTAGGTATAAGCAAAACCCCGAAATACATAAGTCTTTAATTTACAGGTTGACATCACAGTCCAATTATTTATTACACAACGCAGTTTTATTTTGAATGCAATAAACTTTGTACAAAGCATGAGAGACTCCATGCAGGCAACAAGCACATCACAGCGGAAGCATTCTAAGGACCTGAGAATAAAACATGCTAAAAAGTCAACACGAATGTTGGTGAGTTATAGGTTTAATTGCTCGAGTCATAAACATATATAAAGATAGACCACAAGATTTCATCAAAAGTTTATCAATAGATTCTACGTAACAGAGCACCCTGGTAACTAAACTTAACGCTATAGTGATAATTACCCCATTCGTTTTAATACACGCAAACCAACGTGTCTTAAACTCAAATAACATACGTCCGTTAAAAGGCTAGCGCTCTAGCTCGGACGGGGATGTCAAGCCCTATGGATCCATATACAATTATTCGCGCCCACCAGTCCATATCCTATGTACTGGCAGCTACTAGTTACCAAAGCTAAGGGATTTTCGGTTTAACTCAGTGTAGAATTTAGTATGTACTTGTGTCTTATCGCGTTTAAAATAAATTGCATATATTCTCAGCCCAAAAATATTTAAAGTATTTAAAAAGGGAGACTATAAACTCACAGTTCAATATTGCGATTCAATATTGCGTAGACGTAATGATGGTAGATGACTGTATGGTTGGCCTTGGATTCAAGAATAATACCCCGAATAATACCTAATATTTCCTTAGCTTAAAGCGGTTTGAAACCCGAATTAAAAACACCCTCGTATATACCTTATTATTATTAAACTTAAATTTAAAATTATAATTATAATATAAATATAAATATTAAGAGAGAAATGTAATAAACATCGTCGAACAAACTGCGTATTTATATTACTTTTCGATTTACTGTAGCTCATGCGATCGCATGAGTTTTCAGTGTTTTTGCCATGCGATCGCATGGCCGCCCTTTCTGTTTTTGTTTGCTAGTTCGTCGACATCAAATAGTGTTTACTGTAGCAAATAGTGTTTTACTGTAGCAAATAGTGTTTTACTGTAGCAAAGTAATGTAGCAAACTCGTTTTCACTGTAGCAATGTAGCAAAATACGGTTTCACTGTAGCAAATAGTGTTTTACTGTAGCAAATTGTGTTTTACTGTAGCAAAGTAATTTTTACTGTAGCAAATAGGGTTTTACTGTAGGAAAGTCGTTTTTACTTGTACATATATATATACATACATATAATTGTTCATGAATCGTCGAGAGTAGTCAAAGGTAATTGTATATATGTAACAGTTCTAAAATTTTGAGACTCAATCTAACAGACTTTGTTTAACGTGTTAAAATAATAAATCGTATAGAGAATTGGTTTAAATAAGTCAAAAATTTTCGGGTCATCACAATACTCCCAACAATGACACTCATTCCTCACCCGCTATATTAATTAATTAATCAATTGTACAAGACCACTAGCAAAAAGTACCACAAAATTAAGCTTCTACCGTCCTCAAATATGCTCAAACTGGACGAAATCGAAGCAGATGGAGCTGGGCGGAGTGCTGGGCTGAACCTGGGCGGCCTCCGTGCCATCGGCGCCCAGGCTGGACGGCCCCTGGGCGGAGGACCTGGGCGAACCGTTGGGACCTGCCTAATAATTTGTTGATATTGCTTGATATATTTTGGGCTGTAGTTTCTTGATAATTTTACAGTTGATACAAAACTATTTGATAATGAACAAAGTTAATATCTTTCAAATCATAAGGTGTGAATGTTTTGTTGGTTAAAGGGTCCGATTACATTAAATAAGTTCATTGTACCTTTACTCGAAGGTATAGAGACTATTTAGTGTTGTGCTCTCAAAATCCAATTGAGTAAGATAAACATGTAGTAAAGTGCCTCTAGGCATTCAGGCATTTTAAGGTTGTATTACGTCCCATCCTTACAATTGGGATATTAAAGTTAGATAGATATTTATACATCTTTAATATTATGTTTGATAGAACTGAATTATTAAGCATTGAATAGTTCACAATCTAAATAATTCAAAGTTTTTGAATAAAGTTGATTCTGAATAACGATAACTTGTTTGATAATTATTTTAAATGAACAATATAAATGATGTAAAATTACTTTATTATTTTTTCGCATGAATAAAAAAACAATATAGTTATTTTGTAAGTATTCCTGATATAATTTAATTAGAATATTACATAAAATTCATGTTTTTAATGGTTAAGATGGTATTTTAAATCTGGATGATTCTGGACCGAATGCAGAACCATTCAGCACCATTAAATTCACAAGTTATAAACAAACGTGTTGAATTCTGAATGATTTAGCAGTGAACCATCAATTAAGAGGTAATCAAACATATCCTTAAGTCCTAGATTATATTTTTACAGTATATGTCAATCCGTACAATTTACTTCACGGATCACATAAACTACAAGGATACACTGAAGGGTAAAGAATACACATCCAACTTGGGCCAATTTTTTTTGTCACACTTATTCGTAGAATTGGACATTAAGTGCAAATAATAATGGGCCATTCAGGGCCCATGATACTCTCTTGCAAAACTCGATTAATTTTAAAAACGAGAAATAAATACTCCGTAGCGTATAATTAAGAAGTGTTTTTCGAACGAAATATAGCAATTTGTCTTGAAAAATTTACACCAAAAGGCATCGCAAATTGTCTATTACGATTTGCGGATTACTATATCGATAAACAAGTTAAAAAAAAAAAAAATTAAACATCAGTTTGGGATCACTCAACTCATGGGGACTTAACCACCCACGCGTTAATCTTCTGTAGTTGCATAACCTGCCCCCAACTACTGCCCTGGTAGAAACCCGGACCAATCCGAGGACATGGCCGGTAAAACCCCCTCCCCGCTGCCCCCACACTTGTTAATAGATACACAGAATTGAATAAGTGAATTTGTTATTTATATCATCAGCTGAAAGATCACGTTACATAAATAGGAAGTAGACCAAATCTTGCTAAATCTACTGGACTAAATATACGTTAATGGGCCCTTATAGAACACGTGCCTATAAATAATAAATGTAACCTAACTAGCCCATGAAGACTCCATCTAACATCCGCCCGCAGTGGGAGCGGGAGTAGCGCGAATGCTCAAACTGGATCAAAACTCTTTGAAGACTGATGTTGGTAGACCTTTGGTGAAGATATCTGCAAACTGGTAGCGAGACGGAACATGGAGCACGCGAACATGACCCTTAAGGACAAGGTCTCGAACAAAGTGAATGTCTATCTCTATATGTTTGGTGCGCTGGTGCTAGACCGGGTTACCGGACATGTAGACGATTTTGACATTATCGCAATATACAGGAGTGGCCGACGAGAGAGGACAATGGAGCTCGCGAAAAAGATTACGAATTCAACACGTTTCAACGACGGTATTGGCAACGCCGCAATACTCAGCTTCGGCACTAGAATGAGATGGGGTATTGATATTGCTAAATTACATCATATATATCTCTCGCAATATCGTGAGAAATACTCTCGAATCAAGGATAGTTAAGGCGGTTTTTACAAGTAATACACGAAGATATGTAAATTGTATCGGAAAGTGGTTTATAAAGAAATTTGATGAATTATGACCATTATATGAGTTGTGATATCATAATGGTTGATCCCGACACAAGTTATGGTCAAATTAGCGCTTTAAAATGATAAAACAAGGCTTCAGATATGTTGGACTCCGTCCAAAATTGTTGGGACTCCGTCCAAATTAAGGGATATGAAAGAAAAACGAGACAGTAATCCTTAGTTCATCTGGACGCCGTCCAGAAATCTGGACGCCGTCTAGAGCTTCACAACGGGACGTCGTCCAAGCAAGTGGGACGCCATCCAGCTCTTTACAACTGGACGCCGTTCAGGATTTGGGACGCCATCCAGTGGTAGGTTTCAGCCTACTTTTGACTTTTTGGGCCACTTTAACCACTTTAAAAATGAATGATTGAGAGAGCAGTTTACAGACACGAACCAGAGGAGTTAGAAGACGATTTTAGGAGCGATTTTGGAGAACCCCAAGCTCTTTGAAGAGGCTTAACATCCAAGAATCAAGATTCAACACCTTCTCCATTCAAGATTCATTCTCTAATAGGTTGATTTCTTGTTCTTAACAATGAATTCCACTTATCTCTTGATAGCTCTGTTGTTTGTTAATATGATTATTGGCTAAACTCTATAATGTTTGTCTAGATTAATAACTGAGGTATTGGATGTAATCTTATGGATTGAATGTATTTTGTGTGATAGTTTTAAGTTTGATTCAAGAACATGCTTATTGATGTTAAAAATCATTTGTAACTAGTTAATTGATATGTTGTTGATAAAGAGAACTCTTGTTGATTTATTATATTGATTTACAATCAGCTTGTCTTAGATTGATTGTTTACTAAACCGGACCAAGGGGGTAAATTAGATTCAATTGGTTAGACGATATAGGGATGAATTGTATGCAACGAACGTTTATACAATTATTGATAACTATGAACATAGAAGTCAAGTTTCAAGCCTTAGAACTAGTTAAGTTATCCGATTACAAATACAAGAACTATAGTGAAAAGGGAACCCTTGATCTTGTAATTGTGTTTGCGTGTTTACTTAAGAGAACTCTTGGTGAACCTATTAGATAACTTACACACATAATCATTCAATCGGGTTTTAATATCAAAACTTACATTCAATACCGAGGGTAAAAGATCTAGATGAACATTTCGTCTCTTTGATCTAAATCAAACTATCTTATTTACTTTCTTTGCACTTGTTTTCATTATATAAACTTAAAAAACCAAAAATATTGTTTTTACCTTTAATCTTCTCTGATTTGGTTAATTGTTAAATAGCCACAAAAACATAATATCTTGTACCTTTAAGTTTCATTTACTTAGTTAATCATAATATAGTTTCTAATTCTATTTTGTCTAATACATCTGTCTTTGGAACGATACACGGAATTTATCATTTACTATACTACTACACGATCGGGTACACTGCCCGTTAGTGTGTAACAATCTTTAATCGGTATTTTTCCATAATATTTCATACAACAATTCATATACCACGTTTTGCACATCAAGTTTTTGGCGCCGCTGCCGGGGACAGTTTTGTGTCAAAATAGAATTATTAACTAATTTGTGATTAAGTAGTTTATTAATTCTTTTTAAATTATTAATAGTCTTTGATTTTTAAACTTATAGAATCGGTGCGTTTAATAGTTTTGTTAGTTGTGTGATTGACAGAATTTAGGTTGCATATGCCACATACCCGAAGTTCAGATTCTCCATTACTTACACCGCTTACAGAACCTGATAGGAAGCTTGGTAGAATCCCAAAAGAAGTACTTGAACTTTTTGAATCTTCATCAAAGCAAGAAACTTTCGATTCAGAATCAAGTACAACCAAGCCACAATATTCTGAATTTGGTGAAACCTGTAGTGACCCGAACTTTTCCATGTTTATATATATATTAAATAAAATTGTTATTTACATGATTAAGTGTTTCCAACATGTTAAGCAATCAAACTTGTTAAGACTTGATTAATTGAAATAGGTTTCATATAGACAATTGACCACCCAAGTTGACCGGTGATTCACGAACGTTAAAACTTGTAAAAAAATATACGATGACATATATATGGTTATATATATAGTTAACATGATTTTATTATAAGTATGTATCTCATTAAGTATTTTAACAATGAGTTATATACATAAAAATGAGACTATTAATTTAATAAACTCGAAAACGATATATATAACGATTATCGTTATAACAACGTCTTACTAGGTACATATGAATCATATTAAGATATTGATACACTTGGTTAATTATGTTAAATGATAAGTAAATATATTATTAAGTGTATTAACAATGAAATACATATGTAAAAATAAGACTACTAACTTAATGATTTCGAAACGAGACATATATGTAACGATTATCGTTGTAACGACATTTAACTGTATATATATCATACTAAGATATATTATATATCATAATATCATGATAATATAACAATTTAACATCTCATTTGTTATAATAAATAATGGGTTAACAACATTCAACAAGATCGTTAACCTAAATGTTTCAAAACAACATTTACATGTAACGACTAACGATGACTTAACGACTCAGTTAAAATGTATATACATGTAGTGTTTTAATATGTATTCATACACTTTTGCAAGACTTCAAGACACTTATCAAAATATTTCTACTTAACAAAAATGCTTACAATTACATCCTCGTTAAGTTTCATCAACAATTCTACTCGTATGCACCCGTATTCGTACTCGTACAATACACAGCTTTTAGATGTATGTACTATTGGTATATACACTCTAATGATCAGCTCTTATCAGCCCATGTGAGTCACCTAACACATGTGGGAACCATAATTTGGCAACTAGCATGAAATATCTCATAAAATTACAAAAATATGAGTAATCATTCATGACTTATTTACATGAAAACAAAATTACATATCCTTTATATCTAATCCATACACCAACGACCAAAAACACTTACAAACACTTTCATTATTCAATTTTCTTCATCTAATTGATCTCTCTCAAGTTCTATCTTCAAGTTCTAAGTGTTCTTCATAAATTCCAAAAGTTCTAGTTTCATAAAATCAAGAATACTTCCAAGATTGCAAGTTTACTTCCAAGTTTTCTAAATCCATTCCAAGTAATCATCCAAGATCAAGAAACCTTTGTTACTTATAGTAGGTTATCTTTCTAATACAAGGTAATAATCATATTCAAACTTTAATTCAATTTCTATAACTATAACAATCTTATTTCGAGTGAAAATCTTACTTGAAATTGTTTTCGTGTCATGATTCTACTTCAAGAACTTTCAAGCCATCCAAGGATCCTTTGAAGCTAGATCTATTTTTCTCATTTCCAGTAGGTTTATCCAAGGAACTTGAGGTAGTAATGATGTTCATAACATCATTCGATTCATACATATAAAGCTATCTTATTCGAAGGTTTAAACTTGTAATCACTAGAACATAGTTTAGTTAATTCTAAACTTGTTCGCAAATAAAAGTTAATCCTTCTAACTTGACTTTTAAAATCAAATAAAAACATGTTCTATATCTATATGATATGCTAACTTAATGATTTAAAACCTGGAAACACGAAAAACACCGTAAAATCGGATTTACGCCGTCGTAGTAACACCGCGGGCTGTTTTGGGTTAGTTAATTAAAAACTATGATAAACTTTGATTTAAAAGTTGTTATTCTGAGAAAATGATTTTTATTATGAACATGAAACTATATCCAAAAATTATGGTTAAACTCAAAGTGAAAGTATGTTTTTCTAAAATGGTCATCTAGACGTCGTTCTTTCGACTGAAATGACTACCTTTACAAAAATGACTTGTAACTTATTTTTCCAACTATACCTATACTTTTTCTATTTTGATTCAAAAAATAGAGTTCAATATGAAACCATAGCAATTTGATTCACTCAAAATGGATTTAAAATGAAGAAGTTATGGGTAAAACAAGATTGGATAATTTTTCTCATTTTAGCTACGTGAAAATTGGTAACAAATCTATTCCAACCATAACTTAATCAACTTGTATTGTATATTATGTAATCTTGAGATACCATAGACATGTATACAATGTTTCGACCTATCATGTCGACGCATCTATATATATTTCGGAACAACCATAGACACTATATATGTGAATGTTGGAGTTAGCTATACAGGGTTGAGGTTGATTCTAAAATATATATAGTTTGAGTTGTGATCAATACTGAGATACGTATACACTGGGTCGTGGATTGATTCAAGATAATATTTATCGATTTATTTCTGTACATCTAACTGTGGACAACTAGTTGTAGGTTACTGACGAGGACAGCTGACTTAATAAACTTAAAACATCAAAATATATTAAAAGTGTTGTAAATATATTTTAAACATACTTTGATATATATGTATATATTGTTATAGGTTCGTGAATCAACCAGTGGCCAAGTCTTACTTCCCGACGAAGTAAAAATATGTGAAAGTGAGTTATAGTCCCACTTTTAAAATCTAATATTTTTGGGATGAGAATACATGCAGGTTTTATAAATGATTTACAAAATAGACACAAGTGCGTGAAACTACATTCTATGGTTGAATTATCGAAATCGAATATGCCCCTTTTTATTAAGTCTGGTAATCTAAGAATTAGGGAACAGACACCCTAATTGACGCGAATCCTAAAGATAGATCTATTGGGCCTAACAAACCCCATCCAAAGTACCGGATGCTTTAGTACTTCGAAATTTATATCATATCCGAAGGGTGTCCCGGAATGATGGGGATATTCTTATATATGCATCTTGTTAATGTCGGTTACCAGGTGTTCACCATATGAATGATTTTTATCTCTATGTATGGGATGTGTATTGAAATATGAAATCTTGTGGTCTATTATTATGATTTGATATATATAGGTTAAACCTATAACTCACCAACATTTTTGTTGACGTTTTAAGCATGTTTATTCTCAGGTGATTATTAAGAGCTTCCGCTGTCGCATACTTAAATAAGGACGAGATTTGGAGTCCATGCTTGTATGATATTGTGTAAAAACTGCATTCAAGAAACTTATTTTGTTGTAACATATTTGTATTGTAAACCATTATGTAATGGTCGTGTGTAAACAGGATATTGTAGATTATCATTATTTGATAATCTACGTAAAGCTTTTTAAACCTTTATTGATGAAATAAAGGTTATGGTTTGTTTTAAAATGAATGCAGTCTTTGAAAAACGTCTCATATAGAGGTCAAAACCTCGCAACGAAATCAATTAATATGGAACGTTTTTAATCAATAAGAACGGGACATTTCAGTTGGTATCCGAGCGTTGGTCTTAGAGAACCAGAATTTTGCATTAGTGTGTCTTATCGAGTTTGTTAGGATGCATTAGTGAGTCTGGACTTCGACCGTGTTTACTTGAAAAATGATTTCTTAACAAATTTTGTTGGAAACTATATATTTTTAACATGTGAATATTATGTGATATATTAATCTCTTAACGCGTTTGATATTATGTGATAGATGTCTACCTCTAGAACAAGTCCCATTGACTCACCTAATAATAATGAAGAGTCAAATGTAAATTGCAATGATTCGTGGACTGATTCACAAGTTCCCGAAGAGGAATCGGAAGAAGAGTCGGAACCGGAAGAAGAATCGGAACCGGAAGAAGAATCGGAACCGGATGAAGAAATAGAACCGGTGGGGGAAATAATAAAACGGTTAAGTAAAAGAAAATCCTCAACCAACCGACCAAGGTTAATTATGGTCAATGGTGTTTCCGCCAAGGAAGCAAAATATTGGGAGGATTACCAATTCTCCGATGAATCGAATTCCGACGAGAATTCCGATGATGTTATAGAAATTACCCCAACTGAATTTAAAAAGGCAAAAAAATAATAATAAGGGAAAGGGCATAAAAATAGAGAAATCTAATTCCAACCCCGATGAACTTTATATGTATCGTCAACCCCCGAAGTCCTTAAGTTGTAACAATGACCCGGGAACCTCTAAACCACCAGGTTTTTCTAAACCAATGTGGAAAACGACGGCTCGTATTAGGGGAACATCATATATCCCTAGAAACTTGGCAAAACGAACCAAAACCGAAAAAGAAGAAACAAGCGAGTCGGAATAAGATAGTTGTATTCGTGTGGTGTAATATATATAATATATTGTACTTATGCTTTATGATATATGTAAAAATTGCTTGTATTAATAAGTATTTTTTTTTATGAATCTAACTATTGTCTATTTTACAGTATAAAAACACAAAATGGATAGACAACCCAATATTTTAAGAGACCTACCCGGAGACATGATTGATGAAATCTTGTCTAGAGTCGGTCAGAATTCTTCGGCACAACTATTTAAGGCGAGATCAGTTTGTAAGACATTCGAAGAACGTTCCAAGAATGCCTTGGCTTATAAAAGGCTTTCGTTCGAAAGATGGGGGATATCACATTGGGAAATCCATAAGTTACGATGTGTTTACTTTGACGCATATATTGCGGGGAACCCAAATGCTATTTTACGCAATGGGTTAAGAAATTATTTTTGAAATGTCCCGTTCTTATTGATTAAAAACGTTCCATATTAATTGATTTCGTTGCGAGGTTTTGACCTCTATATGAGACATTTTTTCAAAGACTGCATTCATTTTTAAAACAAACCATAACCTTTATTTCATCAATAAAGGTTTAAAAAGCTTTATGTAGATTATCAAATAATGATAATCTAAAATATCCTGTTTACACACGACCATTACATAATGGTTTACAATACAAATATGTTACAACAAAATAAGTTTCTTGAATGCAGTTTTTACACAATATCATACAAGCATGGACTCCAAATCTCGTCCTTATTTAAGTATGCGACAGCGGAAGCTCTTAATAATCACCTGAGAATAAACATGCTTAAAACGTCAACAAAAATGTTGGTGAGTTATAGGTTTAACCTATATATATCAAATCATAATAATAGACCACAAGATTTCATATTTCAATACACATCCCATACATAGAGATAAAAATCATTCATATGGTGAACACCTGGTAACCGACATTAACAAGTTGCATATATAAGAATATCCCCATCATTCCGGGACACCCTTCGGATATGATATAAATTTCGAAGTACTAAAGCATCCGGTACTTTGGATGGGGTTTGTTAGGCCCAATAGATCTATCTTTAGGATTCACATCAATTTGGGTGTCTGTTCCCTAATTCTTAGATTACCAGACTTAATAAAAAGGGGCATATTCGATTTCGATAATTCAACCATAGAATGTAGTTTCACGTACTTGTGTCTATTTTGTAAATCATTTATAAAACCTGCATGTATTCTCATCCCAAAAATATTAGATTTTAAAAGTGGGACTATAACTCACTTTCATAGATTTTTACTTCGTCGGGAAGTAAGACTTGGCCACTGGTTGATTCACGAACCTATAACAATATATACATATATATCAAAGTATGTTCAAAATATATTTACAACACTTTTAATATATTTTGATGTTTTAAGTTTATTAAGTCAGCTGTCCTTGTTAGTAACCTACAACTAGTTGTCCACAGTTAGATGTACAGAAATAAATCGATAAATATTATCTTGAATCAATCCACGACCCAGTGTATACGTATCTCAGTATTGATCACAACTCAAACTATATATATTTTGGAATCAACCTCAACCCTGTATAGCTAACTCCAACATTCACATATAGAGTGTCTATGGTTGTTCCGAAATATATATAGATGTGTCGACATGATAGGTCGAAACATTGTATACATGTCTATGGTATCTCAAGATTACATAATATACAATACAAGTTGATTAAGTTATGGTTGGAATAGATTTGTTACCAATTTTCACGTAGCTAAAATGAGAAAAATTATCCAATCTTGTTTTACCCATAACTTCTTCATTTTAAATCCGTTTGAGTGAATCAAATTGCTATGGTTTCATATTGAACTCTATTTTATGAATCTAAACAGAAAAAGTATAGGTTTATAGTCGGAAAAATAAGTTACAAGTCGTTTTTGTAAAGGTAGTCATTTCAGTCGAAAGAACGACGTCTAGATGACCATTTTAGAAAACATACTTCCACTTTGAGTTTAACCATAATTTTTGGATATAGTTTCATGTTCATAATAAAAATCATTTTCTCAGAATAACAACTTTTAAATCAAAGTTTATCATAGTTTTTAATTAACTAACCCAAAACAGCCCGCGGTGTTACTACGACGGCGTAAATCTGATTTTACAGTTTTTTCGTGTTTCCAGGTTTTAAATCATTAAGTTAGCATATCATATAGATATAGAACATGTGTTTAGTTGATTTTAAAAGTCAATTTAGAAGGATTAACTTTTGTTTGCGAACAAGTTTAGAATTAACTAAACTATGTTCTAGTGATTACAAGTTTAAACCTTCGAATAAGATAGCTTTATATGTATGAATCGAATGATGTTATGAACATCATTACTACCTTAAGTTCCTTTGATAAACCTACTGGAAAAGAGAAAAATGGATCTAGCTTCAATGGATCCTTGGATGCCTCGAAGTTCTTGAAGCAGAATCATGACACGAAAACAAGTTCAAGTAAGATCATCACTTGAAATAAGATTGTTATAGTTATAGAAATTGAACCAAAGTTTGAATATGATTATTACCTTGTATTAGAATGATAACCTACTGTAAGAAACAAAGATTTCTTGAGGTTGGATGATCAACTTACAAGATTGGAAGTGAGCTAGCAAACTTGAAAGTATTCTTGATTTTATGAAACTAGAACTTTTGGAATTTATGAAGAACACTTAGAACTTGAAGATAGAACTTGAGAGAGATCAATTAGATGAAGAAAATTGAAGAATGAAAGTGTTTGTAGGTGTTTTTGGTCGTTGGTGTATGGATTAGATATAAAGGATATGTTATTTTGTTTTCATGCAAATAAGTCATGAATGATTACTCATATTTTTGTAATTTTATGAGATATTTCATGCTAGTTGCCAAATGATGGTTCCCACATGTGTTAGGTGACTCACATGGGCTGCTAAGAGCTGATCATTAGAGTGTATATACCAATAGTACATACATCTAAAAGCTGTGTATTGTACGAGTACGAATACAGGTGCATACGAGTAGAATTGTTGATGAAACTGAACGAGGATGTAATTGTAAGCATTTTTGTTAAGTAGAAGTATTTTGATAAGTGTATTGAAGTCTTTCAAAAGTGTATAAATACATATTAAAACACTACATGTATATACTGTAACATCCCGCCTTTTTCCATTTACTTTTCCGTTATACTAATATAAAGTCCGTTATATGTTTATAACATCTCCCGTTGATACGCGTTTTAAATTATCTCGTTTAGGTAATTCACGCACCCGAACGAAAGTTGAGGGACTAAACTTGACAAGGGATCAAACCCTTGACTAGGTCAAAGGGTCAAACCCCTTTCACTCATTCATTATCATCTCCATCTCTCTCTCTTCCTCTCTAGCAAGAACACACACACCATTTCCAAATTCATTCAATCATCATCTAAATCCGATCTAGGAGGCTTACAACAAAATAAATTACATATTCCTAATCCTCTCTTCATCCTCTTCATTTTGGTACCAACTTCATCTCGTTTGGGTAACATTTCTAAAACTCTAGATTTCTCTAAATTCGTGTTTTTGACTTGAAATGGTGTTAGTTAGTGTCTATGGCTCATTGTGATGTCGTGTATGTAATTTGTATGCTCGATCTCGTTGTTTTAGTATAACTAGCATGAACTTGAATTTTGGTGTGTTGTTCTTGAATTTTGGATGATCATATGTTGTTAGATGTTAAAAGTTCATGTTCTAATTGTGTTCCTAGTATCACTAGCTTCAATTTGATGTGTAGGTTGCTTGGGAAAACTCCATAAACTTGATTAGTGATTTTGGTGAATTTGGGTTAAGGTTTGATAAGCTTGAAATGAATAGTTGATGCATTGAATGCCATGAATTATTGTTAGTAAGTAGTTAGTTGTATTGTATGCTCGATTACCTATAAAACGGCGTGTTGTATGTATGCATTAAATGCCCGAATCATAAATGTGCACTTATCAAATTCGAGTATTAAATGTGTGCATTAATTGATCATTTATTTTGGAAAGCCGATTGTTACAAATAATGTTTTTGGTTGGTGAAATGTATTTAGTTGTGTTCTTTGTCAAATTACCTTTCCAACGATATAAGGTGCGAGTTCTAAGTGTTAGCGGTTTGTAATTTATGCTTGAAAGAGTTTTGATTTGGGACTTAAACAATTGAGACTGACCAGGTACCAGCGCACGGCCAATGCCGCGGCGCGGCCAGATTATGTCGCGGCGTGACATAAGCCGTGGTCAGGTTCTGACCACCATGTCCAAATTACGAAAAATGTTTGGCATACTATGGACCTCCGATTCACATGAAACTTGTTCTAACATGCTCATATATGATTAAAAACCTCAGAAAAATAGTTCGGGACCCGACCCGAACATGTTGACTTTTTCGTTGACTTTGACCCGACCAAGTTGACTTTTAATCAAACTTAACCAAATGGTTGTGCAATCGTTCTAACATGCTTTTATACTTGTATCTTGCATGAAACATGACAACTTGATTCACATGCTACATTATTGAGTCGTAACGAGCCATAGGACTAATTGAACATCTTTGACCTATCGTGTTTACCGTTATTGATACAAACCTATTTGTTTAGGTCAAGACTAGCATTGTTCTTTGCACACGTTTACTTGTTGAAGTACTTTACTACTCGTGCACTCAAGGTGAGATCATAGTCCCACTTTTACTCTTTTTGAACTTACATTTGGGATGAGAAAACATAAACATTTCTTTACTAAGTGAACACAAGTACAGGAAAACAAACATTCTACATACGAGTTTAGAACAAAATCCTCAATTCGATTATCATTAGTTACACTTGCCAGGTGTAAGCGAGAACTTATGTTGTATGGATCCATATGGGTTTGACAAACCCTCATTCAAACGGTTCGCTACCGTTTACGAATGAAATATATTTTTGAGAAACAGTGTATGTTCTAGCACTAAGTGATGGGGTTCTATGGAAGGAATGTTAAGCATTGATAATTGGGTGCTCGTGAAACAAACTTTTGGAATGTATTACTATTATTTCATTGATGCAAATCTTGTGGTTCACTTGTACTTACTTACTTAAACCTATGATTTCACCAACGTTTTCGTTGACCGATTTCTATGTTTTTCTCAGGTCTTTGAACGATACATGATACATGCTTCCGCTCATTATTTGATACTTGCATTGGATGTCGAGTATATATGCATACACGGAGCGTCTTTTGGCTACTTTTAAATTGTGTCGCATAAGTTTCATTTGTACTTATAACTTTGTAACGTAACTTGTGGTGGAACTATTCTCGTAAACTTTGAACAATCTTTACATTTGAAATGAATGCGACATATCTTTTGGTCAAACGTTGTTTTAAAGACTTATGACCACGTAACGGGACCTAAGTAGACGGCGCCGTCAATGACGATTTTGTCGGGTCGCTACAGATGGTATCAGAGCGTTGGTTGTAGGGATTTAGAGTTCATTGGTGTCGACCCCGAGTCATAGGGTACATTGGTGAGTCTAGACTACAACCGGCATATAGACTTGAAGTAGGAATTACTTGACTACTTGTGCATTTATACTCGAACGCTCCTACTCATATCTACTCTTAGTTCATCTTAATCTCACGTTGTTTAATTTGATTGACACGCCACCTTGACTATATGAAATGATGTCGAATGCACATATGAATCAGGGTAATATAATTTCCGGGATTATATTACGGTGACTCATATGAACATTCCGACATTGTGGCATAAAGAATTTAAGGCGAGTCAAGGAAAATTTTCTCTTTATCTTTATTCTATATCACGGTTAGTATTATTGAAAATACTAATCAATGATATTCTTGTGTCTTGAAGGAACAATGGCTCCTCGTCGTGTACGCCGCAATGAAACTCCCGAACAAGCTCTCAAACGGATGATAGCTACCGCCGTAGATGCGGCCATGGCCGGTCACTCATCCAACAACAATAATAATAACAACCACAACAACAACAACAACAACAACAACAATGGAGCCGGTAACTCAAACGAAGGATGCTCCTATAAAGCTTTCATGGGGTGCAAACCCCACACTTTTGATGGAACCGGGGGACCGGTCGTGCTCACCCGATGGTTTGAGCAAACGGAAGCCGTCTTTAGCATAAGCGGTTGTCGGGACCAAGACAAGGTCAAATACTCCACTCACACCTTCGCCGGTGTCGCTCTTACATGGTGGAATACTTATGTACAATCGGTGGGTACCGATGAAGCTCACGCCCTCTCTTGGGCCGACTTGAGGGAAAAGATGATTGTCGAATATTTCCCTCGTGAAGAAACCCGAAGGCTCGAACAAGAGCTAAGAACTTTAAAGGTGATCGGAAATGATCTCAAGGCTTATAATCAACGATTTTCCGAACTAGCCTTGATGTGCCCAAATCTTGTGAACCCCGAAGCTTTAAGGGTTGAACTTTACATGGATGGTCTTCCAAAGAGTATCAAACACGGAGTAATGTCATCCAAACCCACTAATCATCAAGAGGCCTTGAACATGGCCCGCAAATTGATAGAAACGGTTGACGAAATCGTAGTTCCGGCACCTAAGGCCGAGGATAAATTGGGCGGCAACAAAAGAAAATGGGAAGCTCCCCAATCAAGCAACAACAACTTTGCCAAGAAATCTTTCACCTCCGACGGCAAGAAGGGTTATGCCGGGAATCTACCTTTTTGCAACAAATGCAACAAACATCACTTTGGCGAATGTAGTAAGCTAATTTGCCATCGGTGCCAAGGAATTAGTCATAAGGCCAACGATTGTAAAAGTGCCACTTCCGTCGCTCGAAAGTGGCCCAATGCACCAAAGACGGGCACTTGTTACGAATGTGGCCAAACGGGTCATTATAGAAATGCATGCCCGAAGAGGAAAGATAACCCCAATACGCGCGTCCGAGCTTTCAACATCAACACCGAGGAAGCCCGGGATGACACTGAACTAGTCACGGGTACGTTTCTTCTCAACAATTCTTATGTCTCTTGCTTATTCGATTCGGGTGCCGATAAATGCTTTGTATCCAAGACTTTGAATCATTCTTTTAGCACTCCACCTTTTCCATTAGATACCACTTATACCATTGAAGTGGCTAACGGGAAACTATTAAGTGCCGACACATATTACCGGGGGTGTACGTTAAACATTTTGGGTAAGGAATTTGAAATTGACTTGATACCCATGGAACTAGGAAGCTTTGATGTAATAATCGGTATGAATTGGTTAGTCAAAACGAAATCTCACATCCTTTGTGATCTTAACGCAATCCGAATCCCTATCGAGAATGGTGAACCTTTGATCGTCTATGGCGATAAGAGTTGCACCGGACTAAACCTCGTTTTGTGTATTAAAGTTAGAAAACTACTCTGTAAGGGTTGTTTTGCGATCCTTGCCCACGCTAAGAAAGTCGAGTCCGATGAGAAGCATATCGATGATGTGCCAATTGTTAGTGACTTTTTCGATGTATTTCCCGACGAATTGCCGGGTCTTCCACCTCATCGACCGGTTGAATTCCAAATCGATCTTATTCCGGGAGCCGCACCCGTAGCACGTGCACCGTATAGACTTGCTCCATCTGAAATGCAAGAATTGCAAAGTCAAATCCAAGAACTACTTGATCGTGGTTTTATCCAACCTAGCCATTCACCTTGGGGCGCTCCGATTTTGTTTGTTAAAAAGAAAGACGGATCCCTACGAATGTGCATTGATTATCGTGAACTAAATAAATTGACGGTTAAGAACCGATATCCTCTTCCTCGCATCGATGACCTCTTTGATCAACTACAAGGGTCTTGTGTATATTCGAAAATCGATCTCCGCTCGGGTTATCATCAATTAAGGGTTAAGGGGGAAGATGTCTCCAAAACCGCTTTCCGGACTCGTTATGGTAGTTATGAATTCCTCGTCATGCCATTTGGTCTCACTAACGCACCGGCGGTGTTCATGGATCTTATGAACCGCGTGTGCAAACCGTATCTCGATAAATTCGTTATTGTGTTCATCGATGATATATTGATCTATTCTAAAAATGAAGAAGAGCACGAACAACATCTCCAACTTGTGCTTGAACTCTTGAGACAAGAACAAATTTATGCCAAATTCTCCAAGTGTGAATTTTGGTTGAAGGAAGTTCAATTTCTTGGTCATGTTGTAAGTGATCAAGGTATTAAAGTCGATCCCACGAAGATCGAAGCCATTAGTAAATGGGAGACTCCTACTACTCCTACTCACATTCGTCAATTCTTGGGTCTCGCCGGGTACTATCGTAGATTCATCGCAAACTTCTCTTTGGTTGCACGTCCTCTAACCGCATTAACTCACAAGGGAAAGAAATTCATTTGGGCGACCGAGCAAGAATCCGCGTTCCAAATCTTGAAGACAAAGCTAACCACCGCTCCTATCTTGTCACTTCCCGAAGGCAATGATGATTTTGTTGTATATTGCGATGCCTCGAAACATGGTTTTGGGTGTGTATTGATGCAACGAAAGAAAGTCATTGCTTATGCCTCCCGACTGTGATGACCCGGAGATTTCCGAACAAATTTAAACATTAACCTTTATATATATCCGACACGATAAGCAAATCTGTAATGATTGAGTCTCGAAAGTTTTGAAATTATATTCATTTAATTAAATACCCTTTGACCATGCCAAACGATTCACGAACAATTACGTGTAAATAAATATATATATATATATACATGTGTGCTTATTAGATTGACACATATTATAAAACATTGAACGGATTAGTTGATATGAATATAAGCTATGAGATCTATTTAATGAGGTTGGAAATGTTATCAAGGTATTAAATGAATAATACTTTATACGAACGTATTTGTTCGATGTAAGTTTATCGACGAGATTAAAAGATAGTATCAAATGATTGAATTATCGGATACATTGAATTATGATCACGAGTCTCCGTCGTAAGGTCCACTATGATTTAAGAGACTATTACATTTTTAACGGTATTCGGAAATTTAGTGAAATGATGCGCATGCAAGAATGACAGTGTTCTTATCGAGGATTAGTCAAAGGTTGGTGGAGGGTTGAATTTCATAACACTTGGTTGATAACTTGCAACGTATATAGAACGTGATTATGTATATTAGATATATTAGTTAGGTAAAAGATAGTAACCCTTGTTCATTGATTCGATTTATAAATAGATATTTTAACTAGAGCCTTTGAGAAATTAAAGTAAAGGTTGGCGCATAAATAAGTTATATCAGATTAAGTTTTCGAGCATAACCGTTAGGAGATATAACAATATCTTGTATTCACACGATTTTAATGTTATATATATATTGGTCTTTGAAATATAATTAATTTTGAAAAGTGAAATATTATATTATTGGATAAATATTTCAAACATATGTATTATGTATAAGTTTATAAATTTTAAATGTACATATATTTTATTTTAGTCATAAAACGTTTTGATTCAAACTAATAAGATTAGATATATATTTTGTTATATAACGAGATGTCGATTTATAAAAGAAAATGACCAAACCACTCAAAAGATTAAGTTACACTTTGAGTGGGTTAGTTTTTAATTAGTTTAAGTCTAGTTAATAATAAAGGTACATGTCACAAAACGTTTAATTTAAAATAAAATATTTTAATAAACAACGAGTCACTGATTTATAAAAGTAAATGACCACAACGCTCAATTTTATAAGTTACATTTTTTGTAAGGTAATTTATTGATGAGTAAGTCAAATTATTGATAAAGGTACACGTCGCGTAACGTAAAAGACTAATTTCCTAAACGTACGAAAGTGCGCACGAAAAACCGAAAGTGGTACATGAGTCGTGAGACCACGTCCGTGTCATTTTTGTAAAAATTATATTTTTACCATGAACGTAAATATAATATAATATATAATTAATTATATAGATTAAATATTAATTTATATATAATAATAAATAATTAATAATGATGTCGACGAAGGAAACATAAACCGTGTGCTTTATAAATCATGTGAGAATGATGGGTCCGGACATGAGAGGTGAATGCATATAACCATCTATAAAAGCTTGCGATTTAATCTTTTATATACACATACATGTTACATTCCTTCGTAAATATTTTATATTTATATTGATATTAATATTATTATTATCATTATTAATATTATTATTAATCTTAATATTATTATTAGTAGTATTATTATTTGTATCATACATAAAATGCTACGACGAGGTCATGAGCGAATTATTTTAAAACTGGTTTTCGAGTAGGATAGGGCTAAGGAAATTATGGGTTATAGCTATGGAGGTCATGGGTATGGATCAGGGGTATGCTCATGAAGTCAATCTAGTGTTTGTCATCTCCGTTGCATCTACGTACCTTTCCTGCAATATTGAATCTCAATATTGATACGTGAGTACTCCTAATTAAATTTTTACATACTAATAGTGTATCCCTGACTAGTGCTCGAGAAAATAGGATTATGCATGCTTGTACATTTGATATTGCCCTTAGATAGGTTATGTTGAATCTTAAAGGTTGTTATACTAGGGATGAGATAAGGTATAAGATATGCATGTCATTGGAAAGCTAGTGAAAAATTAATAACTTTTCCTTTAAATGTCAAAGGGATCTGATGGACGGATTAGAAATTATAGCCAATTGAAATTTTGTAAAAATGATTATTATTATCATCGTTAATATCGTTGTTCTAATTTTTATCCAATTGTTATTATTATTATTATTATTATTATTATTATTATTATTATTATTATTATTATTATTATTATTATTATTATTATTATTATTATTATTATTATTATTATTATTATTATCATCAATAAAAGTATTATCATTAAGAATTGTTATTTTTATAGTTATTATCGTTAATGTTATAATTAGTATTATTATTATTATCACATAAAATAGTTATTAATAATTATTAATATTATTATTATCATTAAAATGAACGTGATATAAAAGACGATTTAAAAACTATTAACAAACTGATTAGGAAATAATGAGTATGAGTATCATGATAAAAATTAAATATTGTGAGATAATGAATTACATAAAATTATCGTTCTTATTATTTTTAACATTACTAGTATTACTAAAAATATCGTTAGCATTAAAACTATCTTTTTTTATCAAAAATTATCATTTTAATAGAAATGTCATTATTACTATAAAATAATATTATTACTATCATTTTTAAATAAAAACTATTACTTTAAAGTAATCATAAAAAGTATCGTAAATATTAAAAATATCTTAAATTGAATTATTATTTTACCATATTATTATTTGATTTCTATTAATAAAATAATAATAATTATTATTACAAAATAATATGACTTTTAATTATTATTATTATCAATGCTATTTAATCAAATAAAAATGTAATACGAATATTATAATTACCCCAATAGAATCTATCACAATATTTTTAATATTAAATGAACTTTATAAATTTAATACTTAAGATATATAAAAGTATACCTTAATATAAAATTGTATTTATTAATAAATGAATTATATTATTTATTCTATTAAAACTTTTAAAAATATTTTTAAATATATATAACGACGATATTTAAAAATTATATAATAATCATTTTTAAATTCTGGAAATCATTTTGAGTCAAACTAAATTTTATCGTCCTTTGCATATTAGACTCGAGCATTAGGATTGTGGTACACTATGACACAACCTAAATTGTTAGACAAATATTGACCAACATATATATATATATATATATATATATATATATATATATATATATATATATATATATATATATATATATATATAATTAATATAGGTTCGTGAATCCAAGGCCAACCTTACACTTGTTCAATGATGTTATATGTATTTTTACTACAAAATACAGTATGGTGAGTTTCATTTGATCCCTTTTACTCTTTACGTTTTTGGGCTGAGAATACATGCAAATACTTTATTAACTTTTTTATAATATTTACATGCGTGAGTTTCATTTGATCCCTTTTTACTCTTTACATTTTTGGGCTGAGAATACATGCAAATGCTTTATTAACTGTTTTACAATATTTATATGCGTGAGTTTCATTTGCCTTTTTACCCTTTATATTTTTGGGACTGAGAATACATGCGCTTTTATAAATGTTTGACGAAATAGACACAAGTAATTGAAACTACATTCTATGGTTGAATTATCGAAATCGAATATGCCCCTTTTTATTAAAGTCTGGTAATCTAAGAATTAGGGAACAGACACCCTAATTGACGCGAATCCTAAAGATAGATCTATTGGGCCTAACAAACCCCATCTAAAGTACCGGATGCTTTAGTACTTCGAAATTTATATCATGTCCGAAGGAGGATCCCGGAATGATAGGGGATATTCTTATATGTATCTAGTTAATGTCGGTTACCAGGTGTTCACCATATGAATGATTATTTTTGTCTCTATGCATGGGACGTATATTTATGAGAACTGGAAATGAAATTCTTGTGGTCTATTAAAATGATGGAAATAAATGATTATGATAAACTAATGAACTCACCAACCTTTTGGTTGACACTTTAAAGCATGTTTATTCTCAGGTTTGAAAGAAGTCTTCCGCTGTGCATTTGCTCATTTTAAAGATATTTCTTGGAGTCATTCATGACATATTTCAAAAGACGTTGCATTCTGGTCATTGAAGTTCATTAGAGATTATTATTAAGTAAATGACAGTTTAGGTCATTTATAGTTTGGATATTATGAAATGGTATGCATACCTGTCAACTTTCGATGTAAATGAAAGTTTGTCTTTTAAAACGAATGCAATGTTTGTAAAATATATCATATAGAGGTCAAATACCTCGCGATGTAATCATATGTTATTGTATTCGTCCTTATGGATTAGGACGGGTCGTCTCATGTGGTATCAGAGCGGTGGTCTTAGCGAACCAGGTCTGCATTAGTGTGTCTAACTGATAAGTCGTTAGGATACATTAGTGAGTCTGGACTTCGACCGTGTCTGCATATCAAAAGTTTTGCTTATCATTTCGTGTCGAAAATCATCTACTTATCATCAGTAGGAAATTACCTGCTTATCATTCTTAAGTCTAGACGCGTTTTCTTGCATTTATTGCATAATAGTGTATAGACGAAATCTTATCCTGGCATATCTGTTACTGTGAACTTTGGCTGACATTTTTCATAGTTTCTTCCGTAATTTATGGGATTTTGGTAATATATATACATATGTAAATTATGTATTGAAGAATACCAAATCTAACTCCTATAATCTATTCCATATAAAAAAAAAAATCATTCCCTTGATCATCCGAGATGGATCCCTCAACCAGTTCGAATTCCTCAGATTACGACAACTATTCCGATATGGAGTTGTATTCGAGCTCTGACAACAGTGTGACCGGAATGGATCAACCAATCAGCCATCATCTATTCTGGATGAAATGGGGATGGGTTCGTAGTCTCCTCAATCATTGGAGACAAGAAGAAGGTGATCCCTTCCATCCACTAAATTGCCCTCTTGGCAATGAACCTGAAGCACTTACCGGCGAACCTGTTCGAGAAACCATATTCTCTCTCATTTCCCGAGTATCTCGTCACGATTATATACTACACCAAATCCTAGATTATATTTATCTGCTCGTCCGAACCGATAATCACCCTGGTGTGATAGAAGAAGTCAGCGAGCTTCGCGCTCGGGTAGTGGCTTTGGAGAATGCGGTGCAAAGGCTACAAACACCATCAGCAGCACCAGCAGCATAACCAGTACCGCCAGTAACATCCACATCGCAAGCCTCAATATCATAAGCACCAGCAGCATCACCGGCATCAACAGCAATCACCGTTATTAACATCAACAGGATCATTACCACCACCAACAATCACATCCGCATCACACGCCGCAACATCACGATCTGTACCTCGGGTATCAGTATCACACACACCATAAATACCAAGGAGTACCAATTGTAACAACGGATGAAGTATTGATTCATAACTTCATCGGAAAAACATTCTGTGGTGATTATGTAATCTCTAAAGTTTTAGAGATTATCTACCTCCGCCTTAACCATAAAACCAAATGAGTGGACAGAGATGATGGAGAAAAGGATCAAAACCCTGACAAGAATGGTGCGCGGTCTACAAGCTAGACTTGTTTTACCAAACAGCATCAGCAGTACTCATAGCCTCACCAACACAGTTTGTGCTGTCAACATTATTAAAATCGTCAGCACCTCTAACATCACAAGCTTCGCCAGTTCAAGAATCACTGTGGAAACCATTACGAATTAATAACAAACATATTGTATCAACGAGTTAGGAAGTAACAACTCAGTCCTTCGAAGAATTTATATGTATATCCTATACATATATATAAAATTTTAAACCATAATAAATCCTTCGGTACTAAGCTATTATGTATGAAACTTAACTATATGGTTAAATTCATATTACTAATATGCTATGATGTACATCCTTCGTTAACTACTTAACCATCATTAACTACAACCTCTATTTCAATTAAATGAATTTGGTTTCATAATAAATCAAGTGTATCATTCAATAACATGTTGGATTTTACACTTTCATCTTCGATGTACTCGAAATTTACTGGAAAATAACATTCGTATCTTGCGAAGTTAACAAGAGTTCTATAAGCATCAGCATGATTCACTAAGGAAATATTTATAAATATTGAAGTATTGATTACATTAGTGAAATACTCCGCAAGAATTATGTAATCTCTAATGTTTTAGAAATTATTCATTTCTAATTCAAGCCAAAAATCAAATGAGCTTAGTATGATATCAACTCATTGAATCTGTATTACATCTGAAGAAAATATACCCACATATATTTTCATAAAGATTGTAATGAACACTCTTGTTCAAAATATTATTTGTGAATTTTTTTTTAACGGGTAGGTAATACCCGAGAGATATATAAAATCACAATTAATATGTTACGTTCTTCAATTCTGATTCAACAATCATCAACTATACCAATATACATTCCTCTATAGAAATCAAAACAACCATACTCATTCGAATCTAATTACATATTCTGATTTTGGGAATTTCAGAATTCAACTCGAGATACAACCGAAATTATCACTCTTAGATCCTTATATTTTTTCAAAGCTATACTTTGAATTCAAAACTGTGATAGCGCATCACTTTTAATCATAACACTCAGAGGAATATAAAAATCATTCAGGATTCAGGACGATTCCATCATTTGGATATTGACTATGACAATCTGCATTTAAAACCCTTCGAAATTTCGAAAGACACTTCAAATAATGAACAATCGAGATGATGATCCAACCACACGATACCCGAAGTCTTGTACCTGAAAAACTCTCGAAACCAAGATTATAGTTTAACATGTAACCACGTCTGATCCTTTATCATTTATTAACAAAAACAACATTTCGATTCCTTTTCAAAGCAGCCAATTTTGTCACAGCTTCAGCAAGTCAACTTCGACTTTTCAGTCGGACCAGTCTTATTATAACCCCGATAGATACGTTGCCTTTCGTCATTGTTACTGGAGAATCTTTCATATTCCACCATATTACCACCAGCGTTTAATCATCTAAAACAAGATTCCTCTAAACCCACCTCGGATTGATAACCAGTGATTCAGATATTATAGCATTAAATGCAGAGGAAACATAAAAATGGTAGATGGTCTAAACGGCCAAAAGTTTGATGATAGAAGATAGTGAGTTGGTAAAGCTCAGAAAAAGAAAGGATTTGATACTGAAAAACGAATTGAGCAAACTATGAAGGAAGCCGTAAACAAAAAACAGAGACTAAATCTGCCTTCAAAGGATTCAAATGATTCAGTGCCTGCTGAAATTGTTAGCAAACACGTTACTCCTTATCCTAAACCTTCACAGACAGATATTCTTCATCATCATCTTACCTTAAATATTATAAGGTATCTTCGTATCTTCCATTATACATATTCTCCATATTTCTGGAAATATTATCACAACTATTCTTATATGAGATCATTTATCTCTCCGTAATATCTGCAACATAAAAGAAACTGTGTTAGTTTCTAAATTCTGAAAAATTCAAATATGAATGTTTTTGAAGTAGTGTTGGGAACTGATGCATGGGTTAGTATAATATAATGACACTTGATCAACGTCATTATATTACAGTAATTCATGCTAAGTTTCTAATGGACGTGATGATTCACAGAATATACCGTCATCATGTACCATTTACACGACTCTTACATTCTACTTAATCTCTAAACATATCAAGGAACTATTTCTTGATGATTCGGTCTTTTTCAGGGTATTCTGGTAATTTAACAAATCGGGATTTACCATTGCCCTTTCCTTCTTAGAACAATTACTATATTCCTTCTGAAATCCATACATACGAATTCCGGACCATTACGAGAGCTATTTAATCGTAAGAAGAAGAAACGAAAGGACAAAGCTCCGAAATAGAAATTCGGGGTATAAACCGCAGCAAATAGAAGAGAGCATTAACTATGGATGACGATGACTATAGAAGACAGAAGCAGGGACATCGAAATATAAGGGAAGGTGTAAAATCTAACAACAACCCAGAAATTACAACCCGTATATATCGATGCATATAGCAATGTAAAGACATGGGAGAACTAGAGACACTATAAACCCAAGAGTATAGTAGAAGTAAATAGATTCTTCTGGTGGCAGATTAAAAAGAAGAATGACAGATATGCAAGTTAAGAGGATATCAAGGATCAGGATGGGATGGAGCATATTAACGAATACTTTAAAGTAGGAATTGAGAAAGAAAGAATAGAAGGTGTGAGTTGTAAGGAAATGGAGAGGATGGATTTATAGGAAAATTTTCGACAGAGCAATCGAAGCAGATTATCGCGTTTAATCAAAGAAGATCTGAATCTCCTTAATTACCGAAGAATCAAATCTTAATATGAAGATTTCTTCTAAATTCCTTAAATTCCAGAAATCAATCTTGACTACGACACCGGTTAAGTCAAACTTACTTTTATTCATTTTCACTCTTAAGTGATAGCTTCATTCGTGCTCTTCACAAAAACAAATCATTTTATCTATATTAATCAATGATGATAAAACCCTAATTATCAGTTCATATACGTCATGAAAACACTCTTACTGTTAGCCATGACAACCTCTATCAAATTTCGGGACGAAATTTCTTTTAACGGGTAGGTACTGTGATGACCCGGAGATTTCCGAACAAATTTAAACATTAACCTTTATATATATCCGACACGATAAGCAAATCTGTAATGATTGAGTCTCGAAAGTTTTGAAATTATATTCATTTAATTAAATACCCTTTGACCATGCCAAACGATTCACGAACAATTACGTGTAAATAAATATATATATATATATATATATATATATATATATATATATATATATATATATATATACATGTGTGCTTATTAGATTGACACATATTATAAAACATTGAACGGATTAGTTGATATGAATATAAGCTATGAGATCTATTTAATGAGGTTGGAAATGTTATCAAGGTATTAAATGAATAATACTTTATACGAACGTATTTGTTCGATGTAAGTTTATCGACGAGATTAAAAGATAGTATCAAATGATTGAATTATCGGATACATTGAATTATGATCACGAGTCTCCGTCGTAAGGTCCACTATGATTTAAGAGACTATTACATTTTTAACGGTATTCGAAAATTTAGTGAAATGATGCGCATGCAAGAATGACAGTGTTCTTATCGAGGATTAGTCAAAGGTTGGTGGAGGGTTGAATTTCATAACACTTGGTTGATAACTTGCAACGTATATAGAACGTGATTATGTATATTAGATATATTAGTTAGGTAAAAGATAGTAACCCTTGTTCATTGATTCGATTTATAAATAGATATTTTAACTAGAGCCTTTGAGAAATTAAAGTAAAGGTTGGCGCATAAATAAGTTATATCAGATTAAGTTTTCGAGCATAACCGTTAGGAGATATAACAATATCTTGTATTCACACGATTTTAATGTTATATATATATTGGTCTTTGAAATATAATTAATTTTGAAAAGTGAAATATTATATTATTGGATAAATATTTCAAACATATGTATTATGTATAAGTTTATAAATTTTAAATGTACATATATTTTATTTTAGTCATAAAACGTTTTGATTCAAACTAATAAGATTAGATATATATTTTGTTATATAACGAGATGTCGATTTATAAAAGGAAATGACCAAACCACTCAAAAGATTAAGTTACACTTTGAGTGGGTTAGTTTTTAATTAGTTTAAGTCTAGTTAATAATAAAGGTACATGTCACAAAACGTTTAATTTAAAATAAAATATTTTGATAAACAACGAGTCACTGATTTATAAAAGTAAATGACCACAACGCTCAATTTTATAAGTTACATTTTTTGTAAGGTAATTTATTGATGAGTAAGTCAAATTATTGATAAAGGTACACGTCGCGTAACGTAAAAGACTAATTTCCTAAACGTACGAAAGTGCGCACGAAAAACCGAAAGTGGTACATGAGTCGTGAGACCACGTCTGTGTCATTTTTGTAAAAATTATATTTTTACCATGAACGTAAATATAATATAATATATAATTAATTATATAGATTAAATATTAATTTATATATAATAATAAATAATTAATAATGATGTCGACGAAGGAAACATAAACCGTGTGCTTTATAAATCATGTGAGAATGATGGGTCCGGACATGAGAGGTGAATGCATATAACCATCTATAAAAGCTTGCGATTTAATCTTTCATATACACATACATGTTACATTCCTTCGTAAATATTTTATATTTATATTAATATTAATATTATTATTATCATTATTAATATTATTATTAATCTTAATATTATTATTAGTAGTATTATTATTTGTATCATACATAAAATGCTACGACGAGGTCATGAGCGAATTATTTTAAAACTGGTTTTCGAGTAGGATAGGGCTAAGGAAATTATGGGTTATAGCTATGGAGGTCATGGGTATGGATCAGGGGTATGCTCATGAAGTCAATCTAGTGTTTGTCATCTCCGTTGCATCTACGTACCTTTCCTGCAATATTGAATCTCAATATTGATACGTGAGTACTCCTAATTAAATTTTTACATACTAATAGTGTATCCCTGACTAGTGCTCGAGAAAATAGGATTATGCATGCTTGTACATTTGATATTGCCCTTAGATAGGTTATGTTGAATCTTAAAGGTTGTTATACTAGGGATGAGATAAGGTATAAGATATGCATGTCATTGGAAAGCGAGTGAAAAACTAATAACTTTTCCTTTAGATGTCAAAGGGATCTGATGGACGGATTAGAAATTATAGCCAATTGAAATTTTGTAAAAATGATTATTATTATCATCGTTAATATCGTTGTTCTAATTTTTATCCAATTTTTATTATTATTATTATTATTATTATTATTATTATTATTATTATTATTATTATTATTATTATTATTATTATTATTATTATTATTATTATTATTATCATCAATAAAAGTATTATCATTAAGAATTGTTATTTTTATAGTTATTATCGTTAATGTTATAATTAGTATTATTATTATTATCACATAAAATAGTTATTAATAATTATTAATATTATTATTATCATTAAAATGAACGTGATATAAAAGACGATTTAAAAACTATTAACAAACTGATTAGGAAATAATGAGTATGAGTATCATGATAAAAATTAAATATTGTGAGATAATGAATTACATAAAATTATCGTTCTTATTATTTTTAACATTACTAGTATTACTAAAAATATCGTTAGCATTAAAACTATCTTTTTTATCAAAAATTATCATTTTAATAGAAATGTCATTATTACTATAAAATAATATTATTACTATCATTTTTAAATAAAAACTATTACTTTAAAGTAATCATAAAAAGTATCGTAAATATTAAAAATATCTTAAATTGAATTATTATTTTACCATATTATTATTTGATTTCTATTAATAAAATAATAATAATTATTATTACAAAATAATATGACTTTTAATTATTATTATTATCAATGCTATTTAATCAAATAAAAATGTAATACGAATATTATAATTACCCCAATAGAATCTATCACAATATTTTTAATATTAAATGAACTTTATAAATTTAATACTTAAGATATATAAAAGTATACCTTAATATAAAATTGTATTTATTAATAAATGAATTATATTATTTATTCTATTAAAACTTTTAAAAATATTTTTAAATATATATAACGACGATATTTAAAAATTATATAATAATCATTTTTAAATTCTGGAAATCATTTTGAGTCAAACTAAATTTTATCGTCCTTTGCATATTAGACTCGAGCATTAGGATTGTGGTACACTATGACACAACCTAAATTGTTAGACAAATATTGACCAACATATATATATATATATATATATATATATATATATATATATATATATATATATATATATATATATATATATATATATATATATATATATATATATATATATATATATATATATAGGTTCGTGAATCCAAGGCCAACCTTACACTTGTTCAATGATGTTATATATATTTTTACTACAAAATACAGTATGGTGAGTTTCATTTGATCCCTTTTACTCTTTACGTTTTTGGGCTGAGAATACATGCAAATACTTTATTAACTTTTTTATAATATTTACATGCGTGAGTTTCATTTGATCCCTTTTTACTCTTTACATTTTTGGGCTGAGAATACATGCAAATGCTTTATTAACTGTTTTACAATATTTATATGCGTGAGTTTCATTTGCCTTTTTACCCTTTATATTTTTGGGACTGAGAATACATGCGCTTTTATAAATGTTTGACGAAATAGACACAAGTAATTGAAACTACATTCTATGGTTGAATTATCGAAATCGAATATGCCCCTTTTTATTAAAGTCTGGTAATCTAAGAATTAGGGAACAGACACCCTAATTGATGCTAATCCTAAAGATAGATCTATTGGGCCTAACAAACCCCATCCAAAGTACCGGATGCTTTAGTACTTCGAAATTTATATCATGTCCGAAGGAGGATCCCGGAATGATAGGGGATATTCTTATATGTATCTAGTTAATGTCGGTTACCAGGTGTTCACCATATGAATGATTATTTTTGTCTCTATGCATGGGACGTATATTTATGAGAACTGGAAATGAAATTCTTGTGGTCTATTAAAATGATGGAAATAAATGATTATGATAAACTAATGAACTCACCAACCTTTTGGTTGACACTTTAAAGCATGTTTATTCTCAGGTTTGAAAGAAGTCTTCCGCTGTGCATTTGCTCATTTTAAAGATATTTCTTGGAGTCATTCATGACATATTTCAAAAGACGTTGCATTCTGGTCGTTGAAGTTCATTAGAGATTATTATTAAGTAAATGACAGTTTAGGTCATTTATAGTTTGGATATTATGAAATGGTATGCATACCTGTCAACTTTCGATGTAAATGAAAGTTTGTCTTTTAAAACGAATGCAATGTTTGTAAAATATATCATATAGAGGTCAAATACCTCGCGATGTAATCATATGTTATTGTATTCGTCCTTATGGATTGGGACGGGTCGTCTCACCGACAACTCAAAATTCATGAACGAAACTACACGACGCATGATCTCGAACTCGGAGCCGTTGTCTTTGCACTTAAAATGTGGAGACACTATCTTTATGGAACCAAAAGTACTATCTTTACCGACCACAAAAGTCTTCAACACATCTTCGATCAAAAGCAACTAAACATGAGACAACGAAGGTGGATTGAAACCTTAAACGATTACGATTGCGAGCTTCGTTACCATCCCTGGAAGGCAAACGTAGTAGCCGATGCCTTAAGTCGAAAAGAAAGAGCGGTGCCTCTTCGTGTCCGAGCTTTAAACATCACCATTCACAGCAACCTCAATAGTCAAATTCGTGTAGCCCAAGATGAGGCCCTTAAGGATGAAAACCTTTCACACGAGCTCTTGAACATTCTCGTCTCTCGATTCGAAATTAGGGAGACCGGACTCCAATATTACGCTGGAAAGATTTGGGTGCCTAGTTATGGGGACCTACGAAGCCTTATTTTAGATGAAGCCCATAAGTCACGATACTCGATTCACCCCGGTGCCAATAAGATGTACCACGACCTTAAACAACTATATTGGTGGCCGAACATCAAAAGGGACGTAGCTACTTATGTTTCCAAGTGTTTGACATGTTCCAAAGTCAAAGCCGAACACCAAAGACCGTCCGGACTACTTCAACAACCCGAGATCCCGCAATGGAAGTGGGAAAGAATAACGATGGATTTTATCACCAAACTACCAAAAACGACGGGCGGTTATGATACCATTTGGGTTATTGTTGACCGTCTCACCAAATCCGCACACTTCCTTGCCATGAAAGAAACGGACAAAATGGAGAAACTTGCACAACTTTACATTAAGGAGATCGTAGCCCGACACGGTGTACCTTTATCGATTATCTCCGACCGAGATGGCCGTTTCGTTTCTAGATTTTGGCGTACATTGCAAGAAGCGTTGGGAACGCATTTAGACATGAGCACCGCATATCATCCTCAAACCGATGGACAAAGCAAACGTACAATTCAAACCTTGGAAGACATGTTACGAGCTTGCGTGGTTGATTTCGGAAAAGCTTGGGACAAGCACTTACCTCTCGCTGAGTTCTCTTATAACAATAGTTATCACGCGAGTATTAAAGTCGCACCTTTTGAAGCGCTATATGGCCGAAAATGTCGTTCACCTCTTTGTTGGGCCGAGGTAGGCGACGTGCAAATTACCGGACCCGAACTCATTCACGAAACCACCGAGAAAATCGTTCAAATCCGAGATAGGCTTAGGACGGCCCGAAGTCGTCAAAAGTGATATACCGACAAAAGACGCAACGACCTTGAATTTCAAGTCGGGGACCGCGTCATGTTAAAAGTCGCACCTTGGAAGGGTGTAATCTGTTTTGGGAAACGCGGGAAGCTAAATCCGCGGTATATTGGTCCTTTCGAAATCTTGGAGCGTGTTGGAACCGTTGCTTATCGTTTAGATCTTCCGCCTCAATTGAGCTCCGTTCATCCTACCTTCCATGTATCTAACTTGAAAAAGTGTCTTGCCGAACCCGATATCGTCATTCCTCTCGAGGAACTTACTATTGATGACAAACTTCATTTTGTGGAGGAACCGGTTGAAATTGTGGACACCTCCGTCAAGACATTGAAACAAAGCCGAATCCCGATTGTTAAAGTCCGTTGGAACGCCAAAAGGGGACCCGAGTTTACTTGGGAAAGACAAGATCAAATGCAAAGGAAGTATCCTCATCTATTCGTGAATTCGGAAACGCAAGATCTCGAGGAAGAAACAACGACTACTACGCCTACTTAAATTTCGGGACGAAATTTCTTTTAAGGAGTAGGTAATGTAACATCCCGCCTTTTTCCATTTACTTTTCCGTTATACTAATATAAAGTCCGTTATATGTTTATAACATCTCCCGTTGATACGCGTTTTAAATTATCTCGTTTAGGTAATTCACGCACCCGAACGAAAGTTGAGGGACTAAACTTGACAAGGGATCAAACCCTTGACTAGGTCAAAGGGTCAAACCCCTTTCACTCATTCATTATCATCTCCATCTCTCTCTCTTCCTCTCTAGCAAGAACACACACACCATTTCCAAATTCATTCAATCATCATCTAAATCCGATCTAGGAGGCTTACAACAAAATAAATTACATATTCGTAATCCTCTCTTCATCCTCTTCATTTTGGTACCAACTTCATCTCGTTTGGGTAATATTTCTAAAACTCTAGATTTCTCTAAATTCGTGTTTTTGACTTGAAATGGTGTTAGTTAGTGTCTATGGCTCATTGTGATGTCGTGTATGTAATTTGTATGCTCGATCTCGTTGTTTTAGTATAACTAGCATGAACTTGAATTTTGGTGTATTGTTCTTGAATTTTGGATGATCATATGTTGTTAGATGTTAAAAGTTCATGTTCTAATTGTGTTCCTAGTATCACTAACTTCAATTTGATGTGTAGGTTGCTTGGGAAAACTCCATAAACTTGATTAGTGATTTTGGTGAATTTGGGTTGAGGTTTGATAAGCTTGAAATGAATAGTTGATGCATTGAATGCCATGAATTATTGTTAGTAAGTAGTTAGTTGTATTGTATGCTCGATTACCTACAAAACGGCGTGTTGTATGTATGCATTAAATGCCCGAATCATAAATGTGCACTTATCAAATTCGAGTATTAAATGTGTGCATTAATTGATCATTTATTTTGGAAAGCCGATTGTTACAAATAATGTTTTTGGTTGGTGAAATGTATTTAGTTGTGTTCTTTGTCAAATTACCTTTCCAACGATATAAGGTGCGAGTTCTAAGTGTTAGCGGTTTGTAATTTATGCTTGAAAGAGTTTTGATTTGGGACTTGAACAATTGAGACTGACCAGGTACCAGCGCACGGCCAATGCCGCGGCACGGCCAGATTATGTCGCGGCGCGACATAAGCCGTGGTCAGGTTCTGACCACCATGTCTAAATTATGAAAAATGTTTGGCATACTATGGACCTCCGATTCACATGAAACTTGTTCTAACATGCTCATATATGATTAAAAACCTCAGAAAAATAGTTCGGGACCCGACCCGAACATGTTGACTTTTTCGTTGACTTTGACCCGACCAAGTTGACTTTTAATCAAACTTAACCAAATGGTTGTGCAATCGTTCTAACATGCTTTTATACTTGTATCTTGCATGAAACATGACAACTTGATTCACATGCTACATTATTGAGTCGTAACGAGCCATAGGACTAATTGAACATCTTTGACCTATCGTGTTTACCGTTATTGATACAAACCTATTTGTTTAGGTCAAGACTAGCATTGTTCTTTGCACACGTTTACTTGTTGAAGTACTTTACTACTCGTGCACTCAAGGTGAGATCATAGTCCCACTTTTACTCTTTTTGAACTTACATTTGGGATGAGAAAACATAAACATTTCTTTACTAAGTGAACACAAGTACAGGAAAACAAACATTCTACATACGAGTTTAGAACAAAATCCTCAATTCGATTATCATTAGTTACACTTGCCGGGTGTAAGCGAGAACTTATGTTGTATGGATCCATATGGGTTTGACAAACCCTCATTCAAACGGTTCGCTACCGTTTACGAATGAAATATATTTTCGAGAAACAGTGTATGTTCTAGCACTAAGTGATGGGGTTCTATGGAAGGAATGTTAAGCATTGATAATTGGGTGCTCGTGAAACAAACTTTTGGAATGTATTACTATTATTTCATTGATGCAAATCTTGTGGTTCACTTGTACTTACTTACTTAAACCTATGATTTCACCAACGTTTTCGTTGACAGATTTCTATGTTTTTCTCAGGTCCTTGAACGATACATGATACATGCTTCCGCTCATTATTTGATACTTGCATTGGATGTCGAGTATATATGCATACACGGAGCTTATTTTAGCTACTTTTAAATTGTGTCGCATAAGTTTCATTTGTACTTATAACTTTGTAACGTAACTTGTGGTGGAACTATTCTCGTAAACTTTGAACAATCTTTACATTTGAAATGAATGCGACATATCTTTTGGTCAAACGTTGTTTTAAAGACTTATGACCACGTAACGGGACCTAAGTAGACGGCGCCGTCAATGACGATTTTGTCGGGTCGCTACATATACATTTTAACTGAGTCGTTAAGTCATCGTTAGTCGTTACTTGTAAGTGTTGTTTTGAAACCTTTAGGTTAACGATCTTGTTAAATGTTGTTAACCCAATGTTTATAATATCAAATGAGATTTTAAATTATTATATTATCATGATATTATCATGTATGAATATCTCTTAATATGATATATATATATATATATAAATTAAATGTATTTACAACGATAATCGTTACATATATGTCTCGTTTAAAAATCATTAAGTTAGTAGTCTTGTTTTGACATATGTAGTTCATTGTTAATATACTTAATGATATGTTTACTTATCATAGTATCATGTTAACTATATATATATCCATATATATGTCATCATATAGTTTTTACAAGTTTTAACGTTCGTGAATCTCCGGTCAACTTGGGTGGTCAATTGTCTATATGAAACCTATTTCAATTAATCAAGTCTTAACAAGTTTGATTGCTTAACATGTTGGAAACATTTAATCATGTAAATATCAATCTCAATTAATATATATAAACATGGAAAAGTTCGGGTCACTACAATTTTGACTCAATATATCCGAATATTGGACTTCGTGATTTAGAAAAAGCGGCTAACATGCAACATAAAGAAGCATGTTATGCTTACGGATTAGTAATGTTCGCTTCTCACTAAAGTGAGAACAAGAACATCGGGCTACAACTATTAAACAAAACGTTTCCACAAGTGACGGAGTCGGTAATTGGGGTAAGAAATGAGGTTTTTAGATTGTTACGGGACTGTTGGACATTACGTAACCCTCGTCCCTTTGACGACGTTACAACACGCTGTCTTATCAACGGCCATAACAGTTATGTTCCACAAGACCAAGGATGGGAAGTAATCCTAGTAAAACCAGAATGCATGACTTGTTTCTGGACGCATGAATTACGTGTCTTTATTGCCTTTGCTGAATGACTTATGTACTAGCTAGAATTATCTTCACAACCATCTTGTATCAAATTTATTGTGTGCTATATTTCATGGTATATGTAAAATAAGCGGTATTGTAAGTTTAATATTGTGTAAAAGTTTGAACGCGAAATATTATTATAATCAGTTTTTCATATAGAATTGTAGTAGTTGAATTCTATATTAGCTACTAAGTATGAACTTAACGGGTAGGTACTACCCGAATTTAAACTTATAAAACGCTAATATGAAGAAAAAGCTTTTATAAATGAGTTCATATTATGCTACGAAATACTATTAACTACTCTTAATATTCTGTATGATTAACTTGTTCCATTTGACTATTTTGAAGGAAATGGCACCGACTACTCGACACACCGTGAATATGAATGATGAGGAATTCCGTACTTTTCTAGCTTCAAACATAGCCGCAGTACAGGCTGCGCTACATACCAACAATAACCTTGGATCTAGCAGTACAGGAAATCGTGTAGGATGCACCTACAAAGAATTCACTGCCTGCAAACCTTTGGAATTTGATGGAACCGAAGGACCGATCGGATTGAAACGGTGGACCGAGAAGGTCGAATCGGTGTTTGCCATAAGTAAGTGTACTGAAGAGGAAAAAGTGAAGTACGCTACGCATACCTTCACAGGTTCTGCGTTAACATGGTGGAATACCTATCTAGAGCAAGTGGGACAAGACGATGCGTACGCACTACCGTGGTCAGCATTCAAGCACTTGATGAACGAGAAGTACCGTCCCAGAACCGAGGTCAATAAGCTCAAGACAGAACTTAGAGGGTTACGAACCCAAGGATTTGATATTACCACGTACGAAAGACGATTCACAGAATTATGCCTATTGTGTCCGAGAGCATTCGAAGATGAGGAAGAGAAGATCGACGCGTTTGTGAAAGGATTACCGGAAAGAATCCAAGAAGATATAAGTTCACACGAGCCCGCCTCCATACAACAGGCATGTAGAATGGCTCACAAACTAGTGATCCAGATTGAAGAAAGAATTAAAGAACAAACTGCTGAAGAGGCCAATGTGAAGCAAGTCAAAAGAAAGTGGGAGGAAAACGGTGATAAGAATCACCAATACAACAACAACAGCAATTACAACAATAATCGCAACAATTATCCCAACAATCGCAACATCAATCGCAACTACAACAAACGGCCCAACAACAACAACAACAACAACAACAACAGCAACTACAACAATCATCCCAACAACAATAATAGCCGCAACAATAACAACAATCAGAAGCAGCTATGCCAAAGGTGTGAAAAGTATCACTCGGGGTTTTGCACCAAATTTTGCAACAAGTGTAAAAGAAATGGTCATAGCGCGACGAAGTGTGAGGTCTATGGACCAGGGGTTAATAGAACAAAAGGAACAAATGGTGTCAGAATGAGTAATGGCGGAGCAAGTAGTGTCGGAGCAAGTTATGCCAATGTAGTTTGTTATAAATGTGGAAAACCGGGCCACATTATTAGAAATTGCCCGAACCAAGAGAACACGAATGGACAAGGCCGCGGAAGAGTTTTCAATATTAATGCGGCAGAGGCACAGGAAGACCCAGAGCTTGTTACGTGTACGTTTCTTATTGACAATAAATCTGCTTACGTTTTATTTGATTCGGGTGCGGATAGAAGCTATATGAGTAGAGATTTTTGTGCTAAATTAAGTTGTCCATTGACGCCTTTGGATAGTAAATTTTTACTCGAATTAGCAAATGGTAAATTAATTTCAGCAGATAATATATGTCGGAATCGAGAAATTAAACTGGTTAGCGAAACCTTTAAGATTGATTTGATACCAGTAGAGTTAGGGAGTTTTGATGTGATAATCGGTATGGACTGGTTGAAAGAAGTGAAAGCAGAGATCGTTTGTTACAAAAATGCAATTCGCATTATACGAGAAAAAGGAAAACCCTTAATGGTGTACGGAGAAAAGGGCAACACGAAGCTACATCTTATTAGTAATTTGAAGGCACAAAAACTAATAAGAAAAGGTTGCTATGCTATTCTAGCACACGTCGAGAAAGTACAAACTGAAGAAAAGAGCATCAATGATGTTCCCATTGCAAAAGAATTTCTCGATGTATTTCCGAAAGAATTACCAGGATTACCCCCACATCGATCCATTGAATTTCAAATAGATCTTGTACCAGGAGCTGCACCAATAGCTCGTGCTCCTTACAGACTCGCACCCAGCGAGATGAAAGAACTGCAAAGCCAATTACAAGAACTTTTAGAGCGTGGTTTCATTCGACCAAGCACATCACCGTGGGGAGCTCCTGTTTTGTTTGTCAAGAAGAAAGATGGTACATTCAGGTTGTGTATCGACTACCGAGAGTTGAACAAACTTACCATCAAGAACCGCTACCCACTACCGAGAATCGACGACTTATTTGATCAACTACAAGGCTCGTCTATTTATTCAAAGATTGACTTACGTTCCGGGTATCATCAAATGCGGGTGAAAGAAGATGATATTCCAAAGACTGCTTTCAGAACACGTTACGGTCATTACGAGTTTATGGTCATGCCATTTGGTTTAACTAATGCACCAGCTGTGTTCATAGACCTTATGAACCGAGTGTGTGGACCATACCTTGACAAGTTTGTCATTATTTTCATTGATGATATACTTATTTACTCAAAGAATGACCAAGAACACGGTGAACATTTGAGAAAGGTGTTAGAAGTATTGAGGAAGGAAGAATTGTACGCTAAGTTTTCAAAGTGTGCATTTTAGTTGGAAGAAGTTCAATTCCTCGGTCACATAGTGAACAAATAAGGTATTAAGGTGGATCCGGCAAAGATAGAAACTGTTAAAAAGTGGGAAACCCCAAAAACTCCGAAACACATACGCCAGTTTTTAGGACTAGCTGGTTACTACAGAAGGTTCATCCAAGACTTTTCCAGAATAGCAAAACCCTTGACTGCATTAACGCATAAAGGGAAGAAATTTTAATGGAATGATGAACAAGAGAAAGCGTTTCAGTTATTAAAGAAAAAGCTAACTACGGCACCTATATTGTCATTGCCTGAAGGGAATGATGATTTTGTGATTTATTGTGACGCATCAAAGCAAGGTCTCGGTTGTGTATTAATGCAACGAACGAAGGTGATTGCTTATGCGTCTAGACAATTGAAGATTCACGAACTAAATTATACGACGCATGATTTGGAATTAGGCGCGGTTGTTTTTGCATTAAAGACTTAGAGGCACTACTTATATGGGGTCAAAAGTATTATATATACCGACCATAAAAGTCTTCAACACATATTTAATCAGAAACAACTGAATATGAGGCAGCGTAGGTGGATTGAATTGTTAAATGATTACGACTTTGAGATTCGTTACCACCCGGGGAAGGCAAATGTGGTAGCCGATGCCTTGAGCAGGAAGGACAGAGAACCCATTCGAGTAAAATCTATGAATATAATGATTCATAATAACCTTACTACTCAAATAAATGAGGCGCAACAAGGAGTTTTAAAAGAGGGAAATTTAAAGGATGAAATACCCAAAGGATCGGAGAAGCATCTTAATATTCGGGAAGACGGAACCCGGTATAGGGCTGAAAGAATTTGGGTACCAAAATTTGGAGATATGAGAGAAATGGTACTTAGAGAAGCTCATAAAACCAGATACTCAATACATCCTGGAACGGGGAAGATGTACAAGGATCTTAAGAAATATTTTTGGTGGCCAGGTATGAAAGCCGATATTGCTAAATATGTAGGAGAATGTTTGACGTGTTCTAAGGTCAAAGCTGAACATCAGAAACCATCAGGTCTACTACAACAACCTGAAATTTCGGAATGGAAATGGGAAAACATTACCATGGATTTCATTACTATATTGCCAAGGACTGCAAGTGGTTATGATACTATTTGGATAATAGTTGATCGTCTCACCAAGTCAGCACACTTCCTGCCAATAAGAGAAGATGACAAGATGGAGAAGTTAGCACGACTGTATTTGAAGGAAGTCGTCTCCAGACATGGAATACCAATCTCTATTATCTCTGATAGGGATGGCAGATTTATTTCAAGATTCTGGCAGACATTACAGCAAGCATTGGGAACTCGTCTAGACATGAGTACTGCCTATCATCCACAAACTGATAGGCAGAGTAAAAGGACGATACAAACGCTTGAAGACATGCTACGAGCTTGTGTTATTGATTTCAGAAACAGTTGGGATCGACATCTACCGTTAGCAGAATTTTCCTACAACAACAGCTACCATTCAAGCATTGAGATGGCGCAGTTTGAAGCACTTTATGGTAGAAAGTGCAGGTCTCCGATTTGTTGGAGTGAAGTGGGGGATAGACAGATTACGGGTCCGGAGATAATACAAGAAACTACCGAGAAAATCATCCAAATTCAACAAAGATTGAAAACCGCCCAGAGTCGACAAAAGAGCTACGCGGACAGTAAAAGAAAAGATATAGAGTTTGAAATTGGAGAAATGGTCATGCTTAAGATTTCACCTTGGAAAGGCGTTGTTCGATTTGGTAAACGGGGGAAACTAAATCCGAGGTACATTGGACCATTCAAGATTATAGATCGTGTCGGACCAGTAGCTTACCAACTGGAGCTACCTCAACAACTCGCGGCTGTACATAACACTTTCCACGTCTCAAATTTGAAGAAATGTTTTGCTAAAGAAGATCTCACTATTCCGTTGGACGAAATCCAAATCAATATAAAACTTCAATTCATTGAAGAACCCGTCGAAATAATGGATCGTGAGGTTAAGAGACTTAAACAAAATAAGATACCGATTGTTAAGGTTCGATGGAATGCTCGTAGAGGACCCGAGTTCACCTGGGAGCGCGAAGATCAGATGAAGAAGAAATACCCGCATTTATTTCCAGAAGATACGTCAACACCTCCAACTGCTTAAAATTTCGGGACGAAATTTATTTAACGGGTAGGTACTGTAGTGACCCGAACTTTTCCATGTTTATATATATATTAAATGAAATTGTTATTTACATGATTAAGTGTTTCCAACATGTTAAGCAATCAAACTTGTTAAGACTTGATTAATTGAAATAGGTTTCATATAGACAATTGACCACCCAAGTTGACCAGTGATTCACGAACGTTAAAACTTGTAAAAAAATATACGATGACATATATATGGTTATATATATAGTTAACATGATTTTATTATAAGTATGTATCTCATTAAGTATTTTAACAATGAGTTATATACATAAAAATGAGACTATTAATTTAATAAACTCGAAAACGATATATATAACGATTATCGTTATAACAACGTCTTACTAGGTACATATGAATCATATTAAGATATTGATACACTTGGTTAATTATGTTAAATGATAAGTAAATATATTATTAAGTGTATTAACAATGAAATACATATGTAAAAATAAGACTACTAACTTAATGATTTCGAAACGAGACATATATGTAACGATTATCGTTGTAACGACATTTAACTGTATATATATCATACTAAGATATATTATATATCATAATATCATGATAATATAACAATTTAACATCTCATTTGTTATAATAAATAATGGGTTAACAACATTCAACAAGATCGTTAACCTAAAGGTTTCAAAACAACATTTACATGTAACGACTAACGATGACTTAACGACTCAGTTAAAATGTATATACATGTAGTGTTTTAATATGTATTCATACACTTTTGAAAGACTTAAAGACACTTATCAAAATATTTCTACTTAACAAAAATGCTTACAATTACATCCTCGTTAAGTTTCATCAACAATTCTACTCGTATGCACCCGTATTCGTACTCGTACAATACACAGCTTTTAGATGTATGTACTATTGGTATATACACTCCAATGATCAGCTCTTAGCAGCCCATGTGAGTCACCTAACACATGTGGGAACCATCATTTGGCAACTAGCATGAAATATCTCATAAAATTACAAAAATATGAGTAATCATTCATGACTTATTTACATGAAAACAAAATTACATATCCTTTATATCTAATCCATACACCAACGAACAAAAACACCTACAAACACTTTCATTCTTCAATTTTCTTCATCTAATTGATCTCTCTCAAGTTCTATCTTCAAGTTCTAAGTGTTCTTCATAAATTCCAAAAGTTCTAGTTTCATAAAATCAAGAATACTTCCAAGATTGCAAGTTTACTTCCAAGTTTTCTAAATCCATTCCAAGTAATCATCCAAGATCAAGAAACCTTTGTTACTTATAGTAGGTTATCTTTCTAATACAAGGTAATAATCATATTCAAACTTTAATTCAATTTCTATAACTATAACAATCTTATTTCGAGTGGAAATCTTACTTGAAATTGTTTTCGTGTCATGATTCTGCTTCAAGAACTTTCAAGCCATCCAAGGATCCTTTGAAGCTAGATCTATTTTCTCATTTCCAGTAGGTTTATCCAAGGAACTTGAGGTAGTAATGATGTTCATAACATCATTCGATTCATACATATAAAGCTATCTTATTCGAAGGTTTAAACTTGTAATCACTAGAACATAGTTTAGTTAATTCTAAACTTGTTCGCAAATAAAAGTTAATCCTTCTAACTTGACTTTTAAAATCAACTAAACACATGTTCTATATCTATATGATATGCTAACTTAATGATTTAAAACCTGGAAACACGAAAAACACTGTAAAATCGGATTTACGCCGTCGTAGTAACACCGCGGGCTGTTTTGGGTTAGTTAATTAAAAACTATGATAAACTTTGATTTAAAAGTTGTTATTCTGAGAAAATGATTTTTATTATGAATATGAAACTATATCCAAAAATTATGGTTAAACTCAAAGTGGAAGTATGTTTTCTAAAATGGTCATCTAGACGTCGTTTTTTCGACTGAAATGACTACCTTTACAAAAACGACTTGTAACTTATTTTTTCGACTATAAACCTATACTTTTTCTGTTTAGATTCATAAAATAGAGTTCAATATGAAACCATAGCAATTTGATTCACTCAAAACGGATTTAAAATGAAGAAGTTATGGGTAAAACAAGATTGGATAATTTTTCTCATTTTAGCTACGTGAAAATTGGTAACAAATCTATTCCAACCATAACTTAATCAACTTGTATTGTATATTATGTAATCTTGAGATACCATAGACACGTATACAATGTTTCGACCTATCATGTCGACACATCTATATATATTTCGGAACAACCATAGACACTATATATGTGAATGTTGGAGTTAGCTATACAGGGTTGAGGTTGATTCCAAAATATATATAGTTTGAGTTGTGATCAATACTGAGATACGTATACACTGGGTCGTGGATTGATTCAAGATAATATTTATCGATTTATTTCTGTACATCTAACTGTGGACAACTAGTTGTAGGTTACTGACGAGGACAGCTGACTTAATAAACTTAAAACATCAAAATATATTAAAAGTGTTGTAAATATATTTTGCACATACTTTGATATATATGTATATATTGTTATAGGTTTGTGAATCACCAGTGGCCAAGTCTTACTTCCCGACGAAGTAAAAATCTGTGAAAGTGAGTTATAGTCCCACTTTTAAAATCTAATATTTTTGGGATGAGAATACATGCAGGTTTTATAAATGATTTACAAAATAGACACAAGTACGTGAAACTACATTCTATGGTTGAATTATCGAAATCGAATATGCCCCTTTTTATTAAGTCTGGTAATCTAAGAATTAGGGAACAGACACCCTAATTGACGCGAATCCTAAAGATAGATCTATTGGGCCTAACAAACCCCATCCAAAGTACCGGATACTTTAGTACTTCGAAATTTATATCATATCCGAAGGGTGTCCCGGAATGATGGGGATATTATTATATATGCATCTTGTTAATGTCGGTTACCAGGTGTTCACCATATGAATGATTTTTATCTCTATGTATGGGATGTGTATTGAAATATGAAATCTTGTGGTCTATTATTATGATTTGATATATATAGGTTAAACCTATAACTCACCAACATTTTTGTTGACGTTTTAAGCATGTTTATTCTCAGGTGATTATTAAGAGCTTCCGCTGTCGCATACTTAAATAAGGACGAGATTTGGAGTCCATGCTTGTATGATATTGTGTAAAAACTGCATTCAAGAAACTTATTTTGTTGTAACATATTTGTATTGTAAACCATTATGTAATGGTCGTGTGTAAACAGGATATTTTAGATTATCATTATTTGATAATCTACGTAAAGATTTTTAAACCTTTATTGATGAAATAAAGGTTATGGTTTGTTTTAAAATGAATGCAGTCTTTGAAAAACGTCTCATATAGAGGTCAAAACCTCGCAACGAAATCAATTAATATGGAACGTTTTTAATCAATAAGAACGGGACATTTCAAAACCGTTCATCCTCCAAATTTTGAAATGGAAGGAGAGGCAAGACCGGTGGTACCAAGACAATCAATGGCGGCAAAGATGAAGGCAACCCGAACCGGACAAGGAAGTGCAATTACTCAGACACCTGGTGAGGTAAAATTTGAAATAAAAGGACCTATTCTCCAAATGATTAACAACAGATGTCAATTATTGGTGGTCCGAATGAAGATGCAAACGAACATATTCGTCTTTTTCAATAGATATGTCTTCTATTCAAGCTTCAATCGGACACTGATCAAGCCATACTTTTAAGACTTTTCCCGTGGACACTCCACGGGGAAGCACGGAGTTGGTTGGATTCATTGCCTGTGACGATCGCTCCAAATCCATATGGACGAACACGTCATTCATCGATTTCATTGTGAGGTATTTGACCTCTATATGATATGTTTTGTAAACATTGCATTATTTTGAAAAGGCACACCATTAATGAATATTTAAATCAAAGGTTTTCGACATCTGATGATTTCTACATACAGACAATCACCGTAATATAATAGTTTACAATGATACTTCCGTTGACAATGCAGTCAAAATAAGATACATTGTGATGATTTGGTGAATGCAACGTTTCCTTGAAAAATATGTCATGTAAGACTCCATGCACATAGCTTGTCTAACATATAAGCAAACAGCGGAAGACTTCTAGGAAAGCTGAGAATAAACATGCTAACAAGTGTCAACATAAAGGTTGGTGAGTTCATAGTTTTATTGTTTCGTATAATCTGTATGTAAAGGTGGATCACAAGATTTCAGTTGTTTCATCCAGAAACGTTTATCAAAATATTCTACAAGATTGAGCACCCTGGTAACTAAACTTTAACGTTATAATAAGTACCCCTGTTTTAACATACATGCAACCAACATGTACTATACACGCAATCCAACGTGTACTAAACTCAAATAGCATACGTCTGTTTTATAGTTCAGGCTAGGGTTTCTATACCTGAAACAGACGGGGATGTCAAGCCCTATGGATCCATATACTACTACTCGCGCCCACCAGTTCTTATAACTGGCAATTACTAGTTACCAAAGCTAAGGGATTTTTGGTTTAAACTCAGTGTAGAATTTAGTATGTACTTGTATCCATTGCGTTTAAAATAAAGTGCATGTATTCTCAGCCCAAAAATATAGATTGCAAAAGCAATTAAAAAGGGAGCATATGAAACTCACCTTAGCAGCACATAAAGTTGTTCATCGTAATGTGACCGAAACTCGGATTACCAAATAATCGTAGACTCAACCTAGAGAACATATGTTGGTCAATAAATGTCTATCAAGCTAGGTCAGGTCATAGTGTATCACAATCTTAATGCTCGAGATCGACATACAAAAGTTATCTAAAGTCGTTTCAAAAAGTCAATTTTGACAGTTGTTTAACAAAACGAGACGTACCTTATATAAGGATTCATTTACTCGATTGGTAATATTCAAAAATCCAATTTATCAATCTCGTAAACAAGTTGTTTAAATCTTAATTGCAGATTCAAAAGCAATTTCAATTAACGTCAATCATAATTCAGTCGATCATATATTTTAATCCGTTCATCGAAACTATTCGATATCTAAATGAAAAGTCATTGATTTTTCGCCAGGTTTCCAAAAACATGTATATCATATACCTTTTACCAGTAATATATGTATTTAATTCGAGATTCATTATAAACTGTTTAACGACGAAATTTAGCATACAAGCATGCATAAATATAAATACTCGAGCACTAGACATGGATACACAATTAATATATAAAAGATAAGATATGAATACTCACGTATCAATATTGTGATTCAATATTGCAGGAAAGTACGTAGACGCAACAGAGATGATAAAAACTAGGTTTGATTTGCAAACAATACCCATGAATATTACCCATAACTTCCATAGTTATAACCCATAATTTTCTTAGCTTTATCCCGTTTGAAAACCCATTTTGAAAGTGACACGCTCATGACCTCGTCGTAGTATTTTATGTATAAATAATAATAATACTAATACTACTAATAATGATAAGATTAATAATAATATTAATCTTAATATTAATAATAATAATAATAATAATAATAATAATAATAATAATAATAATAATAATAATATATAATTTAAATATATACGGCGTAAAATGATTGAGGAAACAAAGAACCAGATCGAGCTTTTATAGTACTTTGACCTGAAATAGTACCCCATGCGATTGCATGGGGTTAACCCTTTGTGGCCATGCGATCGCATGGCTAGGGATTCCAGCTCACAATGTTTTGTCCTAATGCTTGTCGACATAATTAAATAATATATATATATATAATATATAATTTAAATTAATTAATTATATATTATATTTTATTCCCGTGCATAGTTGATTTGTAATTTTTGTTCCGATAAGTCGTGTGTCATCACGCGACTTATGTCCCGATTCCAGTTTTTCGAATGTCCTTTCGTACACTTAGAAAACTTGCATTTTTACATTTCGTGACTCGTACTCTTATCAATATATAGTCTTAAATTATCCATAAACTATACCACTCAAAGTATATCTTAAACTTTCGAGTATTTTGATCATTTACTGAAATGTCCCGTTCTTATTGATTAAAAACGTTCCATATTAATTGATTTCGTTGCGAGGTTTTGACCTCTATATGAGACATTTTTCAAAGACTGCATTTATTTTTAAAACAAACCATAACCTTTATTTCATAAATAAAGGTTTAAAAAGCTCTACGTAGATTATCAAATAATGATAATCTAAAATATCCTGTTTACACACGACCATTACATAATGGTTTACAATACAAATATGTTACATCGAAATCAGTTCTTGAATGCAGTTTTTACACAATATCATACAAACATGGACTCCAAATCTTGTCCTTATTTTAGTATACAACAGCGGAAGCTCTTAGTATTCACCTGAGAATAAACATGCTTTAAACGTCAACAAAAATGTTGGTGAGTTATAGGTTTAACCTATATATATCAAATCGTAACAATAGACCACAAGATTTCATATTTCAATACACATCCCATACATAGAGATAAAAATCATTCATATGGTGAACACCTGGTAACCGACATTAACAAAATGCATATATAAGAATATCCCCATCATTCCGGGACACCCTTCGGATATGATATAAATTTCGAAGTACTAAAGCATCCGGTACTTTGGATGGGGTTTGTTAGGCCCAATAGATCTATCTTTAGGATTCGCGTCAATTAGGGTGTCTGTTCCCTAATTCTTAGATTACCAGACTTAATAAAAAGGGGCATATTCGATTTCGATAATTCAACCATAGAATGTAGTTTCACGTACTTGTGTCTATTTTGCAAATCATTTATAAAACCTTCATGTATTCTCATCCCAAAAATATTAGATTTTAAAAGTGGGACTATAACTCACTTTCACAGATTTTTACTTCGTCGGGAAGTAAGACTTGGCCACTGGTTGATTCACGAACCTATAACAATATATACATATATATCAAAGTATGTTCAAAATATATTTACAACACTTTTAATACATTTTGATGTTTTAAGTTTATTAAGTCAGCTGTCCTCGTTAGTAACCTACAACTAGTTGTCCACAGTTAGATGTACCGAAATAAATCGATAAATATATTGAATCAATCCACGACCCAGTGTATACGTATCTCAGTATTGATCACAACTCAAACTATATATGCGTCAAAGTAAACACATCGTAACTTATGGATTTCCCAATGTGATATCCCCCATCTTTCGAACGAAAGCCTTTTATAAACTAAGGCATTCTTGGAACGTTCTTCGAATGTCTTACAAACTGATTTCGTCGTAAATAGTTGTGCCGAAGAATTCTGACCGACTCTAGACAAGATTTCATCAATCATGTCTCCGGGTAGGTCTCTTAAAATATTGGGTTGTCTATCCATTTTGTATTTTTATACTGTAAAATAGACAAGAGTTAGATTCATAAAAAAAATACTTATTAATACAAGCAATTTTTACATATATCATAAAGCATAAGCACACTATATTACATATATTACACCACACGAATACAACTATCTTATTCCGACTCGCTCGTTTCTTCTTCTTCAGTTTTGGTTCGTTTTGCCAAGTTTCTAGGGATATATGATGTTCCCCTAATACGAGCTGTCGTTTTCCATAACGGTTTAGAAAAACCTAGTGGTTTAGAGGTTCCCGGGTCATTGTTACAACTTAAGGGCTTCGGGGGTTGACGATACATATAAAGTTCATCGGGGTTGGAATTAGATTTCTCTATTTTTATGCCCTTTCCCTTATTATTTTCTTTTGCCTTTTTAAATTCAGTTGGGGTAATTTCTATAACATCATCGGAATTCTCGTCGGAATCCGATTCATCGGAGAATTGGTAATCCTCCCAATATTTTGCTTCCTTGGCGGAAACACCATTGACCATAATTAACCTTGGTCGGTTGGTTGAGGATTTTCTTTTACTTAACTGTTTTATTATTTTCCCCACCGGTTCTATTTCTTCTTCCGGTTCCTCCTCCTCCGGTTCCGATTCTTCTTCCGATTCCGATTCTTCTTCCGGTTCCTCTTCGGGAACTTGTGAATCAGTCCACGAATCATTCCAAATTACATTTGACTCTTCATTATTATTAGGTGAGTCAATGGGACTTGTATTAGAGGTAGACATCTATCACATAATATCAAACACGTTAAGAGATTAATATATCACATAATATTCACATGTTAAAAATATATTGTTTCCAACAAAATTTGTTAAGCAATCATTTTTCAAGTAAACACGGTCGAAGTCCAGACTCACTAATGCATCCTAACAAACTCGATAAGACACACTAATGCAAAATTCTGGTTCTCTAAGACCAACACTCGGATACCAACTGAAATGTCCCGTTCTTATTGATTAAAAACGTTCCATATTAATTGATTTCGTTGCGAGGTTTTGACTTCTATATGAGACGTTTTTCAAAGACTGCATTTATTTTTAAAACAAATCATAACCTTTATTTCATAAATAAAGGTTTAAAAAGCTCTACGTAGATTATCAAATAATGATAATCTAAAATATCCTGTTTACACACGACCATTACATAATGGTTTACAATACAAATATGTTACATCGAAATCAGTTCTTGAATGCAGTTTTTACACAATATCATACAAACATGGACTCCAAATCTTGTCCTTATTTTAGTATACAACAGCGGAAGCTCTTAGTATTCACCTGAGAATAAACATGCTTTAAACGTCAACAAAAATGTTGGTGAGTTATAGGTTTAACCTATATATATATCAAATCGTAACAATAGACCACAAGATTTCATATTTCAATACACATCCCATACATAGAGATAAAAATCATTCATATGGTGAACACCTGGTAACTGACATTAACAAAATGCATATATAAGAATATCCCCATCATTCCGGGACACCCTTCGGATATGATATAAATTTCGAAGTATTAAAGCATCCGGTACTTTAGATGGGGTTTGTTAGGCCCAATAGATCTATCTTTAGGATTCGCGTCAATTAGGGTGTCTGTTCCCTAATTCTTAGATTACCAGACTTAATAAAAAGGGGCATATTCAATTTCGATAATTCAACCATAGAATGTAGTTTCACGTACTTGTGTCTATTTTGTAAATCATTTATAAAACCTGCATGTATTCTCATCCCAAAAATATTAGATTTTAAAAGTGGGACTATAACTCACTTTCAAAGATTTTTACTTCGTCGGGAAGTAAGACTTGGCCACTGGTTGATTCACGAACCTATAACAATATATACATATATATCAAAGTATGTTCAAAATATATTTACAATACTTTAAATACATTTTGATGTTTTAAGTTTATTAAGTCAGCTGTCCTCGTTAGTAACCTACAACTAGTTGTCCACAGTTAGATGTACAGAAATAAATCGATAAATATTATCTTGAATCAATCCACGACCCAGTGTATACGTATATCAGTATTGATCACAACTCAAACTATATATATATAGATGGGTCGACATGATAGGTCAAAACATTGTATACGTGTCTATGGTATCTCAAGATTACATAATATACAATACAAGTTGATTAAGTTATGGTTGGAATAGATTTGTTACCAATTTTCACGTAGCTAAAATGAGAAAAATTATCCAATCTTGTTTTACCCATAACTTCTTCATTTTAAATCCGTTTTGAGTGAATCAAATTGCTATGGTTTCATATAAAACTCTATTTTATGAATCTAAACAGAAAATGTATAGGTTTATAGTCGAAAAAATAAGTTACAAGTCGTTTTTGTAAAGGTAGTCATTTCAGTCGAAAAAACGACGTCTAGATGACCATTTTAGAAAACATACTTCCACTTTGAGTTTAACCATGATTTTGGGATATAGTTTCATGTTCATAATAAAAATCATTTTACCAGAATAACAACTTTTAAATCAAAGTTTATCATAGTTTTTAATTAACTAACCCAAAACAGCCCGCGGTGTTACTACGACGGCGTAAATCCGGTTTTACGGTGTTTTTCGTGTTTCCAGGTTTTAAATCATTAAGTTAGCATATCATATAGATATAGAACATGTGTTTAGTTGATTTTAAAAGTTAAGTTAGAAGGATTAACTTTTATTTGCGAACAAGTTTAGAATTAACTAAACTATGTTCTAGTGATTACAAGTTTAAACCTTCGAATAAGATAGCTTTATATGTATGAATCGAATGATGTTATGAACATCATTACTACCTCAAGTTCCTTGGATAAACCTACTAGAAATGAGAAAATTGGATCTAGCTTCAAAGGATCCTTGGATGGCTTGAAAGTTCTTGAAGCAGAATCATGACACGGAAACAATTTCAAGTAAGATTTCCACTCGAAATAAAATTGTTATAGTTATAGAAATTGAATTAAAGTTTGAATATGATTATTACCTTGTATTAGAAAGATAACCTACTGTAAGTAATAAAGGTTTCTTGATCTTGGATGATTACTTGGAATGGATTTAGAAAACTTGGAAGTAAACTTGCAATCTTGGAAGTATTCTTGATTTTATGAAACTAGAACTTTTGGAATTTATGAAGAACACTTAGAACTTGAAGATAGAACTTGAGAGAGATCAATTAGATGAAAAAAATTGAAGAATGAAAGTGTTTATAGGTGTTTTTGGTCGTTGGTGTATGGATTAGATATAAAGGATATGTAATTTTATTTTCATGTAAATAAGTCATGAATGATTACTCATATTTTTGTAATTTTATGAGATATTTCATGCTAGTTGCCAAATGATGGTTCCCACATGTGTTAGGTGACTCACATGGGCTGCTAATAGCTGATCATTGGAGTGTATATACCAATAGTACAAACATCTAAAAGCTGTGTATTGTACGAGTACGAATACGGGTGCATACGAGTAGAATTGTTGATGAAACTGAACGAGGATGTAATTGTAAGCATTTTTGTTAAGTAGAAGTATTTTGATAAGTGTCTTGAAGTCTTTCAAAAGTGTATGAATACATATTAAAACACTACATGTATATACATTCTAACTGAGTCGTTAAGTCTTCGTTAGTCGTTACATGTAAGTGTTGTTTTGAAACCTTTAAGTTAACGATCTTGTTGAATGTTGTTAACCCATTGTTTATTATAAAAAATGAGATGTTAAATTGTTATATTATCATAATATTATGATATATAATATATCTTAGTATGATGTATATACAGTTAAATGTCGTTACAACGATAATCGTTACATATATGTCTCGTTTCGAAATCATTAAGTTAGTAGTCTTATTTTTACATATGTATTTCATTGTTAATACACTTAATAATATATTTACTTATCATTTAACATAATTAACCAAGTGTATCAATATCTTAATATGATTCATATGTACCTAGTAAGACGTTGTTATAACGATAATCGTTATATATATATATATCGTTTTCGAGTTTCTTAAATTAATAGTCTCATTTTTATGTATATAACTCATTGTTAAAATACCTAATGAGATACATACTTATAATAAAATCATGTTAACTATATATATAACCATATATATATGTCATCGTATAGTTTTTACAAGTTTTAACGTTCGTGAATCACCGGTCAACTTGGGTGGTCAATTGTCTATATGAAACCTATTTCAATTAATCAAGTCTTAACAAGTTTGATTGCTTAACATGTTGGAAACACTTAATCATGTAAATAACAATTTCATTTAATATATATATAAACATGGAAAAGTTCGGGTCACTACATTTACTTCTATAAATCACCGTCTCGTTATATACATATACATATATACATTTTCATTTTAAAATAGTGTTTTACTGTAGCAAATTTTTTTTACTGTAGCAAATAGTGATTTTCGAAAACACAGTAGCTTTTCGGGTACTGTAGCAATTCGAAAATACTGTAGCAAATTAGTGTTTTACTGGTTCATCTTAAACGTTTTAGTTAACTTATCTAAATATCAATCAGATAATTAAAACAATAATGTTAATGGACAGTATCATTTTCATAACACTTTGTTACGTTTTCAAGTTATAGTATATATACGTATCTATTTACATATAATTGTTCGCGAATCGTTGAGAAAAATCGAAGGGTATTTGAATAGTTTAAAATTTTGAGATTCAACTTCATAGACTTTGCTTATCGTGTCGGAAACGTTAAAGATTAAGTTTAAATTTGGTCAGAAATTTCCAGGTCATCACATTGCCCAAGGCTACGATAGAAACTTGGGATGGTATGTTGGAAAAATTTCTTAAGAAATATTTTCCAGCTTCTAAGTCCGCGAGACTCCAACAAGAAATTACCCATTTTTGTCAAAAACCAATGGAAACCTTGTATGAAGCTTGGAATCGATTTTCCAAAATGCTAAGAGGTTGTCCAAACTATGGTTTGGATACCTTCCAAAAAGTTCAAATCTTTTACAAGGGTTGTGATGTTGCAACCCGAATTTTCATTGATCAAGCGGCAGGAGGTTCACTCATGGACAAAACTGAGCAAGACGCTTATGAGATAATCAAAAAGCAAGCCAAATATTCTCATGAATGGCATCAAGAAAGACCCATGACCCGTCATGCTCAAGTCTCAAGCGCCGGTGCTTATGATGACATTGGTTCTCTTAGCGTGAAGATAGATGGTGTTGCTCGAAACATGGAAAAGATCACCAAGGAAATCCATGGAATGAAGGTGGGGTGTGAATACTGTGGTGGTTTACATTTAGGAAAAGATTGTGATGCAGGTTTGACAATGGCTCAGAAAGAAGAAGTGGCTTTCATAAGCCAAAGGAATAACAACCAATTTCAAGGAAGAGCTCAATTTAACCGAAACTTCAATAACCCTTACAACCCTCAAGGTCAAAATTCTAATTTCCAACAAGGGTCAAGTAGTGGGTTCCAATAACAAACTCCGGGTTTTTATCAAAAACCCCAACATGAAGAGAAAAAGTCAAATATGGAGAGTTTGTTGGAGAAGTTAATTGCATCGCAAACTCAACTTGTTACCAATATAAGCCAAACGAATGAGAAGAATGAGCAACAATTTAGAAACCAACAATCTTCCATTCAAGTATTGGAACAACAAATGAGTAATCTTGCTAAATTATTAAGCGAAAGAAAACCGGGGGAATTGCCAAGCAACACTCAATCTAATCCCCGAAATGAGCAAGCAAAAGCTATCACCACCCGAAGTGGAGTAACCTATGATCCACAAAGAATGCCAGAAGTCTCTGACTTTCGTGTTCCATTAATGAAAGAGAAGGAACCAGATAGTGTAAATAAACCAGAGAAGGAGAAGGAGCCGGAAAATGTGGTTGAAAGTGTTGACAATGAGCACACAGACGGTCAAGAAGACACGGTGCGAGTCAAACCGGTTGTTAAAGCATATCAACCACCACTCCCATTCTCAAGAAAACAAAGATTGGAGAAGCTCGAGGAAGAAAAATCAAGATTCATGGAGCTCATCAAGAAAGTTAACGTAAATTTACCTTTTATTGATGTTATTGCAGGAATGCCTAAATATGCTCGATTCTTGAAGGACATGCTCACCAACCTCAAGAAGATGGAAAGCGTTTCATCGGTCACTTTAAATGCTAGATGTCCAGCGCTGGTGTCCAATACACTTCCTGAAAAGCTTCAACATCCGGGTTGTTTCACTATTCCATGTCTAATGGGTGACCTTGATTGTATGAGGGCATTAGCCAATTTGGGGGCTAGTATCAATTTGATGCCCTATTCGATTTACCTTAAATTAGCCCCTGGGGAACTCAAAACCACACGAATGGCTATTCAACTAGCTGATCGCTCTATAAAATTCCCTCGAGGAATAATAGATAATATGTTAGTTAAGACCGGGAATCTGATTTTTTCGGCAGAATTTATGGTTTTAGACATGTAAGTTGATGACAGAATACCAATTATTTTGGGTCAACCATTTTTAAATACTGCTAGATGTGTCATTGATGTTTATGATCAGCAGTTGACCCTTAGAATTGGTGAAGCTAATGCGACTTTTGCAATTGACAAGTCATTAAAATATCATGAATCTTCAGATGATACTTGTTATTTTATGTAAATCATAGATTCTCATTCTGAGTTCTTGCAGGAATTTCCCAAATCAGATGAAACAGGTGCATACGATTTGGCGAGTGAAGATGAAGAATTTCCTGAAGAAGAAATGGATGTGATGGCCACATTGATGGCAAATGGGTATGAACCAACTGAGGAGGAGTTAGAACAACTGAACAAGGATAGCGAGTACCAGAGTAAACCCTCAATTGAGGAACCTCCAATTTTGGAGCTTAAGCCGCTCCCTGATCATCTTGAGTACGCTTTCCTTCAGGAGGATTCGAAGCTTCCGGTAATTATTTCCACACTTCTTTCTAAACATGAAAAAGAACGTCTTGTTTCCTTGTTACAGGCCCACAAACCGGCCATTGCATGGAAAATTCATGACATAAAAGGAATTAGTCCTTCTTATTGCACTCACAAGATCTTAATGGAAGAAAATTCCAAACCAGTGGTGCAACGTCAAAGGAGGCTAAATCCTCATATGCAAGATGTTGTCAAGAAGGAGATCATTAAATTGCTAGACGCAGGTCTAATCTACCCAATCTCAGACAGTCCATGGATAAGCCCGGTCCATTGTGTTCCTAAAAAGGGTGGTATAACTGTTACCACCAGTGATAAAGATGAGCTTATCACTACACGAACTGTTACGGGGTGGCGAGTTTGTATTGACTATCGTAAGTTAAACGATGCCACTAGAAAAGACCATTTTCCGCTACCATTCATTGATCAAATGTTAGAGAGACTAGCGGGAAATAGATTTTATTGTTTCCTAGATGGATTTTTGGGGTACTTTCAAATTCCCATCTCCCCCCCGAGGATCAAGAAAAGACTACCTTCACGTGTCCCTATGACACCTTTTCATACCGCCGAATGCCCTTTGGTCTATGTAATGCTCCTGCAACATTCAAAAGGTGCATGATGGCCATTTTCCATGATATGATTGAAGAATGCATGGAAGTGTTCATGGATGACTTTTCAGTTTTCGGTGACACTTTCGATTCATGCCTTCTAAATTTGGAGAAAATACTAATAAGGTGTAAGAAATCGAACTTAGTGCTAAACTGGGAAAAATGCCACTTTATGGTTAAAGAAGGCATTGTCTTGGGGCACAAAATCTCAAGTGTTGGTATTCAGGTGGATCCAGCAAAGGTTGACGTCATTGCCAACCTTCCACCTCCTTCAAATGTGAAGGGTGTGAGAAGTTTTGTTGGGCATGCCGGGTTTTACCGGTGATTTATTAAGGATTTTTCAAAAATTGCAACGCCATTGAATAAACTTCTCGAAAAAGATGCACCCTTTGTTTTCACAAGTGAATGCACTAAGACATTCAACATTTTAAAACAAAAACTTGTTAACGCACCAATAATCATAGCTCCAAATTGGTCATTACCATTCGAGCTAATGTGCGATGCATCGGATTTTGCAGTTGGTTCAGTTTTGGGCCAACGGGTTGAGAAACATTTTCAACCCATTTATTATGCAAGCAAGACTTTACAAGGAGCCCAATTGAACTACACAACAACGGAAAAAGAGCTCCTTGCTATTGTCTTTTCTTTTGACAAATTCCGATCATATCTTGTCCTATCGAAGACAATTGTCTTCACCGATCATTCGGCATTGAAATATCTTTTCTCTAAGCTGGATGCCAAACCTCGATTGCTAAGATGGGTCTTGCTCTTGCAAGAATTTGATATCGAGATTAAGGACAAGAAAGGTGCCGAAAATCTCGTGGCTGACCATCTTTCTAGACTTGAAAATCCCAATCTTGAAGTACTCCATGAATCGAGTATTAAAGATGATTTTCCCGATGAATACCTCATGCGAGTAGAGAAGGTGGAAGACCCGTGGTATGTTGATTTCGCCAATTACATTATTGGGGGGTACCTAGAAACCGGTTGGTCACATCAGAAAAGGAAGAAATTCTTTAGTGACCTAAAATACTATTTTTGGGAAGATCCTTATCTATTTAGGCGATGTGCGGATAGAGTTATTCGCAGGTGCATTTCGGGGAATGAATGCACTCAAATTCTTCTTGATTGTCACCTTGGTCCAACGGGTGGGCACTTTGGTCCCCAAATTACGGGGAGGAAAGTTTACGAGGCCGGTTTCTATTGGCCTACAATATTCAAAGATGCCTACACTGTTTGTAAGGCTTGTGATGCGTGCCAACGGACCGGTCAAATCACTAAACGGGATAAAATGCCTCAACAAAGCATCCAAGTATGCGAGGTGTTCGATGTGTGGGGAATTGACTTTATGGGGCTCTTTCCAAAGTCTCATTCTTATCTCTACATACTTGTTGCCATAGACTATGTTTCAAAATGGGCGGAGGCAAAACCTCTTCCAACAAATGATGGTCGAGTTGTAGTAACCTTTTTGATGGAACTTTTCTCAAGGTTTGGCACACCAAAAGCCCTTATCAGTGACCGAGGCACCCACTTTTGCAATAAGCAATTAGAAAAGGTGTTGAAAAGATATGGAGTGATCCATAAAATTTCAACATCTTATCATCCCCAAACAAGTGGGCAGGTGGAGAATACCAATCGATCTTTAAAACGCATACTTGAAAAGACCGTTGGTGCAAATCCAAAAGAGTGGTCTGTTAAGTTAAACGATGCATTGTGGGCTTTTCGCACGACCTACAAAACACCTATTGGAACTACTCCTTTCCGAATGGTATACGGGAAAGCATGCCATCTCCCTTTGGAGATTGAACACAAAGCGCATTGGGCGCTAAGGGCATGTAATTTAGATTACAAAGAGGCGGGTCAGTTACGTTTGACCCAATTGAATGAATTAGACGAGTTGAGGCTTGAAGCCTATGACAACTCTCTAATTTATAAAGAAAAGACCAAACAATTGCACGATAAGCGATTGAAAAATCCAAAAGAATTCATGGAAGGAGATCGTGTCCTTGTTTTCAATGCCCGTTTCAAATTATCACCAGGAAAACTCAAGTCTCGATGGTCGGGACCATTTGTTGTTAGAAGAGTGTACCCTTATGGTACAATTGAAGTGGTGAACTGGAAGGGCGACATTTTTAAAGTGAATGGCCACCGGGTCAAACACTATGTCGATGGGCCCCTGGAAATCGAAGACGAGGTTAACCTCAACTTCGAGAACAAAGCTTAAATCAAAATGGGGACGAGTTGGGTGAACGACTCGTTAAAGGAATTTCGCGCGTGTAAATAGTTTGAATTGAGTATTTTATGATTAGTGTGATTGTTTTTAATGTACAAAATGATCTATGATGGTGATATGAACTTTTGTGTGTTAAAAATGGGAAATTTTATGAGTTTTATTAAGATTTTGAGCCACCAGAGCAGTGGGACGCCGTCCAAAATTCATTGGACGCCGTCCAAATACAAAGAGTTTTCTAAAAAACAGGTCAGTAATCCTTAGTTCATCTGGACACCATTGATGTTTGCGAGGTGTAGTACGAAATACTATTATTTTTATTACAAAATACGATACAAATTACACAAGTTTTATTTATTTATTTATGGAATATACCTAAACCTTGCCACAACACGTATAGGCAGTGTATCTAATCATAGAGTAGTGTAGTTTTTAGTAAGTCCGGTTCGTTCCACAGGGAGCTAGTGATACGTACTATATTTTTAACAACTATATTTATATAAAATATATATATTTATATATATATATATATATATATATATATATATATATATATATATATATATATATAAAGTAGTAATAATATAGTCTAAAAGGGGGGTTTTTACCGTTTAATGACCGGTTTGTCGATTTTATATAAAGCGTAAAGATAAATGACGATAATATAAATGATAGAATTTAAATTGTGATAAAGTAAATTGCAGTAATTAAAATGACAGTAAATAAAGGTACGATGAAATATGAAATATGAAATAAAAATATTATGCTTATTTAAACTTCCGTAATCATGATGTTTGACGTTTTGATTTTAATTTATTTATCTGGGTTAATTGTCCTTTGTCCTGGATTTATTTGATACCTATCTGGTTTTTGTCCATAATAGTCCATCGGTCATAATTATAAAATGCTCGTCAAATTAACCTTATTCCCGAAGTCAAATATTTCAACTAATTAGGGATTCGAACTGTAACAAGGTTTTAATACTTTGTTTAATGATTACACCAGGTTATCGACTACGTGTAATCCAAGGTTTTATTACTTTGTTAACAATTACACCAATTATCCTTGTATGTAATCCACCCCTGTTTTAATGAGATATGAATATTAATTTATCCACTTGATCAGAATGAATAATCAATTACCTAACCCGAATAATTAATTAAATAATTGTAAACGATGTCTTATAAACGTCACTAAATAGGACATTCTTAATCAATTTAATAATTATTAGATTAACTAATTTGAAGATAGGTTCGACAGATTCCATTGAGTTGTCATTCGATTAGACAATACCCCGTACCTATTAATAGTCAATAGTCCAATGTTCACAAGTGTCGGTCTTTTGTCCAAACTTTAATTATGGTACAAAATCTAATAACCCAATCTTAATTTTTAGTCCAACATCACGATTACTTCGGCTTAAATAAGCATAATAATAACTTAGTTACAAGACATTAATTTAAAAAGGAAGAACATAGCTTACAGTGATTATTTATCGCGTAGCGTTACCCGGACAGAGTTTCGACTTAAAACCCGTAAAACATTCTTACAATAACCTTATTATTATTAACTTAAATGAAAATGAAAATTAAAATTAAAATTATAAATATATATATTACGTGTAAAGAGAAAGAAAGAAGAAAAGGTGTACATAACTCGTCCAAAAATTGCTCAATTTATAGACTTGGCCAGCTACAGCATCCCATGCGATCGCATGGCCTCCTGATCCAGCTCATATACTTGCCAAAAACGTGGGCGGCTCTTGATTTATTTATTGTATAATATAATATAATATATATAATTTTATATAATTATATATATATATATATATGATATTATATTCTTGTACATAGTTGACTCGTAATTTTAGCTCCGTTGACTGGCACATTTCTTCTCGGTTTATGTCCCGGTTCCGGATTTTTGAACGTCCTTTCGGATGCTGAGATATTTTGTACTTTGCATTCCCTGGCTCGTACTCTTGTAAATTTTAGACGTTTCTCATCAATAATTCGAACCACTTGGATTGTACTTTGTACTTTTTGGCTTTTTGGTCATTTGCATCTTCAAATCGTCATTTTCTTCTTTTGTCTTCACACTTATTTATTTAAAGTAATATTAAATAAAAATAGAACAATTGCAACTAAAAGCTTTACATATTGGAGGGATATTGTGCCTAAATATATGTTCATTTGGAGCACTATCAAATATCCCCACACTTGAGCGTTGCTTATCCTCAAGCAATACAGAACTTGAAATTAAAGCACACGAATCACTTCTTTATTCTTCACACTTTATACATTAGTGATTTTGATACGGCGGTATAAACAATGATAGTAACGATGTGATTTACAGTCCCACATGACTATGAAAATTTAGATCCTTTAAGGAAATTGGATCTCTATGAAAACATTTATCTTTTGAAAATTCATTCTAGCTTTTAGCCTAGATAAGTTTTCCGGAATAATCCTTCACCGGTGTTTGCAAAATGTTTTTGTGGGTTTTGTGGGTTTCAAATTTTAAAATTTTAGCTCAAAACTTGCAGTTTTGTGTCACCCACTTGCTAACCTTATATTAGAAAAGCACACGTCCAGCATACTTGCTCCGTATATTACCTTTCGGTAAACTACCGTCCAGTTGTAAAAGAAAGCGTTGAACAAGCAACTGTTAAGGAAATGTCTAATGACATGCATTTGTTCATGGTCCACAACGTGTCGGATGCAATTACTATCCTTTGTAGGAGCAATAGTAAAGATCACCCTATAATTTTTCGGTCTGGTACAAGGTCCTGTCTTCGACCATGCTATGCAACCACCGTTCTTACGGTTAACACAATATTTGGTTCAGGTGACCTAATGAATTTTGGTGAATTCTCAGAATTTTACGTTCAATGGTAATGAACGTATTGAAAATAGGTTTTCAGAAAACAAATCGGTTTTAATTTGATCAAAATATTTTCTCGTTCAAGCTCGAGTTTAGATATTATCAAATTCCATGAGTTTGTAATTCTCAATCTTTAAGGTCAATCTCAAGGATTGAGTAATATCAGGCTTAAAAGCTAATTTTTAATCTTTAAGGAGATTATCCTTTTCTGGGGGTCTGATTCATTAGTCTTATCAAGCTAATTTGCACGGCGCCCTCCCCATTTTATGAGACAGATCCTCTCATGGTTAGGATAAGTCTGACCACTTGACGACCCTGTTTGATGCTGAGGTCCGTGGATTTACTGCTGATTTTAGAGATGACTTTTCTAGATTTTTCGTCAACCTACAGCTGGTCTGGACGACAACTTCCTGTAACGACCCGGATTTTTTTCGATCATTTTACACTTATAAGATTAATATTTACATAAATTAAACCTTACTAACATGATAAGCAATCTAAATTGTTGAGATTTATGATTTTGAAAAGAGTTTTACATAACGTTTGACCGTCCAATTTGACCGATGATATCACGAACTATATAACATACGATAATTATACGTTTGTGTATATATATGTATATATACATATTTAACATGATTTATGGATGTTTTAATATCTTATTTTGTATTAATAACAATAAGTTATAAGTATATTTTGAAACTACTAACTTAAGTTTTCAAAACGATAACCATACGTAACGTTATTTGACATAAATACTTATGACCTATAATGTTTATACATATATCGTATATATAATGTATTTAATCACTTTTTAAGAACTTAAATACATAAAACAATATAAGTATATTCACAAAAGATAGCTATATTTGAATTCTCATTCCATTTTTCACAAGATTTCTATACGTATATCTAGAGTACATGTACTCGTATCATACCTAACTTCTATACGTATTTACTATTGGTATATACACATCAAATCACCACCAACCAGCCCTTGTTCATGCCTTATGTATAAGGTAACTACTTTTGTTATCTAGTATGACAATTTCACATGATTAAAAGATTTTTTCACAAAATTACAAACTTATACACCTTTTACACCACCATTTATACTCCATTCCAATTTTATTTTACTACACATTTCCTTTAACTAAAACACACTCTTTTAAGAAAGAAAAGAATCCCTTAAACACTCCAGCAAATTTTCATCATGAACTAGCTTCAAAAACAACATTTAAACATCATAAGAAAATCCTTTCAAGAACACTTCAAAAATTCTTCCAACTATACAAGTTTACTTCCAATCTTTCATCCAATTCCATCACTCTTTTGGTTCTAGGTTTTTACTCCTCTTTTACAGCAATCTTGTCCAAGTAACTTGAGGTAGTAACTTTGTTCATAACTGATAATGCTAAAAACGAACATATATTTCATAGCATTATTCCTCAAGAAAGACAAGTTTTTAGTTACAATTGTTCTATTTACAAGTGATATTCGTTTAAATAATAAAAGGTGAAGACAAAAGACAGATTCGACGATTTGAAGACGCAAACGACCAAAAAGCTCAAAAGAACAAAAGACAATCAAAAAGGTTCCAATTATTGATAAGAAACGTCTCGAAATCACAAGAGTACAAGATTCAAAACGCAAAGTACAAGATATTAAATTGTACGCGAGGACGTTCGAAAATCCGGAACCGGGACTAGAGTCAACTCTTAACGCTCGACGCAACGGACTAAAAATTACAAGTTAACTATGTATATAAATATAATATAATATATAATTAATTATATTAATTATATATATATTATATATATATATTTAAAACTGTCGGCAGCCAGAAACTCCAAGGGAGTAAATTGAAAATACCTCTCCGCGACTCGCGGAGTTTGAAGGGCTTTTTGCCGCGAGTCGCGGAGCCCCAAAAATCAATTCTGGCTATAAATCAACCCGAATTCTGATCAAAAAAATATCATATTTTCATCTCTCTCAATATATACGAGTAATATATATTTATATTTATAATTTATATTTTAATTTTAATTATAATTCTAATAATAAGGGTATGTTAGCGAATGTTGTAAGGGTGTAAGTCGAAATTCTGTCCGTGTAACGCTACGCTATTTTTAATCATTGTAAGTTATGTTCAACCTTTTTATATTAATGTCTTGTAGCTAAGTTATTATTATGCTTATTTAAAACGAAGTAATCATGATGTTGGGCTAATTACTAAAATTGGGTAATTGGGCTTTGTACCATAATTGGGGTTTGGACAAAAGAACGACACTTGTGGAAACTAGGCTATGGGCTATTAATGGGCTTTATATTTGTTTAACTAAATGAAAGTTTGTTAATGTTAATATAAAGATTTACAATTGGGCGTCCCTATAAATTACCATATACACTCGATCGGACACGATGGGCGGGGTATTTATATGTACGAATAATCGTTCATTTAACCGGACACGGGAATGGATTAATAGCCACTAGAATAATTAAAACAGGGGTGAAATTACATTCAAGGGTAATTGGTGTAATTGTTAACAAAGTAGTAAAACCTTGGTTTACACGCAGTCGATAACCTGGTGTATTCATTAAACAAAGTATTAAAACCTTGTTACAATTCGAATCCCCAATTAGTTGGAATATTTATCTTCGGGTATAATAATAATTTGACAAGGACACTTGCAATTTATATTTATGACTGATGGACTGTTATGGACAAAAACCAGACGGACATATTGAATAATCCAGGACAAAGGACAATTAACCCATGGGCATAAAACTAAAATCAACACGTCAAACATCATGATTACGGAAGTTTAAATAAGCATAATTCTTTTATTTCATATTTAATTTCTTTTATTTTATATTTAATTGCACTTCTAATTATCGCACTTTTATTTATTGTTATTTCATTTTATCGCACTTTTAATTATCGTACTTTTTAATTATCGCAATTTAATTTTATCGCATTTTTATTATTCGCAATTTCATTATCGTTATTTACTTTACGTTTTAATTTAAAGTCTTGTATTTATTTTATATTTTACATTAGGTTTTAACTGCGACTAAAGTTTTAAAATCGACAAACCGGTCATTAAACGGTAAAAACCCCCCCCTTTATAATAATAATATTACTTATATATATATTTGTATTTTTAATAAAAGTAAACTAATATAGCGTTGAGCTTTGTTTAAAGATTTCCCTGTGGAACGAACCGGACTTACTAAAAACTACACTACTGTACGATTAGGTACACTGCCTATAAGTGTTGTAGCAAGGTTTAAGTATATCCATTCTATAAATAAATAAATATCTTGTGTAAAATTGTATCGTATTTAATAGTATTTTCTGCTAAAATTTAATAGTATTTTATACCCCTCTGCTTTGACATCAAGTATTTTTGGCGCCGCTGCCGGGGAACATCTTAAAAGCCGGAAGCGCAACGCTAATATAAAAAAAAAAAAAAAAAAAATTTTAGTTACTTTTATTAAAAGTCATTTTTGTAAAATTACGTTTTAATTATTGAAAAATATAAAAAGAAAAACAAAAATATAAGTATTTTTAGGATTTTGTTAAATATTTAAGTTTTATAAGTTTCTTTATCTTTATTTTAATTTATAAAAATATAAATTTTATTAAAAATCGTTTATTTAAATTAAAAACAGAAAACAGAAAAATAAATAAAAAAAAAAAAAAGAAAAACGCGTAAAAAGTACTACCTGTCAACAGAATTCCTGAACCCCGCGACTTGCGGGGTTTTACTCTTTATTTGCCGCGACTTGCGGGGTTTTACTCTTTATTTGCCGCGACTCGCGGAGGTATTCTGACACACGGACAAAACCCTAATCACGGGTTTTAATTTATTATTATTATTATTAATTACTTAATTATTATTATTATTATTAATTTTAGTTTTATTTTTACTTTATATTTATGTATTTTGTTTAATTAGTTTTATTAAAATTGTAAAATTAGTAGTTTTTATTAAATAAATAATATAAAAATAATATTTTTTATAAAAATTGTACTTTTTACAACTTTTTGTATATTTTTATATTTTGTACCTTTTTAATCGTTGTAGCGTAACTTTTGTATTTTTAGCTCATATTTAATTTTAAACTTAGTTTTTGCTATAGTTATTTTTACTCCTAGATTTTTAGGCTTTGCCGTAAAATTCCTTAAGAGCTTTTTCTTTAGACTAAGATTTAGGTGCTTTAGAATTTTGCGACGCCTTTTTACGTTTTAGTTTCTTTTTAAGTTATTTCCATTTGGGATTTAGTTTTTCCTGTAAGCTTTAATATTTTTAGACCTTTTACTATGTATCAATTATCATTCCAATTAGTAATATCAATTTGCGATTATAATTTTAAGTTAGTTGTAGTAATAAGGTTAAATTAGTTAAGTATTTTTAAGTTTTGATAAGTTTCTTTTATTTTTCCGTCACCTTTTATTTTTCAACCATTTTTTTTCTTTTTCGACCTTTTGCGACGAACTCTTTTTCTCTCTTATTTCTCGCTATTCTAGTTTTAGGACTTAGAATTTTTTCTACTTCTTATCTAAATTTCTAAAAATTACGAAAATTTATTTTAAGTGGTTAAATTAATAGACATCAAAATTTTCTGGTTCGTAGTAATAGTTGGATTTGTACGTGGACCGGGTTATTGGAGCCAAACAGTCCTCAATTATATTGAGACCAAACGAATCCTGCCCCTCTGCTGCATCTTTTGGCTATTCGAAACGTGGGCAAAATCAGAAAAGTCTATTGATTGGATAACTTATTATAATTTTTCTTTCCTTTTAAAAACTAATAGGATATTCTGTGAATGCACCGAGCAAGACGTTCATCACCTTTTGTACGTTCACCACCTGTAACTCGATCAAGACATCGTTTAACAAATATAACCGCCGTTGATTTTTCTTTAGAATCGTCATCCAGTCGACCAAGTACTTCAGTTCAAATTTCCGATAATCCAGTTTTTGAAACAAACCTCACAATTGAGAATCCAGAAAATATTCAGGAACGTTTCAAAGATCCTGAACCATTAAACTTTCCTCCGGAACCACCAATCATTCAAACAGAGATTGTTGAGGAACGAACTATTAAATCAGAATCATCTAGTGATACCGATTCAACAAATTCAATTATGGAGAATCTGGAACCTTTAAGTATGGAAGACCGAATGAGAGCTAAACGCACTGGCCAAGGTCACGCAATTACCCATCCAGACATTAATGCGCCAGATTATGAAATCAAAGGACAAATTCTACACATGGTGACTAATCAATGCCAATTTAGTGGTGCGCCGAAGGAAGATCCAAATGAACATCTACGTACCTTTAATAGGATCTGCACACTATTTAAAATCCGAGAAGTGGAGGATGAACAGATATATCTCATGTTATTTCCCTGGACTTTAAAGGGAGAAGCCAAAGATTGGTTGGAATCGTTACCTGAAGGGGCGATCGATACATGGGATGTTTTAATTGACAAATTTCTTAAACAATTTTTTCCTGCATCTAAAGCCGTAAGACTTCAAGCAGAAATTGTTACGTTCACACAGAAACCAAATGAAACTCTATATGAGGCGTGGACAAGATATGGAAAGTTATTAAGAGGATGTCCGCAACATGGTTTAGACACCTGTCAAATAGTACAAATATTCTACCAAGGATGCGACATCACTACAAGAAAAGACATAGATATAGCAGCTGGTGGTTCTATTATGAAGAAAACCGAAACTGATGCTTACAAAATTATTGATAATACTGCTTCCCACTCACATGAGTGGCACCAAGAAAAAGACATCATTAGATCATCTAAAGCAGCTAGAGCCGATTCTAGCCATGACTTAGATTCCATTTCCGCAAAGATAGATGCTGTGGAGAGACGAATGGAAAAGATGACTAAGGATATTCACTCAATACGAATTAGTTGTGAGCAGTGTGGAGGACCACATTTGACAAAAGATTGTCTAAGTATTGAATTAACAATGGAACAAAGAGAGAATATTTCATACATAAACCAAAGGCCTGGAAATAATTATCAGAATAATTATCAACCGCCAAGACCGATTTACAATCAAAACCAGAATTATAACCGAAATATTCCATACAATAACCAACAAGGTCCTAGCAATCAACAAGTATCCAACAATACTTATAATCAGCAAAGACCGAATTTTCAAAACAAACCACCACAACAAACCGATGATAAAAAGCCGAATTTAGAAGATATGATGACGAAGCTAGTTGAAACTCAAACGCAGTTTTTCACATCTCAAAAACAAACCAATGAACAAAATGCTCAAGCATTTAGAAATCAACAAGCTTCTATTCAAAATCTAGAACAAGAAGTAAGTAACCTAGCAAGGTTAATAGGTGAAAGAAAACCGGGAAGTTTACCTAGTGATACGAATGCTAACCCCCGGAATGAAACAGCTAAAGCTATTACCACAAGAAGTGGTACAACACTTAAACCACCTGAAATACCTGTAACTTCTGATGAAACTATTCCTACTCCACAAGAACCACAACCTGATCAAGATAAGGAAAAAGAACCGGTAGTTGAAAAGGTTAATGAAGATAACACAGTTAAGGATAAACCTTATGTTAAACCATACCAACCACCACTTCCTTATCCGAGTAAAATGAAGAAAGAAAAACTTGAAGCCGAGCAATCCAAATTCTTGGATATGTTTAAACAGATAAATGTAAATCTTCCTTTCATTGATGTGATTTCAGGAATGCCAAGATATGCTAAATTCTTGAAAGATCTAATCACGAATAGAAAGAAAATGGAAGAACTCTCGGCTGTCACTATGAATGCGAATTGTTCAGCAGTGCTGTTGAATAAGATACCAGAAAAACTATCTGATCCAGGAAGTTTCACAATTCCATGTTTTCTGGGTAGTCTTAGTTCAATAGAAGCATTGGCAGACTTAGGTGCTAGTATAAATCTAATGCCGTATTCACTATACGCTAAACTAGACCTTGGAGAATTGAAACCAACCAGAATAAGCATACAACTAGCCGATAGATCAATAAAATATCCTAGAGGGATAATGGAGAACATGCTAGTTAAAGTTGGTACTTTAGTATTTCCAGTAGATTTTGTTGTTTTGGACATGGAAGAAGATTCTCAAGTTCCTCTCATATTAGGAAGACCATTCTTAAACACGGCTAAAGCAATGATAGACGTGTTCGGTAAGAAACTGACCCTAAGTATAGAGGATGAGAGTGTTACCTTTTCAGTGGATAGAGCAATGCAACAACCACAATCTGCAGATGATACATGTTATTATATTAAAACTATAGATGCACATGCAGAATTATTAGAAGAATTTCCAGAATTACAAGGAACAGGAGAATGTTCTTTAGGAGAAAGTAATGAACCAATTGATGAAGCTGAAATGTTAGCTACACTTATAGCTAATGGATATGAACCAACAACAGAAGAAATTCAAATGCTAAAAGAAGAAGACAGATATCGATATAAATCATCGATAGAAGAACCTCCGAAATTAGAGTTAAAGCCACTTCCAAACCATTTGGAATACGCTTATTTACATGGTGAATCTGAATTACCTGTAATAATATCGTCTTCTCTTACTGAAAATGAGAAATCACAACTCATTTCTGTGTTGAAAGCTCATAAACCAGCCATTGCATGGAAGATTCATGATATTAAAGGAATAAGTCCTTCGTATTGCACACATAAAATCCTTATGGAAGAAGGTCATAAAACGTATGTGCAACGCCAACGAAGACTAAATCCTAATATGCAAGATGTAGTTAAAAAGGAAATTATTAAACTGCTAGATGCAGGTTTGATATATCCAATTTCTGATAGTCCATGGGTAAGCCCAGTTCAATGCGTGCCTAAGAAGGGTGGCATGACTGTCATCACAAATGAGAAAAATGAGCTTATTCCTACTAGGACTGTAACAGGATGGCGTGTATGTATTGATTATAGAAAATTAAATGACGCCACCAGAAAAGATCACTTTCCCTTACCTTTCATAGATCAAATGTTGGAAAGATTAGCCGGAAATAGTTACTATTGTTTTCTAGATGGATTTTCCGGATATTTTCAAATTCCAATAGCACCCGAAGATCAAGAGAAAACCACATTCACGTGCCCTTATGGTACTTTTGCTGACAAACGCATGCCATTTGGACTTTGTAACGCCCCTGCAACCTTTCAAAGGTGCATGATGGCGATTTTTCATGACATGATAGAAGAATGCATGGAAGTATTCATGGATGACTTTTCAGTTTTCGGGGATACATTTAAATCATGTCTAGTTAATCTGGAACGAATGCTAATTAGATGCGAAAAATCAAATCTAGTACTTAATTGGGAGAAATGCCATTTCATGGTTAAAGAAGGCATCGTTCTTGGACATAAAATTTCAAAAGAAGGAATTGAAGTGGATAGAGCTAAAGTAGATGTAATTGCTAAACTTCCACATCCCACCAATGTTAGAGGAGTTAGGAGTTTTCTAGGGCATGCCGGTTTTTACCGACGTTTTATAAAAGATTTTTCTAAAATTGCCACTCCTATGAATAAACTCCTAGAAAAGGATGCTCCATTCATCTTTTCAGATGAATGTATCAAATCTTTTAATATTCTTAAAGAAAAACTCACTAATGCACCGATCATGATAACACCAAATTGGAATCTACCATTTGAACTAATGTGCGATGCAAGTGATTTTGCAATGGGAGCCGTTTTAGGACAAAGGATTGAAAAACGATTTCAACCTATATATTATGCTAGTAAGACGTTACAAGGAGCACAAACGAACTATACAACTACTGAAAAAGAACTCCTTGCTATTGTCTTTGCTTTTGACAAATTTCGATCATATCTCGTTCTAGCAAAAACGGTGGTCTATACCGACCATTCTGCTCTTAGATACCTATTTTCAAAACAAGATGCTAAACCAAGATTAATCCGTTGGATCTTACTCTTACAAGAGTTTGATATTGAAATCCGAGATAAAAAAGGAGCAGAAAACCTCGCCGCTGATCATCTTTCTCGTCTTGAAAATCCCGAATTAGAAGTTCTGAATGAATCGGCCATACAAGACAACTTTCCTGATGAATATCTATTGAAGATAGATTATAAAGAAATCCCATGGTTTGCAGACTATGCAAACTACTTAGTTTGTGGATTCCTTGAAAAAGGATTATCGTACCAAAGACGAAAGAAATTCTTCAGTGATATAAAACACTATTTCTGGGAAGATCCACATCTGTTTAAAAGTTGTCCCGATGGAATAATACGCCGATGTGTATTTGGAGATGAAGCTAGTAAAATATTAAACCATTGTCACACAGGACCAACAGGAGGGCATTATGGGCCTCAACTAACAGCAAGAAAAGTTTATGAAGCTGGATTCTATTGGCCTACAATTTACAAAGACGCACACCTCCTTTGCAAATCCTGTGATGCATGTCAAAGGGCCGGAAGAATAAGTCAACGCGATGAAATGCCACAAAATGTCATCCAAGTATGTGAAGTATTTGACATTTGGGGTATTGACTTTATGGGTCCATTTCCAAAATCTCATAATAATTTATATATACTCGTAGCCATTGATTATGTATCTAAATGGGCGGAAGCACAAGCTCTCCCAACTAACGATGCACGAGTTGTAGTCAACTTTTTAAAACGTCTTTTTGCAAGGTTTGGAACACCGAAAGCTTTAATAAGTGATCGGGGTACTCATTTTTGTAATAATCAACTTGAAAAAGTTCTTAAAAGATATGGAGTAACTCATAAAATCTCCACCGCATATCATCCACAAACAAGTGGACAAGTTGAAAATACCAACCGAGCTTTAAAACGTATTCTAGAGAAAACCGTAGGATCAAATCCGAAGGAATGGTCCATTAAATTGGAGGATGCACTCTGGGCTTTTAGAACAGCCTACAAAACTCCAATTGGAACCACACCTTTTAGACTTGTTTATGGAAAAGCATGTCATCTTCCAGTAGAAATTGAACACAAAGCATTTTGGGCTTTGAAGACATGTAATCTTGATTTACATGAAGCCGGACGTCTACGATTAAGTCAACTAAACGAATTAGAAGAATTAAGACATGAAGCATACGAAAATTCGTTAATCTATAAAGAAAGAACGAAGAAATGGCATGATAAAAGAATCAGAAGTTCAAAAGAATTTAAAGAAGGAGACAGAGTTCTTCTTTTCAATTCACGATTCAAGCTATTTCCTGGAAAATTGAAATCAAGATGGTCTGGACCATTCATAGTCAAAAGAGTTTTCCCATACGGAACGATAGAATTAATAAATTCAAATGGGATTGAATTTAAAGTTAATGGTCACAGAGTTAAACATTACATACATGGTCCGATGGAAGTCGACAACGAAGTTAATCACAATTTCGACACCACAGCTAACTAAGTGTGGGGAGAATCAAGTCTTTAAAGGATAATATGAATTTCTGTTAGAGTTAAATTGTCTGTTTTCGTGTAGTTCTCGAAAATGGAACACGTATGGTCTTTCCCTAGCAGACCCTAAAGAACTAGTCTTCTCCCCCCATTCTGAATTTTTATTTTTTTTAGGTTTTTACAAAATGAAGACTGCCTGTGAACTAAACCATGGTCTAATGCTACATGCTTTGATCACTAAACGTAATAATGACATACTACCGAGTGAATTAGTATCAGTAATCAGAGAAAGAATGGACGGAGTTAGAAAAGGATCCAGATGCGAAGATAATAAGTTACAATTTGGTAAAGGAAAATCAAAATCCGCAGCGAAAAGAAGAGCACGACACCTAGAAAAATGTCACAAATGCGGAAAATGGTCACATGGAGGTAAATGTTCAAATAATCAAACCTATTCAAATACCGAATTTGTTACTTTATGCAGAGACGGACCGTTCATATGTTTAGAAGAAAAGACAATGAATGCTCGAGGTTACGCCTATGCAGCCATGGAAGACCAATTAAACCGACTATCTTATGAATATAATAGATCATATAACTAAGAAATCTATTTCACAGGTATGTCTGTACAGTTTTTATTTTTATTTTTATTTTTAACCTTTTGATAATAAACGCTAATTTGTTCGCTAAAAAGTATTAAATTGGTATTGAATAAAATTAGGTTTGGCGACCGAAATTATTGATATCGTTCAAAAATTTATTACATCACTGCGAAATTTAACGTTTATTCTTAAGGTATAAATATCTTTAATCAATCAACCCAAAATATTTCAAAAATTCGTCATGAGTTAAATTAGGTCTTGGAACCGAAATTACTTTACCGAAAAGAGGGGCGCATATTTTTGATAATATTTGATTGATTAAAGTGGGATAAAAAGACAAAAAGATTTTTAATTTTACTATGTTTTTAAAATTAATATTTAAATCTTAAGTTAATATTGTAAACTTTATAAAAACAATATATTTAAAATTGTAAATATTTGAAAAATTAATATAAGTTTGGTATGAATTTATGAATTTTTAAATTAAGTTTGGTGTGAATTTTTAATTTTTAAAATATGAAATTTTAATTTTATGCATTTCAAATTTTAAGTTTGGTGTGAATTTTTAATTTTAATTTTGAATTTTATATTTAAGTTGTGTGAATTTAAAAACAAAAATTTACTTTATCTCATTAAGTTAAGAATATGATTTTTAAAATTCGTCGTAAGTTGAAGACTAGGTCTTTGAACCGAAATTGCTTTACCCGAGGGAGGGACGAGAACTTTTATTATCATTATTTTTAATCTTATTGATTTAAAGTATGCCAAAAACATTAAAAAACCCAAAATTCTTAGCTTTTAAAACAATCGCTACAAAAAGACAAATTTTAAAATTTTGTCGAAGGACGGACTAGGACATCGATCCGAAACGACCTCGTCCTAAATAACAAGGGAAACAAAATTTTAAAATTAATTTCTTATTTGTTTTATAAGTTAAAGATTATAAAAAAAAAAAAAAAAAAAAAAAAAAAAAAAAAAAAAAAAAAATAACTCCGCGACTCGCGGAGTTTTCAGTGAAAACCTCCGCGACTCGCGGAGGGACAAAATTACAGAAAAAAAATAAAACTAGCTGCTCGAACTGATCACTCTCACACACACATAAACACCCAAATACAGCTCGAAAAAACCCGAAAAAACCCACAAAAATCATCCCAAAAACTCAATTTTTCACCGTTAATCTTCAAATTTTTCACTACAATCATGTTGAGAAGGATGATATCTAGGAACTACTCAAGAAAACAGGTACAATTACACCCCAAATCACCTTTAAATCCGAATTTTAGTGTGTTCTTGAGCATATTTTCATAATTTGAATTTTGTTAATTTTTAGTGTAATTAGTGTTAAATTGTTAGTATATTATGCATGTATAACCTAGATTGATGCTTGTTAACATGATTTGAAGCCAAAAACTTCAAAATCTTTAGAATCTAGGGTTTGTGTTCTTGAGCAATTTGGGGCTTTTTGATATAAACAGGTTATGGCCGATTTTTGTCATGAATTGTTGCTAAATTGAGTAGTGTAACATGTCTAGGTAGTTAAATGATCAAAACTTTGAGCCTAAACATGATTTTGAGAATTAAAGTGGACTTTTTCAAGTCCAAAATTCATGAACTTGATTTTTGAAAGATAATGCCATTTGAGACTTGTTTATTTGCTAGTAATGATTATTTTGACATGTTATTTGAATTGAATGCTTATGAACTTGGCGAAAATTTTCGTATATGCTTATTTGAAAAAGTGTAGATTTGATAAAAATGTGAAAATAAGCTTAAGTTTGATATAAATTGATAATGTCATTGTAATTATTTTGATTGATGATTTTGCTGACACTAATGCATATTTGGATGCACAAAATTTGTGTTTGATGTGTTTTGCAGACTGAAAGGGGTGAATCTTCATCCCAAGCCCGCCATGCTCCTGCTGAGAACTTGGAACAACAGGAGGTAGATAACTACTACAAGCAGGATGTACCTCATCCAGTCATGACCTTTTCAGATATGCACTTGGAACAGTTGCACCCGAACCTGCGATTTGACAGACTTTGGATAGATTATCCAAAATATCAACGGGGTTTGCATACTCTTCACTCTAAGGTTGTTGAGCTACCAAGGGTCATAGAATGGGGACCCTTGGAAGCTGTAGAATTGGCCGGGCCAATTAGGGAATTACTGGTACAGAGGTATGGTAATTCTTCTTTTAATGACTGGATATGTTTATTCACCATACGCAGACCTGTATATAAAGTATGGTGTGAAGAGTTGTTATGTAGTATAGAGTTGAATGATCGGGTAGCCAGTTTAACCGATCGTTCTTTTGTTAGATTTTTGTTAGGCGGTTCGATGCGCCACATGTCTTTACTAGACATGGCTCAGGCTTTACGTATATATACGCCTGAGGAATTAGCGTCTGCCGATTGTAGAGGATTGATACTAAACGGTAGGAAAATAGATGAGAATTTTGATACACACGGTGTGTGGAGTCAAATGACAAGCCACCACCGTTTTAAAGGGGGAAACTACTCTTATTTGGATATAGATAGAGCCGAATTAAGAGTAATACATAGATTTTTAGCTAACTCGATTACACAAAGGGGTAAAAACAAAGAAAAGGTAAATGAACAAGATTTGTTTTACCATATGTGTATTCGAGACCCACACAGCGCTGTAAGTATACCATATTGTGTGGGTTATTATTTATCAGCTATGGTTCGAGGGATGCGTCCACATAGCATAATAGGAGGTGGTATTTTTATTACTTTGATTGGTGAATATCTCGGTGTGGATATAAGTCGGGGGGGATTATTAGTAGAAGAGCCGGAACCCCGCGACACTATAGGTTTAAATGTATACCATGGTGCGAAAGTGTTGAAGCGGCGAAATAACGCCGCAGTACGATACAATGGTAGACATCCACAGGTAGAGAGAAACCAGGAACAAGGTAATGTAGGAGGGGGGCAAGAAATACATAGGTTTATAGCTTCTCAGGAATACGAAAATGCTAGACAGAGAGCATTTGAAGATTGGCAAGTTCATCAGAACCAGATCATAGCGCATTGCCAACACATAGGTAGAAACTATATTCCTACACCGAAACCCGTCTTCCCTCCTTGGTCGATAGAGATGCAGCCACCATATCCTACGTATGACCCTGCCGAGGCATTCTATAGCACTTATGGTTATGCGTGGAACCCCTATTGGTACCAATATCATCCTTAGTTTTTTTTTTATTTTTATTTTTATTTTGTAATTTGTAATTATTGATATATTTAATATTTTTGTTAATATTGTAATCATTTTTATAATTATCTAACTTTTATTCTTAGATTTTAATAATTTTTGAATGTGGGGTAATAAACCAAACTTCAAAAATATGTATATATGTTTGCAGTTTATCTTATGTACACAACAGGGTAAAACAACGCATTTTCAAAGACTGGCATTAAGTTCAGCAAAAGCAAGTAATTTTGACGACAATGATGCAAAATATATGTGAAATAACAACAAGACGGAATGAACAAATGACGTGCACCATTTATCATTCAGCAAACAAACGCCAATATATTTGGAAACTTTGGTAAAAATTTAATCATTTTCACACAAATCACCCTCAATAATTTAAATTGTTACTGATTTCTTGCAAATGAGGGCATTGCAAGATCTTAAGTGTGGGAAGGGGTTAAATTCTTTCGGATTTTAAAATTTTAATATTAAACACTTGGTTACCATTAAAAATACTAGTAAAGCAGTAGTTGTATTAGAATCTAGTGCTCTCTGATAAAAAAGAACAGCCCTAGTCTTATATACTGACTACCCAATTCTAGTAAAATTTTTCAAAATTTTCAATTAAATGAATTCAAAATCATGTTTATACATATTTATGAACGATAAAACTAGGTTTTAACACCGAAATTATTGTTACCTCGGAAAGGACATAAATTGAGAAACAAACTAAAATGTTAAAATTCATTTAAAATGGAATAGAGGACGATAAAAAGAAAAATAAAAAGCCAAGTGTGGGAAAATTTACCAAATTATTTTAAACATATGCCACATATATTTGTAACAAATAACTGAAAATACTTTTGCTTTGGACTAAACTAAACTGTTTTACCCAATGAAAGAAAAGAAGAGATGGATCCACACGATGAATCAATTCCATCATTAAAAGGAAGTAAAGTCTTCCGAAAAAGACACGCGCTTTTTGATTTAGGTCATGAAGTTGTCGTCCAGACCAGCTGTAGGTTGACGAAAAATCTAGAAAAGTCATCACTAAAATCAGCAGGAAATCCACGGACCTCAGCATTAAACAGGGTCGCCAAGTGGTCAGATTTATCCTAACCATGAGAAGGATTTATCTCGTACAATGGGGAGGCACCGTGCAAATTAGCTGGATAAGACTAATGAATCAGATCCCCAGAAAGGATAATCTCCTTAAAGATTAAAAATCAGCTTTTAAGACTGATATTACTCAATCCTAGAGATTGACCGTAAAGATTGAGAATTCAAACTCATGGAATTCAATGATATCTAAAACTCGAGCTGAAACGAGAAAATATTTTGATCAAAAATACAAACCGATTTGTTTTCTGAAAACCCTATTTTCAATGCGTTCATTACCATTGAACGTAAAATCCTAGGAATTCACCTGGAATTCATTAGGTCACCTGAACTAAATCGGGTGTCAACCGTAAGAACGGTGGTTGCATAACATGGTCAAAGACAGGACTTTGTGCCAGACCGACAAATTATAAGGGTGAGCTTTACTATTGCTCCTACCAAGGATAGTAATTGCGTCCGACACGTTATAGACCACAATCAAAAGCATGTCACGGGACATTGCCTTAAACAGTTGCTTGTTCAACGCTTTCCTTTACAACCGGACGGTAGTTTGCCGAAAGGTAATATACGGAACAAGTAAACTGGACGTGTTGCTTTCCAAATACAAGGTTAGCAAGTGGGTGACACAAAACCGCAAGTTTTGAGCTAAAATTTTCAAATCTGAAACCCACCAAACCCACAAAAATATTTTGCAAACACCGGTAAAGGGTTATTCCGGAAAACTTATCTAGGGTAAAAACTAGATTTAATTTTCAAAAGATCAAATGTTTTCATAAAGATCCAATTTCCTTAATGGATCTAAATTTTTATAGTCATGTGGGACTGTAAACCATATCGTTACTACCATTGTTTATACCGCCGTATAGAAATCACTGATGTACAAAGTGTGAAGAATAAAAAAGTGATTCTAGTATTTCAAGACGATATTGCTTGAGGACAAGCAACGCTCAAGTGTGGGAATATTTGATAATGCTAAAAACGAACATATATTTCATAGCATTATTCCTCAAGAAAGACAAGTTTTTAGTTACAATTGTTCTATTTACAAGTGATATTCGTTTAAATAATAAAAGGTGAAGACAAAAGACAGATTCGACGATTTGAAGACGCAAACGACCAAAAAGCTCAAAAGAACAAAAGACAATCAAAAAGGTTCCAATTATTGATAAGAAACGTCTCGAAATCACAAGAGTACAAGATTCAAAACGCAAAGTACAAGATATTAAATTGTACGCGAGGACGTTCGAAAATCCGGAACCGGGACTAGAGTCAACTCTTAACGCTCGACGCAACGGACTAAAAATTACAAGTTAACTATGTATATAAATATAATATAATATATAATTAATTATATTAATTATATATATATTATATATATATATTTAAAACTGTCGGCAGCCAGAAACTCCAAGGGAGTAAATTGAAAATACCTCTCCGCGACTCGCGGAGTTTGAAGGGCTTTTTGCCGCGAGTCGCGGAGCCCCAAAAATCAATTCTGGCTATAAATCAACCCGAATTCTGATCAAAAAAATATCATATTTTCATCTCTCTCAATATATACGAGTAATATATATTTATATTTATAATTTATATTTTAATTTTAATTATAATTCTAATAATAAGGGTATGTTAGCGAATGTTGTAAGGGTGTAAGTCGAAATTCTGTCCGTGTAACGCTACGCTATTTTTAATCATTGTAAGTTATGTTCAACCTTTTTATATTAATGTCTTGTAGCTAAGTTATTATTATGCTTATTTAAAACGAAGTAATCATGATGTTGGGCTAATTACTAAAATTGGGTAATTGGGCTTTGTACCATAATTGGGGTTTGGACAAAAGAACGACACTTGTGGAAACTAGGCTATGGGCTATTAATGGGCTTTATATTTGTTTAACTAAATGAAAGTTTGTTAATGTTAATATAAAGATTTACAATTGGGCGTCCCTATAAATTACCATATACACTCGATCGGACACGATGGGCGGGGTATTTATATGTACGAATAATCGTTCATTTAACCGGACACGGGAATGGATTAATAGCCACTAGAATAATTAAAACAGGGGTGAAATTACATTCAAGGGTAATTGGTGTAATTGTTAACAAAGTAGTAAAACCTTGGTTTACACGCAGTCGATAACCTGGTGTATTCATTAAACAAAGTATTAAAACCTTGTTACAATTCGAATCCCCAATTAGTTGGAATATTTATCTTCGGGTATAATAATAATTTGACAAGGACACTTGCAATTTATATTTATGACTGATGGACTGTTATGGACAAAAACCAGACGGACATATTGAATAATCCAGGACAAAGGACAATTAACCCATGGGCATAAAACTAAAATCAACACGTCAAACATCATGATTACGGAAGTTTAAATAAGCATAATTCTTTTATTTCATATTTAATTTCTTTTATTTTATATTTAATTGCACTTCTAATTATCGCACTTTTATTTATTGTTATTTCATTTTATCGCACTTTTAATTATCGTACTTTTTAATTATCGCAATTTAATTTTATCGCATTTTTATTATTCGCAATTTCATTATCGTTATTTACTTTACGTTTTAATTTAAAGTCTTGTATTTATTTTATATTTTACATTAGGTTTTAACTGCGACTAAAGTTTTAAAATCGACAAACCGGTCATTAAACGGTAAAAACCCCCCCCTTTATAATAATAATATTACTTATATATATATTTGTATTTTTAATAAAAGTAAACTAATATAGCGTTGAGCTTTGTTTAAAGATTTCCCTGTGGAACGAACCGGACTTACTAAAAACTACACTACTGTACGATTAGGTACACTGCCTATAAGTGTTGTAGCAAGGTTTAAGTATATCCATTCTATAAATAAATAAATATCTTGTGTAAAATTGTATCGTATTTAATAGTATTTTCTGCTAAAATTTAATAGTATTTTATACCCCTCTGCTTTGACATCAATAACCTTATTCGATTCATATATATATAGCTATCTTATTTTGTGGTATAAAATTTTAACAACAAGAACATAGTTTGAATGTTTTCAAACTTGTTTGCAAACTAAATAGATCCTTCTAACTTAACTTTTAAAATACTTCAAGACCTGTAATATAACATAAATATATGCTAATTTAACAAGGTATAACTTGGTTTTTCAAAGAACACCTTAAAAACTGATTTTACGACGTCGGAGTGCAACCGGGGGCTGTTTTGGGTTGGATAATTAAAAACCATCTTGAACTCTGAATTGGAGGTTTATATTCTGGAAAAATGATATTTCTTATGAATATGTTAACACATAAAAGTTTCATGATTTAATTCAAAGTATAAGTGTTTTTAGAAAAATGGTCATTAAATGATATTTTTGTAACAAAAATGATTAACTTCATAAGTTTCACCAAAGTTTTACCTATGACCTGTGATTTTGAATACAAACTAAGGTATTTACATTTCATATTCTTAAAGAGGGACTCGATCCAAGGAAGTGGCAAGTTGAACCAATGAAAACGGAGTTGTAACGAAGAAACTATGACCAAAACGAAATCGGATATCCAAGACTAGTTTAGCCACGAAAATAATTGGAGAAAAATTAAATAAATCACATCTTTTTAAAATAACATGATATTTTATATATATGTACTCATAATTTAATTTTATATGGTTCAGGATCACCCGTAAACAATACGAGAAGATTAATCATAAGATCCCATGATTGTACGCAACACGTCATATGACAACACCGGTACTTTATGTACGCAATACGTCATTTGACAACACCGGTACCGTGGGTCAAGATTAATCTCGACCAATACATATACGATGGGTGTTTTATTTATTTCATTGGGGGTTTATTAAACACCTAAAAATGAACCATTAAAATTGAATTACTAACATCGGACTGCTAACTACGGACTAAGGAATTATTAAAAGTATTAAAAGTATTATAAGTATATATATGTGACGATTGTTTTAAAAAGAAAAAGTATTGATATATTATATATGGATAGGTTCGTGATATCAATCGGAGACCAAGTCGAAATTACATATCTTCAAGACAAAAGTGAGTATATAGTCCCTTTTTGAACTTTAAATATTTTTGGGATGAGAATACATGCGCTGTTTTTATAAATGATTTACGTTATGGACACAAGTAACTGAAAAATATATTCTACGTTGAGTTGTACCACTGGCATACTTCCCTGTAGCTTGGTAACTATTATTTACAGCGGTATTGTAAACGCGAATCCTGTTGATAGATCTATCGGGCCTGACAACCCCAACCGGACTGGACGACCAGTATTCAACGGTTGCACAGTACTTCGTTTCGTGACTATACTTGGTACAGTGTAGTAAGATTTCATAATAAAGGGAATATGCGACGTGATTAAATGTTAAGTATGGTTACCAAGTGCTCAACCACTTAGAATATTTTTATTAAAATGTTTATATATGAAATCTTGTGTTCCATTGTTATAACGCTGCTAGCATCAAACCTATATATCTCACCAACTTTATGTTGACGTTTTAAAGCATGTTATTCTCAGGTATGAATTAAGTCTTCCGCTGTGCATTAGCTCATGTTAAGGATACTACTTGGGACCTTTAAAGCCATGATACAAAGACGTTGCATTCGAGTCATTGGAATTCAATAGAGAATATTAATAAGTAAATGACAGATTAGGTCATTTGGATATTATGAAATGTTAGATGAAAATGTCAAATATTGATGTAATGATAGTTTGCCTTTTAAGAATAAATGCAACGTTTGTAAAATGTATCATATAGAGGTCAAGTACCTCGCAATGTTATCATATGTTATTGTATTCGTCCCTATGGATTGGGTCGGGTCGTCTCATGTGGTATCAGAGCGTTGGTCTTAGCGAACCAGGCCTTGCATTAGTGTGTCTAACTGGTAGTTGTTAGGATGCATTAGTGAGTCTGGACTTTGACCGTGTCTACATGTCAAAAGTTTTACTTATCATATCTAGTCGAAAAATCATCTGCTTATCATCCTTAGGAATTGCCTGCTTAGTATTCTTAAGTCTAGACACGTCTTACTGCATTTAGTGCATCGATAGTGTATAGACAAAATTCGTATCCTAGCGTATCTATTGCTATAGACATTGCCTGACGAATTTCAAAGATTCTCCGTAATTCACGGGATTTTGAGTATTATAAATACATATGTAAATTACGTATTGAAGAATACCAAACCCAACTCCTATAATCTATTCCAAACCAAAAATTCATTTCCCCGACTATACAAGATGAACTCCGCGTCCAGTTCGAATTCCTCCGACTCCGACAGCTACGCTGATATGGATTTCCATTCCGTCTCCGAAGGCAGCGTCACTGGAATGGATCAACCAATTTCTCATCATCTATTCTGGATGAATTGGGGATGGGTTCGTAGTATACTAAATTATTGGAGACAAGAAGAAGGTGATCCCTTTCACCCACCGAATTGCCCCATTGGCGACGAACCTGAAGCACTTACCGGCGAACCTGTTCGAGAAACCATTTTCTCTCTCATTTCTCGAGTATCTCGTCACGATTATATCCTATCCCATATTTCGGATCTTGTTCATTCGCTCACTCCAACCGCCAATCATCCTGGTGTACTAGCAGAAATTAACGAACTTCGCGCTCGTGTGACGGCTTTGGAGAACACGGTGCGAAGGTTACAAACACCAGCAGCAGCACCAGCAGCATAACCAGTACCGTTAACAACATCAACCTCGCAATCTTCAGTACCAGTAGCATCATCGACGTCAACGGCATCATCAGCATCAACACCAACCGTATCATTACCACCACCAACAATCACATCCGCACCACGTACCTCAACATCATCATCTGAACTTCGAATATGATCTTTGTTCTACATATCATTCTACACCGATTACCTCTTCTTTACGTATCATTCTTCGTTCGACATGACGATTATGTAATCTCTAATGTTCTGGAGATTATGTAATCTAGTAATAACGATAAATCAAATGAGTTGAATATTTTATTGACTCATTAAAATTCATAGTTACATCCGAAGAAAATATATATGCAAATATATTTTCATAAAGATTGTAATTAAAAATTTCTTTCGTACAAACTGTTAATGATGAAAATATTTTAACGGGTGGGTAGTACCCAAGGAATATTTAGAATTCACATTAACAAGTTACACTGTACATTCTTCGAATTTGATTCAACGATCATTTATTATCCTACTTACAATTACCGATATACGTATCCGTTCACCCCAGATTAACCATTTCCATTTAAATTTCATATTTGGATTTTTACCTATCCGAATCCAACAAGTGGCATAATGAAGAAACATTGGCAAAAATAAAAATTGTTAGAAACAGATGAATTAATTAATTGAAATTGTGATAGGATTACACGCTAACTGTTCCGGCTAACTGTTCCCAGCTAACTGATTAATATTTAATTTATCGCAATTTACATTCTTGCAATTTTAATTTCTGTACTTTACATACCGTCGGAACACATGTACAACAACACGTCGGATTAATTCTGAGACAACACGTTGTATAATGGGTCATGATATATATTTATTTATTTTACGCATTTAAAATAACGGGACACGTATACAAGGTTTCGACTTATCATATTGACCCATCTATATATATATTTCGGAACAACCATAGACACTCTATATGTGAAGGTGGGAGTTGGCTATACAGGGTCGGAGTTGATTCCAAAATATATATATACTTTGAGTTGTGATCGACACCGAGACCGGCACACGGGTCACGATACGTATTAAGTAATTCGAATAATATATATTTAGTTCATATATGAATTTACTGAACCATTGGACAATCGGACTATTGGACTGCTAACTTTGGACAATTAAAAATGAGTTAAAATGATGATTATTACATATGAAACTAAACAATCCTTCAAGTTTGCCACTTGATTCTATTTTAAACCTCATTTGTATCTTGACGATTACAATTCGCATTCACAACTTTTCATGATTCTTGAAAACATCTCGATCGAGAAGTTGAACCAGCCGCACCTCGTCTACGGAAGAAAGATTTATGCATACAGTTATGCACCTGAAAATTTTCGAACTCGAAGTTATAGTTAAAACGTATCTGCATCGAATTCCTTATCATCCATTAGCAAAAAAACAATCGCGCGATTCCTTTTCAATTAACTAATTTTGTCACAGCTTCACTTCGATATCTCAGTAAGACTACTCTTATTACAATCTCGATATATATATATATACGTTGTTCTTTCGCCATCGTTACCGGAGAACCTTTTATATTCCATCATATTACCATCAGCGTTTAATCATCTAAAAATACAATTCTCCTTAAACCATCTTGGTTTGATAACCAATGACCCAGATCCGATAACTTTGAAAATACTGACGAAGCAGCATGTTGTAGAAGGTCTTAATGACCAAAAGTTGATGATAAAAGAAGGAAGTGTTAGGAACGCTCGATAGAAAATTGGTACTGAAAACCGGATTGAGCAAACCATGAAGGAGACTCTGAACAAGTTACAAGGACTAAACTTGTACATAAAGAATTATGACGATTCTGTAGCAAACACCTTGCTTCTGAATCTAAACCCTTACGGGTCAATCTTCATCATCATCCTTCGACATTAGAAATTCCAAGATATTATCATATCTTTCATTATAAATATCCTCAATATTTTTGAAGATATTTTCACCACTATCCTTATCTGAAATCATTTGTCTCTCTGTAATATATGCGTTACAATATAAAGGAAACTGTGTTAGTTTCTAAATCCTTCAAGTTTAAAATAGGAATGTTCTGAAGCAGTGTTGGGAACTGATGCATGAATTAGTATAATATAATGAAACTTGATCAACTTCATTATATTACAGTAAGTCATGTTAAGTTTCTAATGGAATGTGATGATTCACAGTACCGTCATCATGTGCCATGTTACACGGCTTTTACATTCTATCCAATTCCGAAACGTATTAATAACAAATCATCTTGATAGTTCTATTTTCCTGGATATTCTGGTAATTTGACAAATCAAAATCGTGCCATTACCATTCCTTTCTTAGAGCATTAGCTATGTTCATTCCGAATTTTATACCTACGAATTCCGAACTATAGATCGCTTGACTCAAGGACGGGAAGAAGAAACGAAGGGACAAAGTCCCAAAATAGAAATTGGGGTATAGATCACAGCAAATAGGAGAAAGTATTAACTATGGATGACAATGATTATGGAAAACAGAAGCAGGAGCATCGAAATATAAGGAAAGATATCAAACCCAATAACCACCCAGAAAGTACAAACCGTGTATATCATTACGTATGGCAACGTAAAGACACGGGAGAATTAGAAACATTATAATTCCAAGAAAATCATAAAAGTGAATAGATTCTTCTAGCGGTAGATGAAAGAGAAGAATGAAAGATATGAAAGTTAGAAGTATAACAAAAATCAGAACGGGGTGAAGCATTTTAAAGGATACCTTAAGGTATGAATTAGAGGAGGAAGAGTAGGAGATGTGAGGTATGGAAGTAAGAAAGGGAAGGAGGTGGATTTATAGTGAAATATCCGACAAAGAAATCGAAACAGATTATCGCATTAAATCAAAGGAGATCCTATTTTCTAAATCATCGAAGAACCAAATCTTATTACATAAGATTTTCTTTAAATCCCTTAAAATCAGGAAATCAATCCTAATCTCGACATCGGTTAAAACAATTCCATATTCACTCATTTCATTCTTTTGTGATAGCTTCACTCGTGCGCTTCACATGATCGAATCGTTTTATCCATATCTTCCAATAATGATAAAACTCTATTAATACCTCATATTCGTCATGAAAACATTCCTATTGTTATTTATGACAACCTCTACCAAATTTCGGGACGAAATTTCTTTAACGGGTGGGTACTGTAACGACCCGGATTTTTTTCGATCATTTTACACTTATAAGATTAATATTTACATAAATTAAACCTTACTAACATGATAAGCAATCTAAATTGTTGAGATTTATGATTTTGAAAAGAGTTTTACATAACGTTTGACCGTCCAATTTGACCGATGATATCACGAACTATATAACATACGATAATTATACGTTTGTGTATATATATGTATATATACATATTTAACATGATTTATGGATGTTTTAATATCTTATTTTGTATTAATAACAATAAGTTATAAGTATATTTTGAAACTACTAACTTAAGTTTTCAAAACGATAACCATACGTAACGTTATTTGACATAAATACTTATGACCTATAATGTTTATACATATATCGTATATATAATGTATTTAATCACTTTTTAAGAACTTAAATACATAAAACAATATAAGTATATTCACAAAAGATAGCTATATTTGAATTCTCATTCCATTTTTCACAAGATTTCTATACGTATATCTAGAGTACATGTACTCGTATCATACCTAACTTCTATACGTATTTACTATTGGTATATACACATCAAATCACCACCAACCAGCCCTTGTTCATGCCTTATGTATAAGGTAACTACTTTTGTTATCTAGTATGACAATTTCACATGATTAAAAGATTTTTTCACAAAATTACAAACTTATACACCTTTTACACCACCATTTATACTCCATTCCAATTTTATTTTACTACACATTTCCTTTAACTAAAACACACTCTTTTAAGAAAGAAAAGAATCCCTTAAACACTCCAGCAAATTTTCATCATGAACTAGCTTCAAAAACAACATTTAAACATCATAAGAAAATCCTTTCAAGAACACTTCAAAAATTCTTCCAACTATACAAGTTTACTTCCAATCTTTCATCCAATTCCATCACTCTTTTGGTTCTAGGTTTTTACTCCTCTTTTACAGCAATCTTGTCCAAGTAACTTGAGGTAGTAACTTTGTTCATAACCTTATTCGATTCATATATATATAGCTATCTTATTTTGTGGTATAAAATTTTAACAACAAGAACATAGTTTGAATGTTTTCAAACTTGTTTGCAAACTAAATAGATCCTTCTAACTTAACTTTTAAAATACTTCAAGACCTGTAATATAACATAAATATATGCTAATTTAACAAGGTATAACTTGGTTTTTCAAAGAACACCTTAAAAACTGATTTTACGACGTCGGAGTGCAACCGGGGGCTGTTTTGGGTTGGATAATTAAAAACCATCTTGAACTCTGAATTGGAGGTTTATATTCTGGAAAAATGATATTTCTTATGAATATGTTAACACATAAAAGTTTCATGATTTAATTCAAAGTATAAGTGTTTTTAGAAAAATGGTCATTAAATGATATTTTTGTAACAAAAATGATTAACTTCATAAGTTTCACCAAAGTTTTACCTATGACCTGTGATTTTGAATACAAACTAAGGTATTTACATTTCATATTCTTAAAGAGGGACTCGATCCAAGGAAGTGGCAAGTTGAACCAATGAAAACGGAGTTGTAACGAAGAAACTATGACCAAAACGAAATCGGATATCCAAGACTAGTTTAGCCACGAAAATAATTGGAGAAAAATTAAATAAATCACATCTTTTTAAAATAACATGATATTTTATATATATGTACTCATAATTTAATTTTATATGGTTCAGGATCACCCGTAAACAATACGAGAAGATTAATCATAAGATCCCATGATTGTACGCAACACGTCATATGACAACACCGGTACTTTATGTACGCAATACGTCATTTGACAACACCGGTACCGTGGGTCAAGATTAATCTCGACCAATACATATACGATGGGTGTTTTATTTATTTCATTGGGGGTTTATTAAACACCTAAAAATGAACCATTAAAATTGAATTACTAACATCGGACTGCTAACTACGGACTAAGGAATTATTAAAAGTATTAAAAGTATTATAAGTATATATATGTGACGATTGTTTTAAAAAGAAAAAGTATTGATATATTATATATGGATAGGTTCGTGATATCAATCGGAGACCAAGTCGAAATTACATATCTTCAAGACAAAAGTGAGTATATAGTCCCTTTTTGAACTTTAAATATTTTTGGGATGAGAATACATGCGCTGTTTTTATAAATGATTTACGTTATGGACACAAGTAACTGAAAAATATATTCTACGTTGAGTTGTACCACTGGCATACTTCCCTGTAGCTTGGTAACTATTATTTACAGCGGTATTGTAAACGCGAATCCTGTTGATAGATCTATCGGGCCTGACAACCCCAACCGGACTGGACGACCAGTATTCAACGGTTGCACAGTACTTCGTTTCGTGACTATACTTGGTACAGTGTAGTAAGATTTCATAATAAAGGGAATATGCGACGTGATTAAATGTTAAGTATGGTTACCAAGTGCTCAACCACTTAGAATATTTTTATTAAAATGTTTATATATGAAATCTTGTGTTCCATTGTTATAACGCTGCTAGCATCAAACCTATATATCTCACCAACTTTATGTTGACGTTTTAAAGCATGTTATTCTCAGGTATGAATTAAGTCTTCCGCTGTGCATTAGCTCATGTTAAGGATACTACTTGGGACCTTTAAAGCCATGATACAAAGACGTTGCATTCGAGTCATTGGAATTCAATAGAGAATATTAATAAGTAAATGACAGATTAGGTCATTTGGATATTATGAAATGTTAGATGAAAATGTCAAATATTGATGTAATGATAGTTTGCCTTTTAAGAATAAATGCAACGTTTGTAAAATGTATCATATAGAGGTCAAGTACCTCGCAATGTTATCATATGTTATTGTATTCGTCCCTATGGATTGGGTCGGGTCGTCTCACTTCCTGACCTAAATCAAGAAGCGCGTGTCTTTTTCGGAAGACTTTACTTCCTTTTAATGATGGAATTGATTCATCGTGTAGATCCATCTATTCTTTCAAAGGTATTACAATAAATCGGGTAAAACTGATTAAAATCATCCAAAACAAAAGTACATGCAATAATCTTGTACAAAATATGTGATATGTGTTTTAAAGAACTTGATAAATTCTTCCCACACTTAGCTTTTATTTATTCTTTTCTTTGCCTTTTTATTCTCTTCTATTCCATTTTAAATGAATTCAAGCGTTTTGGGTTGTTTCTCCATTTATGTTCTCTATGAGGTAACAATAATTTCGGCATTAACACCTAGTTTTATCGTTCATAAATATGTATAAACATGATTTTGAATTCATTTAGTTGAAATTTTTCAAAATTTTCACAAATTTTGGCAATTAAACTAAGTGTAAACCCGAGAGAATTTATAACCCTTTCCCACACTTGAGATCATGCAATGCCCTCATTTGCATGAAATCAGACTATAATTATAAATTCATGAGGGTGATTAGTGTAGAAAAGTGATTAAAAATACCGAGTTTGCAAACATATTGTTTTATATCACATTTGATATTTTACATCTTGTCGTTAAAATTAGTAGCTTTTGCTGAACTTAATGTCAGTCTTTGAAAGTGCGATGTTTTACCATGTTTTGTACATAAGATAAACTACAAATATACATAATATTTTTATTATTTTTTTTATAAAATATTTATTTATTAAAACAATTTAAATGAATAATTTTTTAAAATTTTGTTTCCTTTTACTTTAGGTAGTTTCGGTATGTTTACCTAATCCGTCCCTCGACAAAATGTAAAATTTGTCGTTTTTAAAGCGATTGTTTTAAAAGCAAATATTTTTGGGTTTTTTAATTTTTTTGGTATACTTTAGATCAATAATATTAAAAATAATGATAACAAAATTTTTCGCCCCACCCTCGGGTAAAGCAATTTCGGTTCCATGGCCTAGTCTTCAACTTATGATGAATTTTAGAAATCATTTTTTAAACTTAATGAAATAAAGTAAATTTTTGTTTTTAAATTCACACAAAATTTAAAAAGCGTATTAATTTCATACTAACCTACAAAACAAAATAAAATTTAGAATGGGGGGAGAAAACTAGTTCTTTAGTGTCTGCTAGTGGAAAAGACCAATCGGATTCCATTCTTGGAACTACACGAGAACAGAACAACTAACTCTAGACAGCATTTTCTTTTTAGAACATTTGAATCTCCCCACACTTAGGTAGTTGTGGTGTCAAAATTGTGATTAATTTCATGGTCAATTTCTTTTGGACCATAATCAACTTGCATATCTGTGACTTTTGATTTAAGCCATTGGTCGGATTCCGGTGTAACATCCACAAATTCAACTAGTTTCGCCTTTTCTTTAGGCGATAGATTGGATACTAACCGGTTACATAACTTAAAGTTCCCCTTGGTTCTAGCATCGCGAATCCGTTTAATAAGTTTCTTCATTGAACTATTAATAACGGGATCATTTAATTTCATATCAACAATGGGGTTCTTTGTTATCAAGTCATCATTAGGTGTTACTTTATCTTCCCCACACTTAGGCATTTTATTATTGTTAAGCACTACCATTGGAGTTGGTAAAATAACATGGTTCTTACCAATAGTTTTTGTTGGTTCAACGGTTTTGGTTGGTGGAGATTTAGACTTTCGACTCACAAAGGTGATTGATAATGCTAAAAATGAACATATATTTCATAGCATTATCCCTCAAGAAAGACAAGCTTTTAGTTGCAATTCTATATATATTTATATTTTAATTTTAATTTTAATTTTAAATTCTAATAATAAGGGTATGTTAGCGAATGTTGTAAGGGTGTAAGACAAAATTCTGTCCGTGTAACGCTACGCTATTTTTAATCACTATAAGTTATGGTTAATGTTATTTTTAAATTAATGTCTCGTAGCTAAGTTATTATTATGCTTATTTAATGCCGAAGTAATCATGATGTTTGGCTGAATATTAAAATTGGGTAATTGGGTTTTGGACCATAATTGGGGTTTGGACAAAAGAACGACGCTTGTGACTCATTAATTTAATATATAGACTTATAATTTGACGTATTTATATATAACCACATACGCTTGACTGGGTAAGGTGGGCGGGATATCTATAAATACCAATAATTGTTCAATTTACCGGACACGGAACTGGATTAATAGTTAATAGACTTGTTGAAACAGGGGTGGATTACATTCAAGTGTAATTGTTAACAAAGTAGTAAAACCTTGGTTTACACGCAGTCGATAACCTGGTGTATTCATTAAACAAAGTATTAAGACCTTGTTACAATTCGAATCCCCAATTAGTTGGAATATTTGACTTCGGGAATAAGAATAATTTGACGAAGACTTTCGCACTTTATATTTATGACTGATGGACTATTATGGACAAATCCGTATGGACATATCGAATAATCCAGGACAAAGGACAATTAACCCATGGGAATAAACTAAAAACAACACGTCAAACATCATGATTACTGAAGTTTAAATAAGCATAATTCCTTTATTTCATATTAAATTTCCTTTATTTTATATTTAATTGCACTTTTAATTATCGCACTTTTATTTATTGTCATTATATTTAATCGCACTTTTATTTAGTAAGTTTTAGTTATTTTGTTGTAAAAATATGCATTTTTAATTTTAAAAATACAAAAATATAAAAAGAAAAAAAAACAAAATTTAAGTATTTTTAAGAGTTTGTGAAATATATAAGTTCTATAAAGTTTCTTTATCTTTATTTTGTAAAAATATAAGTTTTATTTAATTTATATAAATATCTAAATCAGAAAACAGAAAAAAAAAATATAAAAACCACGAGGCCCCGTACTGTAGCAGCCCAAAGCCTGGCCCGAAATCTTTATCCATGCGATCGCATGGATTTTTAACGTGAGGACCATGCGATCGCATGAAGCTGTCTGACACGCCACAGTTAACCCTAATTCAACATTAATTATGGTGTATTAATTATTATTATTATTATTAAAACCCTAATTAGGTTATATTTATTTAATTATTTAGTTTAGTTTTTAGTTTTAATTTGTTTTAGTTAGTTTAATTAGTTTAATTAAATTATAAAATTAATAGTTTTATTAAATAAATAATATAAAAATAATATTTTTATAAAAATTGTACTTTTTACCACTTTAAGTATATTTTTATATTTTGTATCTTTTTATTTGTTTTAGCGTAATATTTGTATTTTTCGCTCGTATTTAGTTCTAAGATATAGTTTTTGCCATAGTTATTTTTATTTTTTTAGATTTTTAGGATTTGCCGTAAAATCCCTTAAGTGCTTTTTCTTTATACTAAGATTTAGGTACTTTAGAATTTTGCGACGCTGTTATAAGACTTTAGTACCTTTTTAAGTTATTGCCGTTTTGGGATATAGTATTTCTCTAAGCTTTAATATTTTTAGACGTAACTTTTAATTATTAGTTTTTAGTTCCTTTTTAAGTTTCGACGCGCTACGTTCTTTTTATTATTTTTCGACCTTTTATTTTTCGACGTTTTTCGACGCGCTCTTTTTCTTTCTTATTTCTCGACATTCTAGTTTTTAGGACATAGAATTTTCTATTTCTTCTCTAAATTTCTTTAAATTTAAACGAAAAAATTATTTTAAGTGGTTAAATTGATAGACATCAAAATTTTCTGGTTCGTAGTAATAGTTGGATTTGTACGTGGACCGGGTTATTGGAGCCAAACAGTACTCAATTATATTGAGACCAAACGAATCCTGCCCCTCTGCTGCATCTTTTGGCTATTTGAAACGTGGGCAAAATCAGAAAAGTCTATTAATTGGATAACTTATATAATTTTTCTTTCTTTTTAAAAACTAATAGGATATTCAGTGAATGCACCGAGCAAAACGTTCACCACCTTTTGTACGTTCACCACCTGTAACTCGATCAAGACATCTAACAAATATTTTCGCCGTTGATTTTTCTTTAGAATCGTCATCCAGTCGACCAAGTACTCCAATTCAAATTTCCGATAATCCATTTTTTGAACCCGACCTCACAATTGAGAATTCGGAGAATATTCAGGGACAATTCATAGATCCTGAACCACTAATATTTCCTCCAGAATCACCAATCATTCAAATAGAAATTATTGAGGAACCAACCATTAAATTAGAATCCTATAGTGATTCAGATTCAACAAATTCAATTATGGAGAATCTGGAACCTCTAAGTATGGAAGACCGAATGCGAGCTAAACGCACTGGCCAAGGTCACGCAATTACTCAACCAGACATAAATGCACCAAATTATGAAATCAAAGGACAAATCCTACACATGGTAACTAATCAATGCCAATTTAGTGGTGCGCCGAAGGAAGATCCAAATGAACGTCTTCGTACATTTAATAGGATCTGCACTCTATTTAAAATCAGAGAAGTTGAAGATGAACAGATATATCTCATGTTATTTCCCTGGACTTTAAAGCGAGAAGCCAAAGATTGGTTAGAATCGTTACCTGAATGGGCGATTGATACATGAGACGTTTTAGTTGAAAAATTTCTCAAACAATTCTTTCCGGCATCTAAAGCCGTGAGACTTCAAGGAGAAATTGTTACGTTCACACAAAAGCCAAATGAAACTCTATATGAGGCTTGGACAAGATTTGGAAAGTTATTGAGAGGATGTCCGCAACATGGTTTAGACACCTGTCAAATAGTACAAATATTCTACCAAGGATGCGACATCACTACACGAAAAGACATCGATATAGCAGCTGGTGGTTCAATTATGAAGAAAACCACAACAGATGCTTATAAAATTATTGATAACACTGCTTCCCACTCACATGAGTGGCACCAAGAAAAAGATATCGTTAGATCATCTAAAGCAGCTAGAGCCGATTCTAGCCATGACTTTGATTCCATTTCCGCAAAGATAGATGCTGTCGAGAGACGAATGGAAAAGATGACTAAAGATATTCACTCAATACGAATTAGTTGTGAGCAGTGTGGAGGACCACCTTTAACAAAAGATTGTCTCAGTATTGAACTAACAATGGAACAAAGAGAGAATGTTTCATACATAAACCAAAGGCCTGGAAATAATTATCAGAATAATTATCAACCGCCAAGACCAATCTATAATCAAAATCAGAATTATAACCGAAATGTTCCATACAACAACCAACAAGGTCCTAGCAATCAACAAGTATCCAACAATACTTGCAATCAGTAAAGACCTAATTTTCAAAACAAACCACCACAAACCGATGATAAAAAACCAAATTTAGAAGACATGATGTCAAAGCTAGTTGATTCTCAAACACAGTTTTTCACATCTCAGAAACAAACCAATGAACAAAATGCTCAAGCATTTAGAAATCAACAAGATTCTATTCAAAATCTGGAACAAGAAGTAAGCAACCTAGCAAGGTTAATAGGTGAAAGAAAACCGGGAAGTCAACCTAGTGATACAAATGCTAACCCCCGGAATGAAACAGCTAAAGCCATTTCCACAAGAAGTGGTATTACACTTAAACTACCTGAAATACCTGTAATTTCTGATGAAGCTATTCTTACTCCACAAGAACCACAACCTGATCAAGATAAGAAAAAAGAACCGGTAGTTGAAAAGGTTAATGAAGATAACACAGTTAAGGCTAAACCTTATGTTAAACCTTACCAACCACCACTTCCTTACCCGAGTAAAATGAGAAAAGAAAGACTTGAAGTCGAGCAATCCAAATTTTTGGATATGTTTAAACAGATAAATGTAAATCTTCCTTTCATTGATGTGATTTCAGGAATGCCTAGATATGCTAAATTTTTGAAAGATCTAACCCGAATAGAAAGAAAATGGAAGAACTCTCGGCTGTTACTATGAATGCTAATTGTTCTGCAGTACTGTTGAATAAGATACCAGAAAAATTATCAGATCCAGGAAGTTTCACAATTCTATGTTTTTTGGGTAGTCTTAGTTCAATAGAAGCATTGGCAGATTTAGGTGCTAGTATAAATTTAATGCCGTATTCACTATACGTTAAACTAGACCTTGGAGAATTGAAACCAACACGAATAAGCATACAACTAGCCGATCGATCAGTAAAATATCCTAGAGGGATAATGGAGAACATGCTAGTTAAAGTTGGTACTTTAGTATTTCCAGTAGATTTTGTTATTCTGGACATGGAAGAAGATTCTCGAGTTCCTCTCATATTAGGAAGACCATTCTTAAACACGGCTAAAGCAATAATAGACGTGTTTGGTAAGAAACTGACCCTAAGTATAGAGGACGAGAGTGTTACCTTTTCAGTTGATAGAGCCATGCAACAACCGCAATCTTCAGATGATACATGTTATTATATTCAAACCATAGATTCACATGTAGAATTGTTAGAAGAATTTCCAGAATTACAAGGAACATGAGAATGTTCTTTAGGAGAAGGAACTGAACCAATTGATGAAACTGAAATGTTAGCTACACTTATGGCTAATGGATATGAACCAACAACAGAAGAAATTCAAATGCTAAAAGAGGAAGACAGATATCGATATAAATCATCGATAGAAGAACAACCGATATTAGAGTTAAAGCCACTTCCAAACCATTTGGAATATGCTTATTTACATGGTGAATCTGAATTACCTGTAATAATATCGTCTTCTCTTACTGAAAATGAAAAATCTCAACTCATTTCTGTGCTAAAAGCTCATAAACCAGCTATTGCATGGAAAATTCATGATATTAAAGGAATAAGTCCTTCGTATTGCACACATAAAATCCTTATGGAAGAAGGTCATAAAACGTATGTGCAACGCCAACGAAGACTAAATCCTAATATGCAAGATGTTGTTAAGAAAGAAATTATTAAACTGCTTGATGCAGGTTTAATTTATCCAATTTCTGATAGTCCATGGGTAAGCCCAGTTCAATACGTGCCTAAGAAGGGTGGCATGACTGTCATCACAAATGAGAAAAATGAGCTTATTCCTACTAGGACGGTAACATGATGGCGTGTTTGTATTGATTATAGAAAATTAAATGACGCCACCAGAAAAGATCACTTTCCCTTACCTTTCATTGATCAAATGTTGGAAAGATTAGCCGGAAATAGTTACTATTGTTTTCTTGATGGTTTTTTCGGATATTTTCAAATTCCAATAGCACCCGAGGATCAAGAGAAAACCACATTCACGTGCCCTTATGGTACTTTTGCTTACAAACGCATGCCATTTGGACTTTGCAATGCCCCTGCAACCTTTCAAAGGTGCATGATGGCGATTTTTCACGACATGATAGAAGAATGCATGGAAGTTTTCATGGATGACTTTTCAGTCTTCGCTGATACATTTGAATCATGTCTAGTTAATCTTGAACGAATGCTTATTAGATGCGAAAAATCAAATCTAGTACTTAATTGGGAGAAATGCCATTTCATGGTTAAAGAAGGCATCATTCTTGGTCATAAAATTTCAAAGGAAGGAATTGAAGTGGATAGAGCTAAAGTAGATGTAATTGCTAAACTTCCACATCCCATCAATGTTAGAGGAGTTAGGAGTTTTCTAGGGCATGCCGGTTTTTACCTACGTTTCATAAAAGATTTTTCTAAAATTGCCACTCCTATGAATAAACTCCTAGAAAAGGATGCTCCATTTATCTTTTCAGATGAATGCATCAAATCTTTTAATATTCTTAAAGAAAAACTCACTAATGCACCGATCATGATAACTCCAAATTAGAATCTACCGTTTGAACTAATGTGCGATGCAAGTGATTTTGCAATGGGAGTCGTTTTAGGACAAAGGATTGAAAAACGATTTCAACCTATTTATTATGCTAGTAAGACGTTACAAGGAGCACAAATGAATTACACAACTACTGAAAAAGAACTCCTTGCTATTGTCTTTGCTTTTGACAAATTTCGTTCATATCTCTTTCTAGCAAAAACGGTGGTCTATACCGACCATTCTGCTCTTAGATACCTATTTTCAAAACAAGATGCTAAACCAAGATTAATTCGTTGGATCTTACTCTTACAAGAGTTCGATATTGAAATTCGAGATAAAGAGGGAGCAGAAAATATCGCCGCTGATCATCTTTCTCGTCTTGAAAATCCTGAATTAGAAGTTCTAAATGAATCGGCCATACAAGACAACTTTCCTGATGAATATCTATTGAAGATAGATTATAATAAAATTTCATGGTTTGCAGACTATGCAAACTACTTAGTATGTGGATTCCTTGAAAAAGGATTGTCGTACCAAAAACGAAAGAAATTCTTTAGTGATATAAAACACTATTTCTGGGAAGATCCACATTTGTTTAAAAGTTGTCCCGATGGAATAATACGCCGATGTGTATTCGGAGATGAAGCTAGTCAAATCTTAAACCATTGTCACACAGGACCAACAGGAGGGCATTATGGGCCTCAACTCACAATAAGAAAAGTTTATGATGCTGGATTCTATTGGCCTACAATTTTCAAAGACGCACACCTTCTTTGCAAATCCTGTGATGCTTGTCAAAGGGCCAGAAAAATAAGTCAACGTGATGAAATGCCACAAAATTTCATTCAAGTATGTGAAGTATTTGACATTTGGGGTATTGACTTTATGGGTCCATTTCCAAAATCTCATAATAATCTCTACATTCTCGTTGCCATTGATTATGTATCTAAGTGGGCGGAAGCACAAGCTCTCCTGACTAATGATGCACGAGTTGTAGTCAACTTTTTAAAATGTCTTTTTGCCAGGTTTGTAACACTGAAAGCTTTAATAAGTGATCGGGGTACTCATTTTTGTAACAATCAACTTGAGAAAGTTCTTAAAAGATATGGAGTAACTCATAAAATCTCCACCGCTTATCATCCACAAACAAGTGGACAAGTTAAAAATACCAACCGAGCTTTAAAACGTATTCTAGAGAAAACCGTAGGATCAAATCCGAAGAAATGGTCCATGAAATTGGAGGATGCACTCTGGGCTTTTAGAACAGCCTACAAAACTCCAATTGGAACCACACCTTTTAGACTCATTTACGGAAAAGTATGTCATCTTCCAGTAGAAATTGAACACAAAGCATTTTGGGCTTTGAAGACACGTAATCTTGATTTACATGAAGCCGGTCGTCTACGATTAAGTCAACTAAATGAATTAGAAGAATTAAGACTTGAAGCATACGAAAATTCATTAATCTATAAAGAAAGAACGAAGAAATGGCATGATAAAAGAATCAGAAGTTCAAAAGAATTTAAAGAAGGAGACAGAGTTCTTCTTTTCAATTCACGATTCAAGCTATTTCCTGGTAAATTGAAATCAAGATAGTCTGGACCATTTATAGTCAAAAGAGTTTTCCTGTACGGAACGATAGAGTTAATAAATTCAAATGGGATTGAATTTAAAGTTAATGGTCACAGAATTAAACATTACATACATGGTCCGATGGAAGTTGACAATGAAGTCCATCATAATTTCACCACCCAAGATAACCTTCAAAATGAAAACATAAATATGTTATCAACAATATATGAAAAATCAAAATTGGAAAATAGGGAGGATTCAAATTTGAGTGATGAAGAAGAATTCTTATACAAACCTCCCATTCCAAGAAACGAAGAAAAATGTGAACAAGAATTTCAATTAGAAGTGAAAGAACACCCGAAAAAGGTTTACAAACCAACTCGACCTACTAAAGCAGGAGACCCGGGTGAATTTATCATTTCTTGCTTGCTTAATGATGGTGTTGTATATAATGGACTCGCAGATTTAGGAGCAAGTACAAATATTATGCCTCTTTCCTTATACAAACGATTATGTATGGGTAAATTAAAACCAACCAAAATAGGTGTTCAATCATTTGACCAAACCATTAAACACCCGGTTGGAATAGAAAATAATTTACTTGTTAACGTGGGAAGCTTGACCTTTGTTGCAAACTTCATAGTGATTAATATGGAGGAAAACCTCGATATTCCTCTAATTGTAGGTCGCCCATTTTTAGCAACCACCGAGGCATTCATTGATGTAAGAGAAGGAAGAATGACACTTAGGGAAGGTGATAAATCGATCACCTTTGTGAACCGAAAGTTTAGATCTCCACTAACCAAAACTGTTAAACCAATAAAAATGCATAAGTGTGGGGAAGATGAAGAAACACTTAATGATGATCCAATCACAAAGAACCCCGTTGATGATACGAAATTAGATGAACCCGTTTTTAACAGTTCAACGAAGTAACTTTATAAACGGATTCACGATGCTAAGATTAAGGGAAACTTTAAATTATGTAACCGATTAGTATCCAATTTATCGCCAAAAGAAAAGGCAATGTTAGTTGAATTTGTGAAAGTGACAGAAGAAATCAACAAATGGATTGAAGTAAAAGTCAAAGATATACAAGTTGTTGATGATCCAATTGAAAATAACGTTAATCACAATTTCAACTAAGTGTGGGGAGGTTCGAATCTTTTTAGGGTAATATGTATTTCTGTTAGAGTTAGATTTTCTGTTTTCCTGTAGTTCTCGAGAATGGAATCCGAATGGTCTTTCCCTAGCAGACCCTAAAGAACTAGTCTTCTCCCCCCATTCTGAATTTTTATTTTTTTTTAGGTTTTACGAGATGAAGACTTCCTGTGAACTAAACCATGGTCTAATGCTACACACTTTGATCACTAAACGTAATAATGACACTCTTTCAAGTGAAATAGTATCATTAATCAGAGGTAAATTGGACGGAGTAAGAAAATAATCCAGGAACGAAAATAATAAGTTACAGTTTGGTAAAGGAAAATCAAAATCCGCGGCGAAAAGAAGAGCACGACACCTTGAAAGATGTCACAAATGCGGAAAATAGTCACACGAAGGAAAATGTTCGACGAATCAAACATATTCCAATACCAAATTCGTTACTTTATGCATAGATGGACCGTTCATATGTTTCGAAGAAAAAACGTTGAATGCTCGTGGTTACGCCTATGTAGCTATGAAAAACCAATTAGTCCGACTATCTTATGAGTGGGCTAAAGCAGGTCACTAAGAATTCTATTTCACAGGTAAGTATGTACAGTTTTTATTTCTATTTTTATTATTTTTAACCTTTTGGTAATAAACGCTAAATCGTTCGCTATAAAGTATTAAATTAGTATTCAATAAAATTAGGTTTTGCGACCGAAATTATTGATATCATACAAAAATTTACTACATCACTGCGAAATTTACCATTTATTCTTAAGGTATAAATATCTTTAATCAATCAACCCAAAATATTTCAAAAATTCGTCAGGAGTAAAACTAGGTAATATAGCCGAAATTACTTTACCGAAAAGAGGAGCGTATATTTTTGATAATATTTGATTGATTAAAGTGGGATAAAAGATCAAAAAGATTTTTAATTTTATTTTTACTTTGTTTTTAAAATTAATATTAAATTAATATTGTAAAACTTCTTTTTAAAAAATCAATATATTTAAAATTGTAAATACTTGAAAAATTAATATTTTTAAGTTTGTATGTATAAAAACAAAAATATAATTTAAGTTTGGTATGAATTTTTAATATGAATTTTTTGTTATTTTAAATTAAGTTTGGTGTGAATTTAAAAACAAAAATTTACTTTATTTCGCTAAGTTAAAAATATGATTTTTAAAATTCGTCGTGAGTTGAAGACTAGGTCGTTGAACCAAAATTGCTCTACCCAAGGGAGGGACGAGAACTTTTATTATCATTATTTTTAATCTTAGTGAATTAAAGTATGCCAAAAACATTAAAAAACTCAAAAATCTTTACTTTTAAAACCGCGCTTTGAATTAACAAATTTCAAAATTTTGTCAAAAGACGGACTAGGACAACGATCTGAAACGCCCTCATCCTAAAAAGAAACAAATTTTTAAAATTTTATTAATTATATGTTTTATAAGTTATAAGGTTTTATTAAAAAAAAAATACCAGACACCATGCGATCGCATGGGATTTGGAATGTAAAGCCATGCGATCGCATGGTGGCCAAAATCTGGTCAGGAACAAAAGCTCCAGCGAGTTCTGTCTCTGTACCATTCCACACACACACATACGCGAATATCTCCCAAAACCCTCTCAAATTTCATCATTTTTTCACCAAATTTCATCCTACAATCCGCTATAATCATGCCTATGTTCGGATTCTTCAACAAAAAGGTAAAAATTACACCCCTAAACTCTAAAATTTCCTAGTTTTTGTGATAATTACCAATATTTTACGTAATGCAATTTTGTTAATGTCTAGTGTAATTAGTGTTAAATTGTTAGTATTTTATGCATGTATAACCTAGATTGATGCTATTTAACATGATTTGAAGCCAAAAACTTCAAAATTTTTAGAAATCTAGGGTTTGTGTTCTTGAGCAATTTGGGGCTTTTTGATATAAATAGGTTATGGCCGATTTTTATCGTGAATTATTGCTAAATTAAGTAGTGTAACATGTTTAGGTAGCTAAATGATCCAAACATTGATCCTAAACATGATTTTTGAAGATTAAAGTGGACTTTTTAGGTACAAAATTCATGAACTTGATTAATTTGATATAATTGTCATTTGAGACTTGTTTAATTGCTAGTTATGACTATTTTGACATGTTATTTGAGTTAAATGCTTATGAACTTTGTATACAATTTGAAAAAGTGTAGAATTGTAAAAAATGTGAAAATGTGTATAAGTTTAATTTTGATTGAACATGTTATTGTGGTTAATTTAAATTGTTATTTTGCTAACACTAATGCATATTTGGATGCACAAATTTTGTGTTTAATGTGTTTTGCAGAAAACCGATACTGCTAGTGCTTCATCGTCATTTAGACAACCACAACAGGAGCCTGAACCAGAATATGATCCGCAATACGAGCCAGAACCCGAACAAGAACCACAACAGGAACAACAACATCAGCCTGATCAACACGTACCTTACTATGATCTGCTACAGTTTGATAATGAATTCATAGTTGTACCGATGCATCCGCCATTAGAATACCCAACGATTCCTGAACATACATTGCATCCTAATCTGAGATTCGATAGAAGCTGGAGAGATTACCCGACATATCAAAGTAATAAATTCAAATTAGTAACAAAAGATGTAGAGGTGCCTAGGGTAATTGATTGGAATCCTTTGGAAAGGGTTCAACTTGCTGACCGTGTTAGGGAGCATTTGATCCAAAGGTGTGGCAGTTCTTCTTTTACTGATTGGGAACGCTTATTCACCATTCGTAGACCTATATATAAGGAATGGTGTGTTGAGCTGATGAGTACTATAGCATTAAATGTAGATGTAGATAGATTAGATGATAGAAGTTTTCTTAGATTTATACTTGGCCGTAGGATGTATAGAATGTCCATGCTGGACATGGCCAGGGCTTTGCAGATATATACGCCCGCTGAATTGCTACTACCTGATTGTATGAATTTGATTTATCGTGGTGAAAGGGTAGATAGGAATTTTAACGCAAACGCCATCTGGAGGCGTATGTCAGATTATAATGTTTTTAGGCGGGCAGGAACACATACCTACTTACATATTAACAAATCCGAGCTTCGTATAATTCATAGATTTTTGGCTAACTCGATTACACAGAGAGGTCACAACAAGGAGAAAATGACCTTACATGATTTATTTTACCTAAAGTGTATTCGAGACCCAAGAAGCTTTGTTAATATCCCTTACTGTGTTGGTTTTTATTTATCTAAGATGGTTGAAGGAATACAGGAAGGGGGGATTATAGGAGGAGGTATTTTTGTTACTCTCATTGGAGAGTATTTAGGTGTAGATAAGGACCAACGGGGTCCACTTTTGGAATGTAGGGAACAGTTTAAGCTTTTAGGATTGAGGGTTTATGCGGGTGCTAAGGTAATAAAGAGTAGACGCAACCAGGCAATACCCTATGAAGGTAGTCATCCTCAGGTAGAGAGAGGCTCAGATGAGGAGATGGAGGAAGCGAGTGACATTAGGGATGTCATTCGGGAGGCTATGACTGATGTCTACCAGCGTGTAGAGGAGGTAGATATGACAAACACGGAGAGATTTCGTCGGATGGAGCAGTAGCAAGCCCGGAATGATTACGAGCATTCCAGGCAACGACAGCATGGTAGATGGGACTATCATCAGTGTTAGATTATGAGCCGGCTGTCACCTCAGGATCACTACGTTCCGACCCGACCCGCTTACTATCCTCAACACCAGCCCGAGATGAGACTACCTTATACTCTCTACGACCCTAACCGGGCATACCAGTACACCTATCACCAACCATGGAACCCAGACGACGACATGAACTGGAACCCCTATCCAGATTGACATAGTTCCAGTTGGCGATTTCTATGATTTTTCATCTTTTTATTATTTTTATTTATTTATGTTTAAACATATGATATTGTGATACATTAATGTATTGTTTAATATTTTTATTATTTTGTACTAATATTTCATATTTGATTTGAAAGTGGGATTTTAAGTCCCATTTCAAATTACCATGCATGTTTATATTTGAATGTATGTATATTGTACACAACAGGGTAAAACAGCGCATTTTTAAAGACTGGCATTAAGTTCAGCAAAAGCTAGTACTTTTGACGACAAAACGAAAAACAAATATGATGTAACAACAAGACGGAATAAACAAATGATGTGCACCATTTATCATTCAACAAACAAACGCCAATATGTTTGGAAACTTTGGTAAAATTTAATCATTTTTCTACGCTAATCACCCTCAATAATTTAAATTGTTACTGATTTCTTGCAAATGAGGGCATTGCAAGATCTTAAGTGTGGGAAGGGGTTAAATTCTTTCGGATTTTTAAAATTTTAACTTATACACTTGGTTACCATTAAAAATACTATTAACGCAGTAGTTGTATTAGAATCTAGTGCTCTCTGATAATAAAGAACAGCCCTAGTCTTATGTACTGACTACCCAATTCTAGTAAAATTTTTCAAAATTTTCAATTAAATGAACTCAAAATCATGTTTATACATATTTATGAACGATAAAACTAGGTGTTAACACCGAAATTATTGTTACCTCGAAAAGGACATAAATTGAGAAACAAACCAAAATGTTAGAATTCATTTAAAATGGAATAGAGGACAATAAAAAGGAAAATAAAAGCCAAGTGTGGGAAAATTTACCAAGTTATTTAAAACAGATATCACATATTTTTTTACAAATAACTGAAGATACTTTTGTACAAATAACTGAGGACAAATCGATTTGTTTTCTGAAAACCCATTTTCAATGCGTTCATTACCATTGAACGTAAAATCCTAGGAATTCACCTGTAATTCATTAGGTCACCTGAACTAAATTGGGTGTCAACCGTAAGAACGGTGGTTGCATAGCATGGTCAAAGACAGGACCTTGTGCCAAACTGAAAAATTATAAGGGTGAGCTTTACTATTGCTCCTACCAAGGATAGTATTTGCATCTGACACGTTAATAGACCATAATTAAAAGCATGTCAGGGGACATTGCCTTAACAGGTGCTTGTTCAACGCTTTCCTTTACAACCGGACGGTAGTTTACCGAAAGGTAATATACGGAGCAAGTATACTGGATGTGTTGCTTTCCCAATACAAGGTTAGCAAGTGGGTGACACAAAACCGCAAGTTTTGAGCTAAAGTTTTCAAATCTGAAACCCACCAAACCCACGAAAACAATTTGCAAACACCGGTGAAGGGTTATTCCGGAAAACTTATCTAGGATGAAAGCTAGATTTAATTTTCAAAAGATTAAATGTTTTCATAAAGATCCAATTTCCTTAAGGATCTAAATTTTATAGTCATGTGGGACTGTAAACCACATCGTTACCATCATTGTTCATAACCGCCGTATTAAAATCACTAATGTACAAAGTGTGAAGAATAAAGAAGTGATTCTAGTATTTTTATTTCAAGACTATATTGCTTGAGGACAAGCAACGCTCAAGTGTGGGAATATTTGATAATGCTAAAAACGAACATATATTTCATAGCATTATCCCTCAAGAAAGACAAGCTTTTAGTTGCAATTGTGTCTATTTACAAGTGATATTCGTTTAAATAATAAAAGGTGAAGACAAAAGACAGATTCGACGAATTGAAGACGCAAACGACCAAAAAGCTCAAAAGTACAAAGTACAATCAAAATAGTTCAAATTATTGATGAGAAACGTCTCAAAATTACAAGAGTACAAGACGCGAAACGCAAAATACAAGATATTAAATTGTACGCAAGGACGTTCGAAAATCTGGAACCGAGACATGAACCAACTATCACCGCGCGACGCAACGGAGCTAAAATTACAAGTCAACGGAGTACAAGAATATAATATAATATATATAATTATATTTAATTATATATATATATATTATATTATATAATAAATAAATAAGCAGCCCACGTTTTTTAAGACTTTTGAGCTCTCCCAGCTGGCCATGCGATCACATGGCCTGGAAGAACAAAAACCATGCGATCGCATGGCCCTGAAATCCAGGCGACACCCTAAAAATTTCACAGTTTTGGTTGATCTTTTACCATATATCCATCTCTCTATCTATAAACGTGTATATATATATATATATATATATATATATATATATATATATATATATATATATATATATATATATTTATATTTTAATTTTAATTTTAATTTTAAATTCTAATAATAAGGGTATGTTAGCGAATGTTGTAAGGGTGTAAGTCAAAATTCTGTCCGTGTAACGCTACGCTATTTTTAATCACTATAAGTTATGGTTAATGTTATTTTTAAATTAATGTCTCGTAGCTAAGTTATTATTATGCTTATTTAATGCCGAAGTAATCATGATGTTTGGCTGAATATTAAAATTGGGTAATTGGGCTTTGGACCATAATTGGGGTTTGGACAAAAGAACGACACTTGTGACTCGTTAATTTAATATATAGACTTATAATTTGACGTATTTATATATAACCACATACGCTTGACTGGGTATGGTGGGCGGGATATCTATAAATACCAATAATTGTTCATTTTACCGGACACGGAACTGGATTAATAGTTAATAGACTTGTTGAAACAGGGGTGGATTACATTCAAGTGTAATTGTTAACAAAGTAGTAAAACCTTGGTTTACACGCAGTCGATAACCTGGTGTATTCATTAAACAAAGTATTAAGACCTTGTTACAATTCGAATCCCCAATTAGTTGGAATATTTGACTTCGGGAATAAGAATAATTTGACGAAGACTTTCGCACTTTATATTTATGACTGATGGACTATTATGGACAAATCCGTATGGACATATCGAATAATCCAGGACAAAGGACAATTAACCCATGGGAATAAACTAAAAACAACACGTCAAACATCATGATTACTGAAGTTTAAATAAGCATAATTCCTTTATTTCATATTTAATTTCCTTTATTTTATATTTAATTGCACTTTTAATTATCACACTTTTATTTATTGTCATTATATTTAATTGCACTTTTAATTATCGTACTCTTTAATTATCACAATTTTATTTTATCGCATTTTTTTATCGCAATTTCATTATCGTTATTTACTTTAATCTTTAAATTAAGTTGTATTTATTTTTTAGCATTTTACATTAGGTTTTAATTGCAACTAAAGTTTTAAAATCGACAAACCGGTCATTAAACGGTAAAAACCCCCTTTTATAATAATAATACTACTTATATATATTTTTGTATTTTTACAAATATAGTTTTTAAAATTATAGCGTTAAGCTTGTTTAAGAGTTCCCTGTGGATGAACCGGACTTACTAAAAACTACACTACTGTACGATTAGGTACACTGCCTATAAGTGTTGTAGCAAGGTTTAGGTATATCCATTCTATAAATAAATAAATATCTTGTGTAAAATTGTATCATATTTAATAGTATTTTCTTGTAAAAATTATAACTATTTTATATACACCTCGCATAACATCAAGTATTTTTGGCGCCACTGCCGGAGAAAGACCTAAACGCCGGAAGCGCAACGCTATAAAAAAAAGATTTTTAGTAAGTTTTAGTTATTTTGTTGTAAAAATATGCGTTTTTAATTTTAAAAATACAAAAATATAAAAAGAAAAAAAAAACAAAATTTAAGTATTTTTAAGAGTTTGTTAAATATATAAGTTCTATAAAGTTTCTTTATCTTTATTTTATAAAAATATAAGTTTTATTTAATTTATATAAATATAAATATATTATATAAATATCTAAATCAGAAAACAGAAAAAAAAAATATAAAAACCACGAGGCCCCGTACTGTAGCAGCCCAAAGCCTGGCCTGAAATCTTTATCCATGCGATCGCATGGATTTTTAACGTGAGGACCATGCGATCGCATGAAGCTGTCTGACACGCTACAGTTAACCCTAATTCAGCATTAATTATGGTGTATTAATTATTATTATTATTAAAACCCTAATTAGGTTATATTTATTTAATTATTTAGTTTAGTTTTTAGTTTTAATTTGTTTTAGTTAGTTTAATTAGTTTAATTAAATTATAAAATTAATAGTTTTATTAAATAAATAATATAAAAATAATATTGTTATAAAAATTGTACTTTTTACAACTTTAAGTATATTTTTATATTTTGTATATTTTTATTTGTTTTAGCGTAATATTTGTATTTTTCGCTCGTATTTAGTTCTAAGATATAGTTTTTGCCATAGTTATTTTTATTTTTTTTAGATTTTTAGGATTTGCCGTAAAATCCCTTAAGTGCTTTTTCTTTATACTAAGATTTAGGTGCTTTAGAATTTTGCGACGCTGTTATAAGATTTTAGTACCTTTTTTAAGTTATTGCCGTTTTGGGATATAGTATTTCTCTAAGCTTTAATATTTTTAGACGTAACTTTTAATTATTAGTTTTTAGTTCCTTTTTAAGTTTCGACGCGCTACGTTCTTTTTATTATTTTTCGACGTTTTTCGACGCACTCTTTTTCTTTCTTATTTCTCGACATTCTAGTTTTTAGGACATAGAATTTTCTATTTCTTCTCTAAATTTCTTTAAATTTAAACGAAAAAAATATTTTAAGTGGTTAAATTGATAGACATCAAAATTTTCTGGTTCGTAGTAATAGTTGGATTTGTACGTGGACCGGGTTATTGGAGCCAAACTGTACTCAATTATATTGAGACCAAACGAATCCTGCCCCTCTGGTGCATCTTTTGGCTATTCAAAACGTGGGCAAAATCAGAAAAGTCTATTAATTTGATAACTTATATAATTTTCTTTCTTTTTAAAAACTAATAGGATATTCAGTGAATGCACCGAGCAAAACGTTTACCACCTTTTGTACGTTCACCACCTGTAATTCGATCAAGACATCTAACAAATATTGTCACCGTTGATTTTTCTTTAGAATCGTCATCCAGTCGACCAAGTACTCCAATTCAAATTTCCGATAATCCATTTTTTGAACCCGACCTTACAATTGAGAATCCGGAGAATATTCAGGGACAATTCATAGATCCTGAACCACTAACTTTCCTCCAGAACCACCAATCATTCAAATAGAAATTGTTGAGGAACCAACCATTAAATCAAAATCCTATAGCGATTCAGATTCAACAAATTCAATTATGGAGAATCTGGAACCTCTAAGTATGGAAGACCGAATGCGACCTAAACGCACTGGCCAAGGTCACCCAATTACTCAACCAGACATAAATGCACCAAATTATGAAATCAATGGACAAATCCTACACATGGTAACTAATCAATGCCAATTTAGTGGTGCGCCGAAGGAAGATCCACATGAACATCTTCGTACATTTAATAGGATCTGCACTCTATTTAAAATCAGAGAAGTTGAAGATGAACAGAAATATCTCATGTTATTTCTCTGGACTTTAAAGGGAGAAGCCAAAGATTGGTTAGAATCGTTACCTGAAGGGGCGATTGATACATGGGACGTTTTAGTTGAAAAATTTCTCAAACAATTCTTTCCGGCATCTAAAGCCATGAGACTTCAAGAAGAAATTGTTACGTTCACACAAAAGCCAAATGAAACTCAATATGAGGCTTGGACAAGATTTGGAAAGTTATTGAGAGGATGTCCGCAACATGGTTTAGAAACCTGTCAAATAGTACAAATATTCTACCAAGGATGCGACATCACTACGCGAAAAGACATCGATATAGCAGCTGGTGGTTCAATTATGAAGAAAACCGCAACTGATGCTTACAAAATTATTGATAACACTGCTTCCCACTCACATGTGTGGCAGCAAGAAAAAGATATCGTTAGATCATCTAAAGCAGCTAGAGCCGATTCAGGCCATGACTTTGATTCCATTTTCGCAAAGATAGATGCTGTCGAGAGATGAATGGAAAAGATGACTAAAGATATTCACTCAATACGAATTAGTTGTGAGCAGTGTGGAGGACCACATTTAACAAAAGATTGTCTCAGTATTGAACTAACAATGGAACAAAGAGAGAATGTTTCATACATAAACCAAAGGCCTGGAAATAATTATCAGAATAATTATCAACAGCCAAGACCAATCTATAATCAAAATCAGAATTATAACCGAAATGTTCCATACAACAACTAATAAGGTCCTAGCAATCAACAAGTATCCAACAATACTTACAATCAGCAAAGACCTAATTTTCAAAACAAACCACCATAAACCGATGATAAAAAGCCAAATTTAGAAGACATGATGTCAAAGCTAGCTGATTCTCAAACACAGTTTTTCACATCTCAGAAACAAACCAATGAACAAAATGCTCAAGCATTTAGAAATCAACAAGCTTCTATTCAAAATCTGGAAAAAGAAGTAAGCAACATAGCAAGGTTAATAGGTGAAAGAAAACTGGTAAGTCTACCTAGTGATACAAATGCTAACCCCCGGAATGAAACAGCTAAAGCCATTTCCACAAGAAGTGGTATTACACTTAAACCACCTGAAATACCTGTAATTTCTGATGAAGCTATTCCTACTCCACAAGAACCACAACCTGATTAAGATAAGGAAAAAGAACCGGTAGTTGAAAAGGTTAATGAAGATAACACAGTTAAGGCTAAACCTTATGTTAAACCTTACCAACCACCACTTCCTTACACGAGTAAAATGAGAAAAGAAAGACTTGAAGCCGAGCAATCCAAATTTTTGAATATGTTTAAACAGATAAATGTAAATCTTCCTTTCATTGATGTGATTTCAGGAATGCCTAGATATGCTAAATTTTTGAAAGATCTAATCACGAATAGAAAGAAAATGGAAGAACTCTCGGCTGTTACTATGAATGCTAATTGTTCTGCAGTACTGTTGAATAAGATACTAGAAAAATTATCAGATCCAGGAAGTTTCACAATTCCATGTTTTCTGGGTAGTCTTAGTTCAATAGAAGCATTGGCAGATTTAGGTGCTAGTATAAATTTAATGCTGTATTCACTATACGTTAAACTAGACCTTGGAGAATTGAAACCAACACGAATAAGCATATAACTAGCCGATCGATCAGAAAAATATCCTAGAGGGATAATGGAGAACATGCTAGTTAAAGTTGGTACTTTAGTATTTCCAGTAGATTTTGTTATTCTGGACATGGAAGAAGATTCTCGAGTTCCTCTCATATTAGGAAGACCATTCTTAAACACGGCTAAAGCAATAATAGACGTGTTTGGTTAGAAACTGACCCTAAGTATAGAGGACGAGAGTGTTACCTTTTCAGTTGATAGAGCCATGCAACAATCGCAATCTGCAGATGATACATGTTATTATATTCAAACCATAGATTCACATGTAGAATTGTTAGAAGAATTTCCAGAATTACAAGGAACAGGAGAATGTTCTTTAGGAGAAGGAACTAAACCAATTGATGAAACTGAAATGTTAGCTACACTTATGGCTAATGGATATGAACCAACAACAGAAGAAATTCAAATGCTAAAAGAGGAAGACAGATATCGATATAAATCATCGATAGAAGAACCACTGACATTAGAGTTAAAGCCACTTCCAAACCATTTAGAATATGCTTATTTACATGGTGAATCTGAATTACCTGTAATAATATCGTCTTCTCTTACTGAAAATGAAAAATCTCAACTCATTTCTGTGCTAAAAGCTCATAAACCAGCTATTGCATGGAAAATTCATGATATTAAAGGAATAAGTCCTTCGTATTGCACACATAAAATCATTATGGAAGAAGGTCATAAAACGTATGTGCAACGCCAACGAAGACTAAATCCTAATATGCAAGATGTTGTTAAGAAAGAAATTATTAAACTGCTTGATGCAGGTTTAATTTATCCAATTTATGATAGTCCATGGGTAAGTCCAGTTCAATGCGTGCCAAAGAAGGGTGGCATGACTGTCATCACAAATGAGAAAAATGAGCTTATTCCTACTAGGACGGTAACAGGATGGCGTGTTTGTATTGATTATAGAAAATTAAATGACGCCACCAGAAAAGATCACTTTCCCTTACCTTTCATTGATCAAATGTTGGAAAGATTAGCCTAAAATAGTTACTATTGTCATTCTACCCTCTCTTACATCAAATAACGCCCCGGTGGATGCTAAGAATGGTCGACCTAAAATTAGAGGTATGTTTGGGTCCTCTTCTATGTCAATGACAATAAATTCGACTAGAAAGGTTATATTACCCACTTGAACGGGTAGGTTGTCAGCAATTTCAACTGGGTGCCTAATAGTTTGATCAAAGAGTCGAACACTCAACTCTGTTGGACTTAACTCACCTATTCATAGTCTCTTATATAATGAAAGAGGCATAATACTCACACTTACACCTAAATCTGCTAGTGCATCATATATGACACAATTACTAAGTAGACAAGGAACAATAAATTCACCCGGATCACCCACCCTAGGTGGAGGTTTTGGTGGAACTGTCTTCATCGGGTTTATCTTTACGGTTTTTGTTTCTTGCACTTTCTTATTCTTCTTCTTCTTTCCAGAGGTATCACAAACTTTATTACCTATTACTTTCTCATACTCAACTCCTTTTCTTAGAAACGGGATGGGTGGTCTATATGGTGCCACCACTGGCTTTACATACTCAGGTGGTGGTAGTGTTGTAACTTCTTCATTGTTACTCACATCAAAAACCTTCCCATCTTCTGATGCTGGTTTTTCAGAATTTGTTGAAACCATATTAACATTCTCATTCTGAGGATTTACTTCAGTATTACTTAGTAGCTTTCCTTGTTCCCTCTCACTCATCATGCTAGCAAGAGTACCTACGTGTTTTTCTAGATTCAAAATAGAAGCTTGTTGAGTTCTTAGTGACTGATCAAACCTCTCATTTGTTTGGGTTTGAGATGTTATAAATTGTGTTTGAGATTCCATTAGCTTTGCCATCGTTTCTTCTAGATTTGGCTTTTTCTCTTCGGTTTGTTGTGATGGTTTATACAAGCTAGGTCTTTGTTGATTGAAAGTGTTGTTTTGAGTTGGTTGGTTATTCGGACCTTGTTGGTTATACGAGTTATTGTTTGGCCCATTTGGATTGTAAAGAATGTTTTGATTTCGATTGAAGTTTGGCCTTGGTGGTTGATAATTATTCTGATAATTATTTCCCGGCCTTTGGTTCATGTAGGAAACATTCTCTCATTGTTCCATCGTTTTCCTCAACATTACAATCTTTTGTTAAGTGTGGTCTACCGCATTGCTCACAACTGATTCGTATTGCGTGAATATCTTTATTCATCTTTTCCATTCTTCTTTCAAAAGCATCTATTTTTGCGGAAACGGAATCAAAGTCATGGCTAGAATCGGCTCTAGCTGCTTTAGATGAACGAAAAATATCTTATTCCTGGTGCCACTCATGCGAGTGGGAGGCTGTGTTATCAATGATTTTGTAAGCTTCAGTTACGGTTTTCTTCATAATGGAACCACCAGCTGCTATGTTGATGTCTTTTCGTGTAGTAATGTCGCATCCTTGGTAGAATATTTGTACTATTTGATAAGTGTCTAAACCGTGCTGAGGACATCCTCTCAACAACTTTCCGAATCTTGTCCACGCCTCATATAATGTTTAATTTGGCTTTTGCGTGAACGTAACAATTTCTCCTTGAAGTCTCACATCTTTAGATGCCGGAAAGAATCTTTTAAGAAATTTTTCAACTAAAACATCCCTTGTATCAATTGCTCCTTCAGGTAACGATTCTAACCAATCTTTGGCTTCTCCCTTTAAAGTCTAGGGAAACAACATGAGATAGATCTGTTCATCCTCAACTTCTCTAATTTTGAATAGAGTACAGATCCTATTAAAGGTTCGAAGATGTTCGTTTGGATCTTCTTTTGGTGTACCACTATATTGGCATTGATTAGTTACCATGTGTAGGATTTGTCCTTTGATTTCATAATCTGGAGCATTAATGTGTGGCTTAATAATGGCGTGACCTTGGCCCGTGCGTGTGGCTCTTATTCGGTCTTCCATACTTAGAGGTTCTGTTACTTTCATAATTGAATTTGTTGAATCTAAATCACTAGAGGATTCTGATTTAATGGTTTCTTCCTCGACAATCTCTGGATGTGTAATTTGTGGTTTCGGAGGAATGATTAGTGGTTCAGGATCTCTGAATTGTCCTTGAATATCCTCCGGATTCTCAATTGTGAAGTCGGGTTCAGAAAATGGATTATCGGAAATTTGAGTTGGAGTACTTGATCGACTTGATGATGATTCTAAAGAAAAATCAACGGCAGCAATATTAGCTAGATGTCTTGATCTGGTTACAGGTGGTGAACGTATGAAAGGTGGTGAACGTTTTGCTCGGTGCATTCACTGAATATCCTATTAGTTATAAAGATAAAAATTATATAAGTTATCAAATTAATAGACTTTTCTGATTTTGCCCACGTTTCGAATAGCCAATAGATGCAGCAGATAGCCAGGACCCGTTAAATCGGAAGCCCACAACTCGCCACTAACAAATCCAACTATTACTACGAACCAGAAAATTTTGGATGTCTATCAATTTAACCGCTTAAAATAATTTTGTTTCGTCGAAATTTTGAAGATAAAATCTATGTCCTAAAAACTAGAGCGTCGAGAAATAAGAGGAAGAAAAAGAGTGCGTCGAAAAACGTCGAAAAATAAAAATTGAAAATAAAAATAAGAAAGAAAAACGCCGAAACTTAAAATTCTAAAAACTAAATCTAAAAAGTTTCGCCTAAAGGAATTAAAGCTTAAATGCAATTCTATTCGAAAAACGGCAATAATTAAATAGGCACTAAAATTTATTAAATACTAAAGCGGAAAGCTGCGTCGTAAATTTCTAAGGCCTCTAAAATCCAGTTCTAAGAAAAAGATCTTAAGGGAAAATTACGGCAAAAACTTAATACTAAACTTAAACTAAGGCGAAATGAAACTAAAAATATAATTACGAACGACAAATATTACGAAATAAATGAATAAAAATACAAATTATAACTAAAAAAATACAAATTTTATAAAAATATTATTTTTATATTATATTTTATAAAAGTATTAAACTATAAATATAACAACTTAATTAAAACAAAATTTATTAAAACTAAAACTAATTATTATTAAATTAAAACCCTAATTAATAATAAATATATTATATTAAAAACCCTACACGTAATTAATGTCCGAGGTATCTGCTGTCAGTGTACCTCATGCGACCGCATGAGTTTTAGCAAGATGGGTCATGCGATCGCATGGCCCAATATTCCAGATTTGATTCGGGCTTCGAACAGCTTCGGCCCAGTTTTCTATTTTTTCTGAATTTGATTTATAAAAAGTATTTATATATAAAAAAAACTTATATTTTAACACTAAATATAAAAAAATCTTAAAAATATATATATATATTTTTTCTTTTTAATGTTTTATATTTTTTTCAAACTTATATATAATTATATTTTTACAAAATTAAAAATATAGCGTTTCGCCGAGTCCCCGGCAGCGGCGCCAAAAACTTGATGTTTGCGAGGTGTAGTACGAAATACTATTATTTTTATTACAAAATACGATACAAATTACACAAGTTTTATTTATTTATTTATGGAATATACCTAAACCTTGCTACAACACTTATAGGCAGTGTACCTAATCGTAGAGTAGTGTAGTTTTTAGTAAGTCCGGTTCGTTCCACAGGAAGCTAGTGATACGTACTATATTTTTAACAACTATATTTATATAATATATATATATATATATATATATATATATATATATATATATATATATATATATATATATATATATATATATATAAAAGTAGTAATAATATTATCTAAAAGGGGGGGTTTTTACCGTTTAATGACCGGTTTGTCGATTTTATATAAAGCGTAAAGATAAATGACGATAATATAAATGATAGAATTTAAATTGCGATAAAGTAAATTGCAGTAATTAAAATGACAGTAAATAAAGGTACGATGAAATATGAAATAAAAGTATTATGCTTATTTAAACTTCCGTAATCATGATGTTTGACGTTTTGATTTTAATTTATTTATCTGGGTTAATTGTCCTTTGTCCTGGATTTATTTGATACCTATCTGGTTTTTGTCCATAATAGTCCATCGATCATAATTATAAAATGCTCGTCAAATTAACCTTATTCCTGAAGTCAAATATTCCAACTATTTAGGGATTCGAACTGTAACAAGGTTTTAATACTTTGTTTAATGATTACATCAGGTTATCGACTGCGTGTAATCCAGGGTTTTATTACTTTGTTAACAATTACACCAATTATCCTTGTATGTAATCCACCCTTGTTTTAATAAGATATGAATATTAATTTATCCACTTGATCAGAATGAATAATCAATTACCCAACCCGAATAATTAATTAAATGATTGTAAACGATGTCGTATAAACGTCACTAAATAGGACATTCGTAATCAATTTAATAATTATTAGATTAACTAATTTGAAGATAGGTTCGATAGATTCCAATGAGCTGTCATTCGATTAGACAATACCCCCTACTTATTAATAGTCAATAGTCCAATGTTCACAAGTGTCGGTCTTTTGTCCAAACCTTAATTATGGTACAAAATCCAATAACCCAATCTTAATTTTTAGTCCAACATCATGATTACTTCGGCTTAAATAAGCATAATAATAACTTAGTTACAAGACATTAATTTAAGAAGGAAGAACATAGCTTACAGTGATTATTTATCGAGTAGCGTTACCCGGACAGAGTTCCGACTTAAAACTCGTAAAACATTCTTACAATAACCTTATTATTATTAACTTAAATTAAAATTAAAATTATAAATATAAATATATATATATATATTACATGTAAAGAGAAAGAAAGAAGAAAAGGTGTACATGACTCGTCCGAAAATTGCTCAATTTATAGACTTGGCCAGCTACAGCATCCCATGCGATCGCATGGCTTTTGTGCCTTCTGGCCACGCGATCGCATGGCCTCCTGATCCAGCTCATATACTTGCCAAAAACGTGGGCGGCTCTTGATTTATTTATTATATAATATAATATATATAATTTTATATAATTATATATATATATTATATTCTTATGCATAGTTGACTCGTAATTTTACCTCCGTTGACTCGTATGTTTCTTCTTGGTTTATGTCCCAGTTCTGGATTTTCGAACGTCCTTTCGGATGCTGAGATATTTTGTACTTTGCGTTCCGCGGATCGTACTCTTGTAAATTTTAGACGTTTCTCATCAATAATTCGAACCACTTGGATTGTACTTTTACTTTCTAACTTTTTGTTCATTTGCGTATTCAAATCGTCATTTTCTTCTTTTGTCTTCTCACTTATTTATTTAAACTAATATTAAATAAAAATAGAACAATTGCAACTAAAAGCTTTACATATTGGAGGGATATTGTGCCTATATATATGTTCATTTGGAGCGATCCTAAATATTGGACGACGTCCGGTTCTTAAGGATGGGACGCCGTCCAGTGCTTAACAATGGGACGCCGTCCCAAAGTTTGTACGCCGTCCAGATTCCTGACCTAGAAAAAAATAAACGCGTTTTAAGGCTTATCCTCCCCAATTTTCAACCACAAAACACACTCCTCTCTATTTTTCTCTCCCACAAATGAACCAACTCTCAAAAACCCTAATTTCTTCTTTCAATTTCGTGATTTTTCCTTCAAATCCAAGCTTGAATCATGTTTTCTAGGGTATTGCTACTTCCTTTTCACACTTTTCTTTCTTAATTACTTGATTTGTATGCTTATATGTATGATTTGGTGAAAGATAAGTGTGGGGTATTTGATTTGCATGATTTTTGCTTAGATTAACATGCCTTAGTTGTTTAATTACCCATTATGTCTTGATTTTGCAATAATTACATGTTTAATGGGTGTGTTAATGAATCTAGGGTTTGTAGTGATTAAATTCGAAATTAGGGCTTTTACTTTAGACTTTTGGGTTTGTTTGTGATGAGAATTATGAATGCTTACTATGTTGATGGTGTTAATGATGTCAATTTGGCCGGATCGTAAATTGAATTTTCTTGAATTTCTAGCATGCTTTGAATTGTAATGTTCTTATGAAAGATGTATGCTTGATTTTCACATGTTTAGGCCTATTGAAGTGGATTGATGGTATGGCATGCTATAATGTAGTTGCGTTATGGAAAGATAATGGTCATTTTGAACTAAATTGTGATACTTGTGCTATGATTGTAATGGATATAATTTGCATACAAGTTCTACATGTTATGACCTAGATTTATGAACGCAACATGCTTGAGTCCTAAGTTGATGCTTAATTGTGAATTTTGCGATCTATATTTTTGAAAGTGTATTTGCGAGCTTATGTTGACTTTGGTTGACTTTGATTAAATATTTTGAGACATATGCTTTTGCTTATATGAATCACAATGCTTATGAACTTTGAATGAAATGACTAATTTCCCTTACTACTCGGTTATGTTTTTAGCTAACACTAACACAACGATTTCTATATTCTTTTGGTTTGGTGTTATTATGTTTTGCAGGGACAATCTAGCCGAGGTGGACAACCGAAAAGAGGCAGAACATCAAGAAACGTTCCACTACCACCACAACAACATTCTACATCATCTTCCGAAGAAGAAGAGGAGGACCTAAATGATCCTAACGTTTGGTTAAGACAAATTCAGAACAACGAAGATTACGCAGAGACTTTTAATAGGATAAACAGTAGGCCAATAAATGCCACGTGGTATTTTATTTGGGCCCCATTGGATGAGGCGGGTTTGCACGCCCATGTTTCTCGCCTATTAGCCATTCCCTACGATATGATCATTTCCTACGCATGGGAGCACGTTTTTAGCATCCGCGAACAAATTTATCCGGTGTTATTAAAGGAATTTTACTCAACTTTAAGGTTTAATAACGTGTGTGATCCTTTGTCAAATGAATTTCTTCGGTTTCTACTAGGGGGTGTAGATAGAGGGTTAAGCAGAGTTGGGTTATGTTGAGTGTTGGGCATTTTCGAGGAGCTTAACAACAACCAATTGAGAATTTACTTGACAACTTCCGATTACCATGGTAGAGTTCCCTTTAATGAGATAGGTTTTTGGCGAAGAATTTGTAGGCCGAATTTAAATCAAGTAGGCACCGGTATAATGAAATTGCAAGCCCCGATGATAGACTTCTTCATCGACTTATCGCATGCACTTTCAATGCGAGAGTCGAGGGAAATGAAAAGGTTAAAATGTTGGATCTATGGATAATGGATCAAATAAAATGGGGTTGCTATACGGATATTCCGGAGGCAACTATTTTCTAGCCATCGCCACTGAGACGCTGAGAGAAAAGCCTCTTCTTGGGGGCCACTATATCACAAGGATTGCTTGTCACTTTAACATAGATTTCAGCCGATTGATGGAGTGTGATCACTCCATGAAAGCTATAAAGAATGTTTCTTATGTAAATGCTGAGATTCTTATGTACGACGAAAATGGGCGTTTAGTGCCTTTCGTCGCGGGTAGAGCAAGTGGTAGTGGAACAAATGTTCAACAAGAACAACAAGAGGAAGAGGAAGCAGAAATGGAAGCTCAAACTAATGTTCAGGATCAAGGGCCTTGGAATCCATCCCAAACTAGTTGGGATAATTTGGTTAATAGTGTGAACAACATGAGGTTGAGTCCGAATTCGCAGGGGACTCATAATGATCGTATGTGGGAAACTATGCAGAGAATGGAGCAACACCAGATTGCTCAATTACATGATCAGGGGTGGAACAGTTATGGTATTGATTGGATTAACCATAACACCGAGTTATTTTATTCCAACCCCGATCAGTACTATGAGACAACACTTCTGACACCCACATACTACACTGATCCTCAAAACCCACCTCCTCATTACCCAATTTATGAGTCTAACGCTGCGATGCAGGATGCCAGGAACAGGTTTGAGCAGCAATACCCGCAGGGACGCCAAAGCAGAGATGGCTCAGGAAATTACTTTTGGCCGTACGATAACTGAAGGCCTGCGTGCCTATTATCATTTTGTTACATTACTTTGAGACTATTTATTTATTTCTTGTGGTGTGTTTTTAAACAATGTTTGGTTTGTAATATTAACTAATTTAAAAATGGTTGTGGTTGTAGAAACACCATTATTTTTAGTATTATTTGTTTGGTTTGTTATTTTGTGCAGCGTGATTGAACTTCAAAGACTGGCATTAAGTTCAGCAACATTTGATATTATGATATATGTTTGATGCTAATCGCGGAGTGGACGATGCTCTTATGCTGGCAGTAAGTTCATCGGCATCCGTCTACATGTTCCACGATTTACAGGTTAAAAATTTTAAAATTTCTACAATCACCCTATCACTTTGCCCTCTAAATTTAATCCTTTTTCTGATTTCATGTAATGAGGGCCTTGCATGATCTTAAGTGTGGGGTGGGATATAGAAATTTATCGGGAATTCGTTTTACAAAAATTAAGGCGTTTATGATTAAATTTTTCAAATTTTCAGGTAGCCTAAGAAATGAAAATTGTCCAAAAACCATGTTACATACATTGTGTTCTAAAAACTAGAAAAGAAATGTTGAGTTATGTTTTAAATTATTAATAGTCTTTGAAGTTGCACTATCATTCAATTATTTGGATGAAAATCCTACTAGTTTAGTAAAGCTAACTTGTAGGTCACTTGTACCAAAACGAATGTAAACCGTGAGAGAGCGGTGATTGCATAGCTTGGTCAGAAACTGGACCTCGTGCCAGATCAAAAACCTAAGGGCGGTCTTCATTGTTCAGAACTAGGGCAATGCATGCGCACTTTGTATAACCCATAGGAGTAAAGTCTCCCAATCGACACACTTGCTGATTTATTTCAGAAGTTGTAGTCCAGACCAGTTGTAGGGTGACGAAAAATCTTGAAAAGTCATTGCTAACATCGACTGGAAATCTATCAGGCCTCAACATCAAACAGGGAAACTGGTAGTCAGACTTATCTCGATGAGGGAGATCTATCTTGTCAAATGGGGAACGCACCATGATACACAAAATATCTGTGATTGATCAGATCCTCTGTGGATAACCTCCGGAAAGGTAAAATATCAACTTTTAAGACAGATGAACCTCAATCTTCATGATTGATTTAACGGATTAGATGATTACCTCATGATTATCAATGATATCCGGACGTAATGTGTATCCTCCTAAGCACATTATTTTCTTACCAACATCTCGTGATGTTAGGTACTGTGGGAGGGATTGGCTTGACCGATATCAGGAAACCCGCACTCATTTTTTCAAAATTCAGAAAATCCGACAAAATCGGACAACGTGCCTAGTGTAAAAACTAGCACTACATTTTTAAAAACATAAAACGTTTTCATAAGATCCTGATTTCCATCGGATTAAATTTTTCGGATACTTGGCTCTAATCTCCCAAAAATGTGTGTGTGTGTTCTCATTGTGTATATAGCGTGAGTGTGATTCCAATATAGGTGTGTTGTACTTAAAGCGTGTGTTTCATATAGCGTGAGTTGCGTTTCAAATAAATGTATGTATTTCGTGTGCTTCGCATGATTTGTGTGATGTGTGTACTCTATGTTGTGTAAGTGTGTTTGATATTGTTCTACTTTGTAAGAAAAATTTGCTTGAGGACAAGCAAGGTTTAAGTGTGGGGTGTTTTGATATTGCTAAATTACATCATATATATCTCTTGCAATATCATGAGAAATACTCTCGAATCAAGGATAGTTAAGGCGGTTTCTACAAGTAATACACGAAGGTATGTAAATTGTATCGGAAAGTGGTTTATAAAGAAATTTGATGAATTATGACCATTATATGAGTTGTGATATCATAATGGTTGATCCCGACACAAGTTATGGTCAAAATAGCGCTTTAAAATGATAAAACAAGGCTTCAGATATGTTGGACTCCGTCCAAAATTGTTGGGACTCCCTCCAAATTAAGGGATATGAAAGAAAAACGAGACAGTAATCCTTAGTTCATCTGGATGCCATCCAGAGCTTCACAACGGGACGCCGTCCAAGCAAGTGGGATGCCGTCCAGCTCTTTACAACTGGACGCCGTCCAGGATTTGGGACGCCGTCCAGTGGTAGGTTTCAGCCTACTTTTGACTTTTTGGGCCACTTTAACCACTTTAAAAATGAATGATTGAGAGAGCAGTTTACAGACACGAACCAGAGGAGTTAGAAGACGATTTTAGGAGCTATTTTGGAGAACTCCAAGCTCTTTGAAGAGGCTTAACATCCAAGAATCAAGATTCAACACCTTCTCCATTCAAGATTCATTCTCTAATAGGTTGATTTCTTGTTCTTAACAATGAATTCCACTTATCTCTTGATTGCTCTGTTGTTTGTTAATATGATTATTGGCTAAACTCTATAATGTTTGTCTAGATTAATAACTGAGGTATTGGATGTAATCTTATGGATTGAATGTATTTTGTGTGATAGTTTTAAGTTTGATTCAAGAACATGCTTATTGATGTTAAAAATCATTTGTAACTAGTTAATTGATATGTTGTTGATAAAGAGAACTCTTGTTGATTTATCATATTGATTTACAATCAGCTTGTCTTAGATTGATTGTTTACTAAACTGGACCAAGGGGGTAAATTAGATTCAATTGGTTAGACGATATAGGGATGAATTGTATGCAACGAACGTTTGTACAATTATTGATAACTATGAACATAGAAGTCAAGTTTCAAGCCATAGAACTAGTTAAGTTATCCGATTACAACTACAAGAACTATAGTGAAAAGGGAACCCTTGATCTTGTAATTGTGTTTGCGTGTTTACTTAAGAGAACTCTTGGTGAACCTATTAGATAACTTACACACATAATCACTCAATCGGGTTTTAATATCAAAACTTACATCCAATACCGAGGGTAAAAGATCTAGATGAACATTTCGTCTCTTTGATCTAAATCAAACTATCTTATTTGCTTTCTTTGCACTTGTTTTCATTATATAAACTTAAAAGACCAAAAATATTGTTTTTACCTTTAATCTTCTTTGATTTGGTTAATCGTTAAATAGCCACAAAAACATAATATCTTGTACCTTTAAGTTTCATTTACTTAGTTAATCATAATATAGTTTTTAATTCTAGTTTGTCTAATACAACTGTCTTTGAAACGATACACAGAATTTATCATTTACTATACTACTACACGATCGGGTACACTGCCCGTTAGTGTGTAACAATCTTTAATCGGTATTATTCCATAATATTTCATACAACAATTCATATACCACGTTTTGCACATCAGGTATGTTGCTGCTTGGATGACCAAGAGAGAAGATTATTACCCAAAAACATACAGTAACCAAAGGTGGATCGTCTGGTCGATGGGTAGCTGGCCCAATCGGCGTCTGAATATGCAAACAACGAGGTGGTGGATGAACTCTACAACTGGAGTCCGAGGTCTAGAGTGCCCTGAATGTAGTGACCAGAACTTTTCCATGTTTATATATATCAAATGAAATTGATATTTACATGATTAAGTGTTTCCAACATGTTAAGCAATCAAACTTGTTAAGACTTGATTAATTGAAATAGGTTTTATATAGACAATTGACCACCCAAGTTGATCGGCGATTCACGAACGTTAAAACTTGTAAAAACTATATGATGACATATATATGGATATATATATATAGTTAACATGATATTATGATAAGTATGTATCTCATTAAGTATATTAACAATGAACTACATATGTAAAAACAAGACTACTAACTTAAGGATTTTCGAAACGAGACATATATGTAACGATTATCGTTGTAACGACATTTAAATGTATATATATCATATTAAGATATATTAATACATCATAATATCATGATAATGTAATAATTTAACATCTCTTTAGATATAATAAAAATGGGTTAACAACATTTAACAAGATCGTTAACCTAAAGGTTTCAAAACAACACTTACATGTAACGACTAACGATGACTTAACAACTCAGTTAAAATGTATATACATGTAGTATTTTAATATGTATTCATACACTTTTGAAAGACTTCAAGACACTTATCAAAGTACTTCTACTTAACAAAAATGCTTACAATTACATCCTCATTCATTTTCATCAACAATTTTACTCGTATACACCCGTATTCGTACTCGTATAATATACAGCTTCTATATGTATGTACTATTGGTATATACACTCCAATGATCAGCTCTTAACAGTCCATGTGAGTCACCTAACACATGTGGGAACCATTATTTAACATCTAGCATGAAATATCTAACAAAAATACAAAGTAATGGAGACTATATGTGTACCTCTAGTTCACGTGAACTTCACCAACCCTAAACACATTTTTATTTCAATTTTCATGCATCAAACAACTCTCTCTCAAGTGTTCTTACATTGTTCTAAGTGTTCTTCATCATCTTCAACAAAATATAGCTCAATCTAGTTCATAAATTCATACATAAATCAAGTTATAAAACAACTACTCAAGAACACACCAACATCACTTCCAAGTTTGCTAACTTACTTCCAATCTTGCAAATCCACTTTGAGTGATCATCTAACCTCAAGAAATCTTTCTTATTTACAGTAAGATATCTTTCTAATACAAGTTAATACTCATATTCAAACTTTGATTCAATTTCTATAACTTTAACAATCTTATTTCGAGTGGAAATCTTACTTGAACTTGTTTTCGTGTCATGATTTTGCTTCAAGAACTTTCAAGCCATCTAAGGATCCTTTGAAGCTAGATCTATTTTTCTCATTTCCAGTAGGTTTATCCACAAAACATGAGGTAGTAATGAAGTTCATAACATCATTCGATTCATATATATAAAACTACCTTATTCGAAGGTTTAAACTTGAAATCACTAGAACATAGTTTAGTTAATTCTAAACTTGTTCGCAAACAAAAGTTAATCCTTCTAACTTGTCTTTTAAAATCAACTAATCACATGTTCTATATCTATATGATATGCTAACTTAATAATTTAAAACCGGAAAACACGAAAAACACCGTAAAACCGGATATACGCCGTTGTAGTAACACCGCGGGCTGTTTTGGGTTAGTTAATTAAAAACTATGATAAACTTTGATTTATAAGTTGTTCTTCTGGGAAAATGATTTTTCTTATGAACATGAAACTACATCTAAAAATCATGGTTAAACTCAAAGTGGAAGTATATTTTCCAAAATGGTCATCTAGACATCGTTCTTTCGACTAAAATGACGACCTTTACCAAAACGACTTGTAACCTGTATTTACAACTATAAACTTATACTTTTTCTGTTTAGATTCATAAACTTAAGTTCAATATGAAACCATAGCAACTTGAAACACTCAAAACGGATTTAAGACGAAGAAGTTATGGGTAAAACAAGATTGGATATTTTTGCTTGTTGTAGCTACGTGAAAATTGGTAACAAATCTATATTAAGCATATCCTAGCTAACTTATATTATATTATACATGTATTCTAATATATTATGTAATCTTGGGATACCATAGACACGTATGCAAATGTTTTGACATATCATATCGACCCATCTATATATATTATTTGGAACAACCATAGACACTCTATATGCAGTAATGTTGGAGTTAGCTATACAGGGTTGAGGTTGATTCTAAAAATATATATATACTTTGAGTTGTGATCTAGCCTGAGACGTGTATACACTGGGTCGTGGATTGATTCAAGATAATATATATCAATTTATTTCTGTACATCTAACTATGGACAACTAGTTGTAGGTTACTAACGAGGACAACTGACTTAATAAACTTAAAACATCAAAATGTATTAATAGTGTTATAAATATATTTTGAACGTACTTTGATATATATGTACATATTTGTTATAGGTTCATGAATCGACCAGTGGCCAAGTCTTACTTCCCGACGAAGTAAAAATCTGTGAAAGTGAGTTATAGTCTCACTTTTAAAATCTAATATTTTAGGATGAGAATACATGCAGTTTTATAAATGTTTTACGAATTAGACACAAGTAATTTAAACTACATTATAAGGTTGAATGATCGAAGCCGAATATGCCCCTTTTGCTTGGTAGCCTAAGAATTAGTAAACCGATCTACTAATTGACGCGAATCCTAAAGATAGATCTATTGGGCCTAACGAACCTCATCCAAAGTACCGGATGCTTTAGTACTTCGAATTCATTTTTATCATGTCCGAAGGATTTCCCGGAATGATAGGGGATATTCTTATATGCATCTTGTTAATTTCGGTTACCAGGTGTTCACCATATAAATGAATTTTATCTCTATGTATGGGATGTATATTGAAATATGAAATCTTGTGGTCTATTATTATGATTTGATAATATATAGGTTAAACCTATAACTCACCAACATTTTTGTTGACGTTTTAAGCATGTTTATTTTCAGATGATTATTAAGAGCTTTCGTTGTTGCATACTAAAATAAGGACAAGATTTGGAGTCCATGCTTGTATGATATTATTTAATAACTGCATTCAAGAAACTTACTTTTTGATGTAATATATTCTTATTGTAAACCATTATATAATGGTCGTGTGTAAACGGTATATTTTAGATTATCATTACTTGGTAATCTACGTAATGCTTTTTAAACCTTTATCGATAAAATAAAGGTTATGGTTGTTTTAAAAATGAATGCAGTCTTTGAAAAAGGTCTCATATAGAGGTCAAAACCTCGCGACGAAATTAATTAATATGGAACGTTTATAATCAATATGAATGGGACATTTCAGTTGGTATCCGAGCGTTGGTCTTAGAGAACCAGAAAATTGCATTAGTGTGTCTTACCGAGTTTGTTAGGATGCATTAGTGAGTCTGGACTTCGACCGTGTTTTCTTCAAAAACGATTGCTTAACATTTTTTTTTGTTGGAAACTATATATTATTAACATGTAAATATTATGTGATATATTAATCTCTTAACGTGTTTGATATTGTGTGATTGATGTCTACCTCTAGTACAAATTCCATCGACTTACCTAATAATAATGAAGAGTCGAATATACTTTGGGAAGATTCACAAATTCCCGAAGAGGAACCGGAAGAAGAGGAAACGGAAGAAGAGGAACCAGAAGAGGAGGAACCGGAAGAAGAAGAGGTTCCGGAGGAAGAAATATTGATACCTATAGTAAATCGATTAAATAAAAGAAAATCCTCAACCAACAGACCAAAGTTAATAATGGTCAATGGAATTTTCGCAGGAAACAAAATATTGGGAAGATTACCAATTTTCCGATGAATCGGATCCCGATGAGGATTCTGATGATGTTATAGAAATTACCTCGACCCAATTTAATAAAGCAAAAGAAAATAATAAGGGAAAAGGTATAAAAATAGAGAAACCCGATTCCAATCCCGATGAACTTTATATGTATCGGCAACATCCGTATTTCCTAAAATGTAACAATGACCCGGGAACCTCTAAACCACCAGGTTTTTCTAAACCATTGTGAAAAACGACGGCTCGTATTAGAGGAACACCATATATTCCTAAAAAATTAGGAAAACGAACCAAGTCCGAAGAAGAAGAAACCAGTGATTCAGATTAGAGGGTTGTAATCATGTTGTATATTATATGTATTAAAGTGTGCTTGTACTTTTATGTTCTATGTAAAAATTGCTTGTATTGTTTGTTAATTATCTTTTACGAATCTAAGCCTTGTCTATTTTACAGTATAAAAACAAAATGGACGTTAAGGGTAGACAACCGAATATTTTAGAAGATATACCAGAGGATATGATTGAGGAAATCTTGTCTAGAGTCGGTCAGAATTCATCAGCACAATTAATTATGGCAAAATTAACTTGTCAAACATTTGAAAGACTTTCCAGAAATCCTTAGTTTATAAAAGGCTTTCCTTTGATAGGTGGGGTATATCACATTGGGGAGACCGTAAGTTACGCCGTATTTTCTTTAAAGCGTAAAATGCGGGAAATGCGGGGAGACCCAAATGCAATTTTACGCTACGGGTTAAGAACCTATTTTGACTCAACATATCCCAACATAGGATTTCGTGAGTTAGAAAGAGCTTCTAACATGTAACATAAAGAAGCATGTTGTACTTACGGGTTAGTGATGTTCGCTTCTTACCAAAGTGAGAAAAAGAACATCGGGTTACAACTTTTAAATAAAACCTTCCCACAAGTGACGGATTCAGTAGTTGGGGTGAGAAACAAGGTTTTTAGATTATTACGGGGCTGTTGGACATTACGAAACCCTCGTCCTTTTGACGACATTACAACATACTGCCTAGCCAATGGTCAGAACGGTTATTTTCCACAAGACCAAGGATGGGAAGTCATCTTAGTAAAACCAGAATGCATGACTTATTTTTGGACTTATGAATTACGTGTCTTTATTTCCTTTGCTGAACAACTTGCGTATTAACTAGGTTTATCTTCAAAACTGTCCTGTATCAAAGTGTACTATATTTCATGTTATATGTAATATAGCCAAGTTGTAAGTTTGAAGAATATTTGTATGTGATATATTATTATAATCAGTTTTTCATATGGAATTGTAGTAGTTGAATTGTATATTAGCTACTAAGTATAAACTTAACGGGTAGGTAGTACCCGAATTTAAACTTATAAAACGCTAATATGAAGAAAAAGCTTTTATAAATGAGTTCATATTATGCTACGAGATACTATTGACTACTCTTAATATTCTGTATGATTAACTCGATTCAGTTGGCTATTTTGAAGGAAATGGCACCGACTACTCGACACACCATGAATATGAGCGAAGAGGAATTTCGTACCTTTCTTGCTGCAAACATAGCCGCAGTACAGGCTGCGCTACATACCAACAATAACTCTGAATCTAGCAATGCAGCTAACGGCGCAAGAAATCGTGTAGGATGCTCCTACAAAGAATTCACTGCCTGTAAACCTTTGGAATTTGATGGAACCGAAGGACCAATTGGATTGAAACGGTGGACCTAGAAAGTCGAATCGGTGTTTGCCATAAGTAAGTGTACTGAAGAGGACAAAGTTAAGTACGCTACGCATACCTTCACAGGTACTGCGTTAACGTGGTGGAACACCTATCTTGAACAGGTAGGACAAAATGCTGCTTACGCACTATCGTGGTCGGCATTCAAGCAATTGATGAACGAGCAGTACCGTCCTAGAAACGAAGTCAATAAACTCAAGGCAGAACTTAGAGAGTTACGAACACAAGGGTTCGACGTTACCACATATGAACAACGATTCACAGAGTTGTGCCTATTGTGTCCGGGAGCATTCGAAGATGAAGAAGAGAAGATCGACGCATTTATAAAAGGGTTACCAGTAAGGATTCAGGAAGATGTTAGTTCACACGAGCCCGCTTCTATACAGAAGGCAAGTCGAATGGCTCATAAACTCATAAATCAGATTGAGGGAAGAATTAAAGAGCAGGCGGCCGAAGAAGCCAACACAAAACAACTCAAGAGGAAGTGGGAGGAAAACGGTGACAAGAGTCACCAATACAACAACAACAACAATTACAACCACAATCGCAACAACTATCCCAACAACCGCAACAACAATCGCAACAATAACCGCAATCCTAACAATAACTACAACAAACATCCCAACAACAACAACAACTACAACAACCGTTTCAACAACAATAACAATCCCAACAACAACCTCAATAACAACAACTGCAACAAAAACCAAAAACAGCCATGTCATAGGTGTGAAGAAAATCATCAGGGGTTTTGCACGACATTTTGCAACAGGTGTAAAAGAAATGGTCATAGCGCGACAAAGTGTGAGGTCTACGGACCAAAGTTTAACAGAACTAAAGGAACAAATAATGTCGGAACAAGTAATGCTGAAACGAATAGTGTCGGAGCAAGTAATACCAACGCTGTTTGTTATAAATGTGGAAAACCGGGCCACATTATCAGAAATTGCCCGAATCAGGGGAATACTAATGGGCAGGGCCGTGAAAGAGTTTTCAATATTAATGCGACAGAAGCACAGGAAGACCCGGAGCTTGTTACGGGTACGTTTCTTATTGACGATAAATCTGCTTATGTTTTATTTGATTCGGGTGCGGATAGAAGCTATATGAGTAGAGATTTTTTTGCTAAATTAAGTTGCCCATTGACGCCTTTGGATAGTAAATTTTTACTTGAATTAGCAAACGGTAAATTAATTTCAGCAGATAATATATGTCGGGAGAGAGAAATTAAACTGGGGGATGAAACGTTTAAAATTGATTTAAACTGGGGGATGAAACTGGGGGACTCTACAACTGGTCTGGATGACAACTTCCTAACCTAAATCAAGAAACGCATTTCTTTTTCTGAAGACTTTACTTCATTTTTAATGATGAAATTGATTCATCGTGTAGATTCATCTTTTCTTTCAAATGTGTTACAATAAACCGGGTAAAACAGTTAATTTAGTCCAAAACAAAAGCACCTGTAATAACTTTACAAAAACATGTGATATATAGTTTTTTAATTGAATAACTTGGTACATTCTCCCCACACTTGGCTTTTTTTTCTTTTTTCTTTCTTTGCCTTTTTATTCTCCTTTATTCCATTTTAAATGAATTCAACCGTTTTGGGTTGTTTCTCAATTTATGTCCTTTCCGAGGTAACGATAATTTCGGTATTAACACCTAGTTTTCACCGTTCATAAATACGTATAAACCATGATTTTGAATTTATTTAGTTGAAAATTTTTCAAATTTTCACAAAATATGGCAAATAAACCAAGTGCAAACCCGAGAGAATTTATAACCCTTCCCCACACGTGAGATCATGCAATGCCCTCATTTGCATCAAATCAGACTATAATTATAAATTCAAGAAGGTGATTAGTGTAGAAAAGTGATTAAAAATACCATAGAATTGCAAGATGATAGATGGTGCACCTCATCGTTCATTCCTTTTGTTGTTTTATCACACATATTTTTTCTTCAAAAACTGTTGCTTTTCTGAACTGTATGCTAATTTTTGAAAATGCGTATTTTACCCTAACTTATCATGCATGTTCATTAACGAGTTATGCACTAACTCGAACCCCTAATTTAACGTTAAGTGGGGTTAGACTTCCCCACACTTAGCTGATGACATGTGAAGTCGGTTGAATAAGTTCCACGAATTAAAATAGTGAGCCAGTTATTTACATCTCGGGTGGTGTATAATATATCAACGGGTTTAAAGTTTAGACCCACCCTATTGTCACTACTTAATTCTTTTTTAAGTGTAGCTTTTAGTAAAAGGATATGTATCTTTTCTGGTTCTTGGTCAAATGGATCATTATACACTGACATACATATTCCTATAGGGTGAACAATTCCTAACATTTCCTTCCGTTCATTCTCGGGATTAAAGTTTTCACCTCTATTACCCAATTGGGTGAAATTCGAGGTGTCATTATCTATTACAGTTCGTAGTTCATCTTCGGTAGATGACTCGTCTATTGAGAATATTGGGTTGGAAGGTTGTGGAATGGTGAATTTCGGGATCGAAGCAAATTCTTCTTCTTTAACGGTTCTTATCGGTTCCACTATTTTGGTCTCGGGGGTAAAATTTTTAACTTTATCGTTTTTCCAAGAGTACCAATTTGTCACCCTTACTTCTCCTTCATTCATTGACGGATCGATGATTTCGTCGGTAGAGGTTAATGTGTCGGTATGTTGTGAAATTGGTAAAACTTAATAAAAAGTATCATCGGAAAAATTGGTGATTTCGGAGCTCTGGAATTCATCAAAATTCAATGATATGAGATTTTCTTGTACATGACTCCTCAGATCAACAGGTGTGTAGTCTGATAGAGTTTCAGCCTGCCAATTTGCAAACTCTCTTATCTGTTCATTTTGAGCGTCAAATTCTTCGAGTTTGATTTTCATATAATCTAAAAAAATTTCTGACACATAATTTTCCTCGTCCTCTGGTTGTTGAGTCTGGAAATATTCTTGAGAATAATCCCAATTTGAATTGCATTCCTCATAATCATTCCATTCAGGCTCTATGGGTGCATAATTTTCCATAGGAACGTAATAATAACATTCCCATGTTGAGTGATAATCTCCACAGATTTCACAACCAGTTATTGTTTCGTCATTCGTGATCCAAGATTGACCGAATGAATTTTCATCAACACTCGTTTGAGAGTATTGATTTAATTGATTTCGCATGTCAGAAAGAGTTTTCAACAAATTCTCTAAATTTTTCATAATACACTTTTTACCAAATTTTAGCTACAATGTGGTGCATTTACTAATTATCCTATTAGTTATAAAACTAGAAATTATATAAGTTATCAAATTAATATACTTTTCTGCTTTTGCCCACGTTTCGAATAGCCAATAGATGCAGCAGGTAGCCAGGACCCTTTAAATCGGAAGTCCACAACTCTCCACTAACAAATCCAACTATTACTACGAATCAGAAAATTGGTGTCTATCAATTTAATCGCTTACAATAATTTTTAGTCGAAATTTAAAGAAAATTCTATGTCCTAAAAACTAGAGCGTAGAAATGAAAAAGAAAAAGCGCGTCGAAAAACAAAAAGTCGAAAAATAAACGGCGAAAGAAAAGCGTCGAAACATAAAAGTCTAAAAACTAAAGACTAAAAAGTGCGTCGAAAAAAAACTTAAATCTAAAGGTAATGAAACTTAAAATGCAATTCTAAAAGGAAATCGACAATTACTTAAATCGACACTAAAATCTAAAAAAAAACTAAATTCTAAAGTGGTGTCGTAAAATTCTAAAACTTAAACTAAGGCAAAATGATTTTTTTTTTTTACTCTTTTTTTTACGATTTTAATATTTTTATTTTTTTAAATTTTTTTATTTTTTTTAAATTAAAATTTTTTTATTTTTTTTAAATTTTTATTTTTTAAAAATTTTTTTATTATTATTTTATTATATTTTTTTATGTTTTAATTTTTTTCTAAATATTTTTCTTCTTAAAAAAATTTATTTTTAAAAAACAAAATTTTTTTATTATTATTATTTTTTTTAATTTTTTTTTAAATAACCACGAGTCCCTGGCAGCGGCGCCAAAAACTTGATGTTAAAGCGAAGGTGTACGAAATACTATTAAATTTTTATTACGAAATACGATACAAATTACACAAGTTTTAATTTATTTATTTACAAATGGTATATACCTAAACCTTGCTACAACACTATAGGCAGTGTACCTAATCGTAGAGTAGTGTAGTTTTTAGTAAGTTCGGTTCGTTCCACAGAGACTGCTAAGCGGTTATTTATTTTAAAATATTTATTTATTATATATATATTTACAATATCGTAGTATTATTATTATTATTATAAAAAGGAGGGGTTTTACCGTTTAATGACCGGTTTGTCTTTTTAGTTTTTTCTTTTTAATTTAAACAACAAGATAATAAATTTAAACTAGATTATTGCAATGAAGTAAATAAAAATTACTGCGGTAAATAAATATTACTTTAACTAAACGAGATGAAGATACAATAAAAGAGTATTATGCTTATTTAACTTCCGTAGTTACGATGTTTGACTTTTACTTTTTTACCCTGGGTTAATTTTCCTTGCACCCGTAGAATATTTAAGATGTCAACCTGGAGTTGTCCAGCGCAGTCCTATAATTACAAGCATCAAATGCGAGTGTCCTCGTCATTCTATCTTGTAACCACAGTTAAATATTCTAACTAATTACTATTTAGATGGTTTAATGCGGTTGTCACGTATGTCAATAATTACACCAGTTGTCACTGAATGTAACCCACCTTAATTTTAACTAGTCTTTTAACCATTAATCCATTCACGTGTCCGTTTCAATGAATAATTTACCATATATATAAATAACCCGTCTTCCGTGTTCGGTCAACGTATGTGATTATTTATACATATAGTAAATTATAAATAGTGGTAATTTAACAAGTTGTCACTTAATTATTTTACCATATCCATTAATAGTTAAAACCTCAATCTCCCTTAAAGTCGTTCTTTATCTAAATATTAATCGTTGTACAAATTAAATCGACCCATTTTCTATTTTTAGTCAAACATAATAACTACTTGGGTTAAATAAGCATAATACCAACTTAGTTACGATACATAAATTTAAAAAGGATAATTTAACTTACAATGATTATTTATCGCGTAGCTTTACACGGACAGAATTTCGACTTTAAAACCCGTAAAATATCTGTTACATTACCCAAACTAATCTAATATAAAACTAAACTAATAATAAATATATATATTATATATATCGATAGAGAGATTGATGGATGGTGTGTCCTCTGAATGCTGAATTTCATCCGTATTTATAGCCAAATATTGGCACTGTAGTACTTTGATTGTTAGGTGATAATAATTGCAATTTGTTGATTTTAGTGGATGCCATGAATTTCAAACGGAGCAATCTTTCATGTGATTCTTTATTTATTATATTTTTATATTATATTGATTTTTATATTATATTATTATTATTATGAATTATATATATATATATATATATATATATATATATATATATATATATATTATATTCATGTGCATAGTTGACTTGTAATTTTTGGTTCGTTGCGTCGCGCGTTGATAGTTGGTTCATGTCTCGGTTCCGGATTTTTGAACGTCCTTTCGTACGCTGAGATATCTTGTACTTTACGTTTCGCGGCTCGTACTCTTGTAATTTTTAGACGTTTCTCATCAATAAATTGAACCACTTGAATTGTATCTTGTACTATTTAGCATTTTGGTCCTTTGCATCTTCAAATCATCGAATCTGTCTTTTGTCTTCGCACTTATTTAGTAAGAACAATTACAACTTAAAAATAGAACAATTACAACTAAAAACTTCACATATTGGAAGGATATTGCGACTAAATATATGATCATTTGGAGCACTATCAGCGGAGCATCAGAAACCATCAGGTCTACTTCAACAACCCGAAATCCCGTAAAGGAAATGGGAAAACATTACCATGGATTTCATCACTAAATTGCCAAGGACTGCAAGTGGTTTTGATACTATTTGGGTAATAGTTGATCGTCTCACCAAATCAGCACACTTCCTGCCAATAAGAGAAGATGACAATATGGAGAAGTTAGCACGACTGTATTTGAAGGAAGTCGTCTCCAGACATGGAATACCAATCTCTATTATCTCTGATAGAGATGGCAGATTTATTTCAAGATTCTGGCAGACATTACAGCAAGCATTAGGAACTCGTCTAGACATGAGTACTGCCTATCACCCACAAACTGATGGACAGAGCGAAAGGACAATACAAACGCTTGAAGACATGCTACGAGCATGTGTTATTAATTACGGAAACAGTTGGGATCGACATCTACCGTTAGCAGAATTTTCCTACAACAACAGCTACCATTCAAGCATTGAGATGACGCCGTTTGAAGCACTTTATGGTAGAAAGTGCAGGTCTCCAATTTGTTGGAGTGAAGTGGGGGATAGACAGATTACGGGTCCGGAGATAGTACAAGAAACTACCGAGAAAATTATCCAAATTCAACAACGGTTGAAAACCGCCCAAAGTCGACAAAAGAGCTACGCCGACATTAAAAGAAAAGATATAGAATTTGAAATTGGAGAGATGGTCATGCTTAAGGTTGCACCTTGGAAAGGCGTTGTTCAATTAGGTAAACGAGGGAAATTAAATCCAAGGTATATTGGACCATTCAAGATTATTGATCGTGTCGGACCAGTAGCTTACCGACTTGAATTACCTCAACAACTCGCGGCTGTACATAACACTTTCCACGTCTCGAATTTGAAGAAATGTTTTGCTAAATAAGATCTCACTATTCCGTTAGACGAAATCCAAATCAACGAAAAACTTCAATTCATCGAAGAACCTGTCGAAATAATGGATCGTGAGGTTAAAAGACTTAAACAAAACAAGATACTAATTGTTAAGGTTTGATGGAATGCTCGTAGAGGACCCGAGTTCACCTGGGAACGAGAAGATCAGATGAAGAAGAAATACCCGCACTTATTTCCAGAAGATACGTCAACACCTTCAACTGCTTAAAATTTCAGGACGAAATTTATTTAACGGGTATGTACTGTAGTGACCCGAACTTTTCCATGTTTATATATATTAAATGAAATTGATATTTACATGATTAAGTGTTTCCAACATGTTAAGCAATCAAACTTGTTAAGACTTGATTAATTGAAATAGGTTTTATATAGACAATTGACCACCCAAGTTGACCGGCGATTCACGAACGTTAAAACTTGTAAAAACTATATGATGACATATATATGGATATATATATATATATATATATATATATATATATATATATATATATATATATATATATATATATATATATATATAGTTAACATGATATTATGATAATTATGTATCTCATTAAGTATATTAACAATGAACAACATATGTAAAAACAAGACTACTAACTTAAGGATTTTCGAAACGAGACATATATGTAACGATTATCGTTGTAACGACATTTAAATGTATATATATCATATTAAGATATATTAATACATCTTAATATCATGATAATGTAATAATTTAACATCTCTTTATATATAATAAATAATGGGTTAACAACATTTAACAAGATCGTTAACCTAAAGGTTTCAAAACAACACTTACATGTAACGACTAATGATGACTTAACAACTCAGTTAAAATGTATATACATGTAGTATTTTAATATGTATTCATACACTTTTGAAAGACTTCAAGACACTTATCAAAGTACTTCTACTTAACAAAAATGCTTACAATTACATCCTCATTCATTTTCATCAACAATTTTACTCGTATACACCCGTATTCGTACTCGTACAATACACAGCTTCTATATGTATGTACTATTGGTATATACACTCCAATGATCAGCTCTTAGCAGTCCATGTGAGTCACCTAACACATATGGGAACCATTATTTAACATCTAGCATGAAATATCTAACAAAAATACAAAGTAATGGAGACTATATGTGTACCTCTAGTTCACGTGAACTTCACCAACCCTAAACACATTTTGATTTCAATTTTCATGCATCAAACAACTCTCTTTCAAGTGTTCTTCCATTGTTCTAAGTGTACTTCATCATCTTCAATAAAATATAGCTCAATCTAGTTCATAAATTCATACATAAATCAAGTTATAAAACAACTACTCAAGAACACACCAACATCACTTCCAAGTTTGCTAGCTTACTTTCAATCTTGCAAATCCACTTTGAGTGATCATCCAACCTCAAGAAATCTTTCTTATTTACAGTAATATATCTTTCTAATACAAGGTAATACTCATATTCAAGCTTTGATTCAATTTCTATAACTTTAACAATCTTATTTCGAGTGGAAATCTTACTTGAACTTGTTTTCGTGTCATGATTTTGCTTCAAGAACTTTCAAGCCATCCAAGGATCCTTTGAAGCTAGATCTATTTTTCTCATTTCCAGTAGGTTTATCCACAAAACATGAGGTAGTAATGATGTTCATAATATCATTCGATTCATATATATAAAACTACCTTATTCGAAGGTTTAAACTTGAAATCACTAGAACATAGTTTAGTTAATTCTAAACTTGTTCGCAAACAAAAGTTAATCCTTCTAACTTAACTTTTAAAATCAACTAAACACTTGTTCTATATCTATATTATATGCTAACTTAATGATTTAAAACCGGAAAACACGAAAAACACCGTAAAACCGGATATACGCCGTCGTAGTAACACCGCGGGCTGTTTTGGGTTAGTTAATTAAAAACTATAATAAAATTGGATTTATAAGTTGTTCTTATGGGAAAATTATTTTTCTTATGAACATGAAACTACATCCAAAAATCATGGTTAAACTCAAAGTGGAAGTATATTTTCCAAAATGGTCATCTAGACATCGTTCTTTCGACTAAAATGACTACCTTTACCAAAACGACTTGTAACCTGTATTTACAACTATAAACTTATACTTTTTCTGTTTAGATTCATAAACTTAAGTTCAATATGAAACCATAGCAACTTGAAACACTCAAAACGGATTTAAGACGAAGAAGTTATGGGTAAAACAAGATTGGATATTTTTGCTTGTTGTAGCTACGTGAAAATTGGTAACAAATCTATATTAATCATATCCTAGCTAACTTATATTATATTATACATGTATTCTAATATATTATTTAATCTTGGGATACCATAGACACGTATGCAAATGTTTTGACATATCATATCGACCCATCTATATATATTATTTGGAACAACCATATACACTCTATATACAGTAATGTTGGAGTTAGCTATATAGGGTTGAGGTTGATTCCAAATATATATATATACTTTGATTTGTGATCTAGCCTGAGACGTGTATACACTGGGTTGTGGATTGATTCAAGATAATATATATATCAATTTATTTCTGTACATCTAACTATGGACAACTAGTTGTAGGTTACTAACGAGGACAGCTGACTTAATAAACTTAAAACATCAAAATGTATTAATAGTGTTGTAAATATATTTTGAGCATACTTTGATATATATGTACATATTTGTTATAGGTTCGTGAATCGACCAGTGGCCAAGTCTTACTTCCCGACGAAGTAAAAATCTATGAAAGTGAGTTATAGTCCCACTTTTAAAATCTAATATTTTGGGATGAGAATACATGCAGTTTTATAAATGTTTTACGAAATAGACACAAGTAATTTAAACTACATTATATGGTTGAATGATCGAAGCCGAATATGCCCCTTTTGCTTGGTAGCCTAAGAATTAGTAAACCGATCTACTAATTGACGCGAATCCTAAAGATAGATCTATTGGGCCTAACGAACCCCATCCAAAGTACCGGATGCTTTAGTACTTCGAATTCGTTTTTATCATGTCCGAAGGATTTCCCGGAATGATAGGGGATATTCTTATATGTATCTTGTTAATGTCGGTTACCAGGTGTTCACCATATGAATGAATTTTATCTTTATGTATGGGATGTATATTGAAATATGAAATCTTGTGGTCTATTATTATGATTTGATAATATATAGATTAAACCTATAACTCACCAACATTTTTGTTGACGTTTTAAGCATGTTTATTCTCAGGTGATTATTAAGAGCTTCCGCTGTTGCATACTAAAATAAGGACAAGATTTGGAGTCCATGCTTGTGTGATATTATGTAAAAACTGCATTCAAGAAACTTACTTTTTGATGTAATATATTCTTATTGTAAACCATTATGTAATGGTCGTGTGTAAACGGTATATTTTAGATTATCATTACTTGATAATCTACGTAATGCTTTTTAAACCTTTATCGATAAAATAAAGGTTATGGTTGTTTTAAAAATGAATGCAGTCTTTGAAAAACGTCTCATATAGAGGTCAAAACCTCTCGACGAAATCAATTAATATGAAACGTTTATAATCAATATGAACGGGACATTTCACTGAACATAGCGGATGATCCCTCGGAGAGCCGCCATATGAGGCTCACGAGGGTCATGCATGAATACACATATCTGATGTACTGCGTAAGATATGTCAGGTCGGGTGAAAGTGAGATACTGTAGTGCGCCATCTGGGCTGCGATACAATGTAGGATCCTTGACTGGAGAACCAGTGTGAAGAAGTTTGGTGCCATTATCAATCGGAGTCCTGCTGGGTTTGCACCCCATCATGTCTACACGCTCGACTATCTCAGATTTTTCCCACATTTGAATCTTGCTTGTGAAATGTCCCGTTCTTATTGATTAAAAACGTTCCATATTAATTGATTTTGTTGTGAGGTTTTGACCTCTATATGAGACGTTTTTCAAAGACTGCATTCATTTTAAAACAAACCATAACCTTTATTTCATCAATAAAGGTTTAAAAAGCTTTACGTAGATTATCAAATAATGATAATCTAAAATATCCTGTTTACACACGACCATTACATAATGGTTTACAATACAAATATGTTACAACAAAATAAGTTTCTTGAATGCAGTTTTTACACAATATCATACAAGCATGGACTCCAAATCTCGTCCTTATTTAAGTATGCGATAGCGGAAGCTCTTAATAATCACCTGAGAATAAACATGCTTAAAACGTCAACAAAAATGTTGGTGAGTTATAGGTTTAACCTATATATATCAAATCATAATAATAGACCACAAGATTTCATATTTCAATACACATCCCATACATAGAGATAAAAATCATTCATATGGTGAACACCTGGTAACCGACATTAACAAGATGCATATATAAGAATATCCCCATCATTCCGGGACACCCTTCGGATACGATATAAATTTCGAAGTACTAAAGCATCTGGTACTTTGGATGGGGTTTGTTAGGCCCAATAGATCTATCTTTAGGATTCGCGTCAATTAGGGTGTCTGTTCCCTAATTCTTAGATTACCAGACTTAATAAAAAGGGGCATATTCGATTTCGATAATTCAACCATAGAATGTAGTTTCACGTACTTGTGTCTATTTTGTAAATCATTTATAAAACCTGCATGTATTCTCATCCCAAAAATATTAGATTTTAAAAGTGGGACTATAACTCACTTTCACAGATTTTTACTTCGTCGGGAAGTAAGACTTGGCCACTGGTTGATTCACGAACCTATAACAATATATACATATATATCAAAGTATGTTCAAAATATATTTACAACACTTTTAATATATTTTGATGTTTTAAGTTTATTAAGTCAGCTGTCCTCGTTAGTAACCTACAACTAGTTGTCCACAGTTAGATGTACATAAATAAATCGATAAATATTATCTTGAATCAATCCACGACCTAGTGTATACGCATCTCAGTATTGATCACAACTCAAACTATATATATTTTGGAATCAACCTCAACCCTGTATAGCTAACTCCAACATTCACATATAGAGTGTCTATGGTTGTTCCGAAATATATATAGATGTGTCGACATGATAGGTTGAAACATTGTATACGTGTCTATGGTATCTCAAGATTACATAATATACAATACAAGTTGATTAAGTTATGGTTGGAATAGATTTGTTACCAATTTTCACGTAGCTAAAATGAGAAAAATTATCCAATCTTGTTTTACCCATAACTTCTTCATTTTAAATCCGTTTTGAGTGAATCAAATTGCTATGGTTTCATATTGAACTCTATTTTATGAATCTAAATAGAAAAAGTATAGGTTTATAGTCAGAAAAATAAGTTACAAGTCATTTTTGTAAAGGTAGTCATTTCAGTCGAAAGAACGACGTCTAGATGACCATTTTAGAAAACATACTTTCACTTTGAGTTTAACCATAATTTTTGGATATAGTTTCATGTTCATAATAAAAATCATTTTCCCAGAATAACAACTTTTAAATCAAAGTTTATCATAGTTTTTAATTAACAAACCCAAAACAGCCCGCGGTGTTACTACGACGGCGTAAATCCGGTTTTACGGGGTTTTTCGTGTTTCCAGGTTTTAAATCATTAAGTTAGCATATCATATAGATATAGAACATGTGTTTAGTTGATTTTAAAAGTCAAGTTAGAAGGATTAACTTTTGTTTGCGAACAAGTTTAGAATTAACTAAACTATGTTCTAGTGATTACAAGTTTAAACCTTCGAATAAGATAGCTTTATATGTATGAATCGAATGATGTTATGAACATCATTACTACCTTAAGTTCCTTGGATAAACCTACTGTAAAAGAGAAAAATGGATCTAGCTTCAACGGATCCTTGGATGGCTCGAAGTTCTTGAAGCAGAATCATGACACGAAAACAAGTTCAAGTAAGATCATCACTTGAAATAAGATTGTTATAGTTATAGAAATTGAACCAAAGTTTGAATATGATTATTACCTTGTATTAGAATGATAACCTACTTTAAGAAACAAAGATTTCTTGAGGTTGGATGATCACCTTACAAGATTAGAAGTGAGCTAGCAAACTTGAAAGTATTCTTGATTTTATGTAACTAGAACTTGTAGAATTTATGAAGAACACTTAGAACTTGAAGATAGAACTTGAGAGAGATCAATTAGATGAAGAAAATTAAAGAATGAAAGTGTTTGTAGGTGTTTTTGGTCGTTGGTGTATGGATTAGATATAAAGGATATGTAATTTTGTTTTCATGTAAATAAGTCATGAATGATTACTCATATTTTTGTAATTTTATGAGATATTTCATGCTAGTTGCCAAATGATGGTTCCCACATGTGTTAGGTGACTCACATGGGCTTCTAAGAGCTGATCATTAGAGTGTATATACCAATAGTACATACATCTAAAAGCTATGTATTGTACGAGTACGAATACGGGTGCATACGAGTAGAATTGTTGATGAAACTGAACGAGGATGTAATTGTAAGCATTTTTGTTAAGTAGAAGTATTTTGATAAGTGTATTGAAGTCTTTCAAAAGTGTATAAATACATATTAAAACACTACATGTATATACATTTTAACTGAGTCGTTAAGTCATCGTTAGTCGTTACATGTAAGTGTTGTTTTGAAACCTTTAGGTTAACGATCTTGTTAAATGTTGTTAACCCAATATTTATAATATCAAATGAGATTTTAAATTATTATATTATCATGATATTATCATGTATGAATATCTCTTAATATGATATATATACATTAAATGTCTTTACAACGATAATCGTTACATATATGTCTCGTTTAAAAATCATTAAGTTAGTAGTCTTGTTTTTACATATGTAGTTCATTGTTAATATACTTAATGATATGTTTACTTATCATAGTATCATGTTAACTATATATATATCCATATATATGTCATCATATAGTTTTTACAAGTTTTAACATTCGTGAATCACCGGTCAACTTGGGTGGTCAATTGTCTATATGAAACATATTTCAATTAATCAAGTCTTAACAAGTTTGATTGCTTAACATGTTGGAAACATTTAATCATGTAAATATCAATCTCAATTAATATATATAAACATGGAAAAGTTCGGGTCACTACAGTACCTACCCGTTAAATAAATTTCGTCCCGAAATTTTAAGCTGTTGAAGGTGTTGACGAATCTTCTGGAAATAGATGTGGGTATTTCTTCTTCATCTGATCTTCATGCTCCCAGGTGAACTCGGGTCCTCTACGAGCATTCCATCGAACCTTAACAATTGGTATCTTGTTTTGCTTAAGTCTTTTAACCTCACGATCCATTATTTCGACGGGTTCTTCGATGAATTGGAGTTTTTCGTTGATTTGGATTTCATCTAACGGAATAGTGAGATCTTCTTTAGTAAAACATTTCTTCAAATTCGAGACGTGGAAAGTGTTATGTACAGCCACGAGTTGTTGAGGTAACTCAAGTCGGTAAGCTACTGGTCCGACACGATCAATAATCTTGAATGGTCCAATATACCTTGGATTTAATTTCCCTCGTTTACCAAATCGAACAACGCCTTTCCAAGGTGCAACTTTAAGCATGGCCATCTCTCCAATTTCAAATTCTATATCTTTTCTTTTAATGTCAGCGTAGCTCTTTTGTTGACTTTTGGCGGTTTTCAACCGTTGTTGAATCTGGATGATCTTTTCGGTAGTTTCTTGTATAATCTCCGGACCCGTAATCTGTCTATCCCCCACTTCACTCCAACAAATCGGAGACCTGCACTTTCTACCATAAAGTGCTTCAAACGGCGCCATCTCAATGCTTGAATGGTAGCTGTTGTTGTAGGAAAATTCTGCTAACGGTAGATGTCGATCCCAACTGTTTCCGAAATCAATAACACATGCTCGTAGCATGTCTTCAAGCTTTTGTATCGTCCTTTCGCTCTGCCCATCAGTTTGTGGATGATAGGCAGTACTCATGTCTAGACGAGTTCCTAATGCTTGCTGTAATGTCTGCTAGAATCTTGAAATAAATCTGCCATCCCTATCAGAGATAATAGAGATTGGTATTCCATGTCTGGAGACGACTTCCTTCAAATACAGTCGTGCTAACTTCTCCATCTTGTCATCTTCTCTTATTGGCAGGAAGTGTGCTGATTTGGTGAGACAATCAACTATTACCCAAATAGTATCAAAACCACTTGCAGTCCTTGGCAATTTAGTGATGAAATCCATGGTAATGTTTTCCCATTTCCATTCCGGGATTTCGGGTTGTTGAAGTAGACCTGATGGTTTCTGATGCTCAGCTTTGACCTTAGAACACGTCAAATATTCTCCTACGTATTTAGCAACATCGGCTTTCATACCCGACCACCAAAAATGTTTCTTAAGATCCTTGTACATCTTCCCCGTTCCAGGATGTATTGAGTATCTGGTTTTATGAGCTTCTCTAAGTACCATTTCTCTCATATCTCCAAATTTTGGTACCCAAATTCTTTCAGCCCTATACCGGGTTCTGTCTTCCCGAATATTAAGATGCTTCTCCGATCCCTTGGGTATTTCATCCTTTAAATTTCCCTCTTTTAAAACTCCTTGTTGCGCCTCCTTTATTTGAGTAGTAAGGTTATTGTGAATCATTATATTCATAGATTTTACTCGAATGGGTTCTCTGTCCTTTCTGCTCAAGGCGTCGGCTACCACATTTGCCTTCCCAGGGTGGTAACGAATCTCAAAGTCGTAATCATTCAACAATTCAATCCACCTACGCTGCCTCATATTCAGTTGTTTCTGATTAAATATGTGCTGAAGACTTTTGTGGTCGGTATATATAATACTTTTGACCCCATATAAGTAGTGCCTCCAAGTCTTTAATGCAAAAACAATCGCGCCTAATTCCTAATCATGCGTCGTATAATTTTGCTCGTGAATCTTCAATTGTCTAGACGCATAAGCAATCACCTTTGTTCGTTGCATTAATACACAACCGAGACCTTGCTTTGATGCGTCACAATAAATCACAAAATCATCATTCCCTTCAGGCAATTACAATATAGGTGCCGTAGTTAGCTTTTTCTTCAATAACTGAAACGCTTTCTCTTGTTCATCCTTCCATTCAAATTTCTTCCCTTTATTCGTTAATGCAGTCAAGGGTTTTGCTATTCTGGAAAAGTCTTGGATGAACCTTCTGTAGTAACCAGCTAGTCCAAAAAACTGGCGTATGTGTTTCGGAGTTTTTGGGGTTTCCCACTTTTCAACAGTTTCTATCTTTGCCGGATCCACCTTAATACCTTTTTTGTTCACTATGTGACCGAGGAATTGAACTTCTTCCAACCAAAATGCACACTTTGAAAATTTAGCATACAATTCTTCCTTCCTCAATACTTCTAACACCTTTCTCAAATGTTCACCGTGTTCTTGGTCATTCTTTGAGTAAATAAGTATGTCATCAATGAAAACAATGACAAACTTGTCAAGGTATGGTCCACACACTCGGTTCATATGGTCCATGAACATAGCTGGTGCATTAGTTAAACCACACGGCATGTCATAAACTCGTAATGACCGTAACGTGTTCTGAAAGCAGTCTTTGGAATATCATCTTCTTTCACCCGCATTTGATGATACCCGGAACGTAAGTCAATCTTTGAATAAACAGACGAGTCTTGTAGTTGATCAAATAAGTCGTCGATTCTCGGTAGTGGGTAGCGGTTCTTGATGGTAAGTTTGTTCAACTCTCGGTAGTCGATACACAACCTGAATGTACCATCTTTCTTCTTGAAAAACAAAACAGGAGCTCCCCACGGTGATGTGCTTGGTTGAATGAAACCACGCTCTAAAAGTTCTTGTAATTGGCTTTGCAGTTCTTTCATCTCGCTGGGTGCGAGTCTGTAAGGAGCACGAGCTATTGGTGCAGCTCCTGGTACAAGATCTATTTGAAATTCAACGGATCGATGAGGGGGTAATCCCGGTAATTCTTTCGAAAATACATCGGGAAATTCTTTTGCAATGGGAACATCATTGATGCTCTTTTCTTCAGTTTGTACTTTCTCGACGTGTGCTAGAACAGCATAGCAACCTTTTCTTATTAGTTTTTGTGCCTTCAAATTACTAATAAGATGTAGCTTCGTGTTGCCCTTTTCTCCGTACACCATTAAGGGTTTTCCTTTTTCTCGTATAATGCAAATTGCATTTTTGTAACAAACGATCTCTGCTTTCACTTCTTTCAACCAGTCCATACCGATTATCACATCAAAACTCCCTAACTCTATTGGTATCAAATCAATCTTAAATGTTTCGCTAACCAGTTTAATTTCTCGATTCCGACATATATTATCTGCTGAAATTAATTTACCATTTGCTAATTCGAGTAAAAATTTACTATCCAAAGGCGTCAATGGACAACTTAATTTAGCACAAAAATCTCTACTCATATAGCTTCTATCCGCACCCGAATCAAATAAAACGTAAGCAGATTTATTGTCAATAAGAAACGTACCCGTAACAAGCTCCGGGTCTTCCTGTGCCTCTGCCACATTAATATTGAAAACTCTTCCGCGGCCTTGTCCATTCGTGTTCTCCTGGTTCGGGCAATTTCTAATAATGTGGCCCGGTTTTCCACATTTATAACAAACTACATTGGCATAACTTGCTCCGACACTACTTGCTCCGCCATTACTCGTTCTGACACCATTTTTCCTTTTGTTCTATTAACCCCTGGTCCGTAGACCTCACACTTCGCCGTGCTATGACCATTTCTTTTACGCTTGTTGCAAAATTTGGTGCAGAACCCCGAGTGATACTTTTCACACCTTTGGCATAGCTGCTTCTGATTGTTGTTGTTGTTGTTACGGTTATTATTGCTGTTGGGATGATTGTTGTAGTTGCTGTTGTTGTTGTTGTTGTTGTTGTTGGGCCGTTTGTTGTAGTTGCGATTGATGTTGCGATTGTTGGGATAATTGTTGCGATTATTGTTGTAATTGCTGTTGTTGTTGTATTGGTGATTCTTATCACCGTTTTCCTCCCACTTTCTTTTGGCTTGCTTCACATTGGCCTCTTCAGCAGTCTGTTCTTTAATTCTTTCTTTAATCTGGTTCACTAGTTTGTGAGTCATTCTACATGCCTGTTGTATGGATGTGGGCTCGTGTGAACTTATATCTTCTTGGATTCTTTCCGGTAATCCTTTCACAAACGCGTCGATCTTCTCTTCCTCATCTTCGAATGCTCCCGGACACAATAGGCACAATTCTGTGAATCGTCTTTCGTACGTGGTAATATCAAATCCTTGGGTTCGTAACCCTCTAAGTTCTGTCTTGAGCTTATTGACCTCGGTTCTGGGACGGTACTTCTCGTTCACGGTAGTGCGTACGCATCGTCTTGTCCCACTTGCTCTAGATAGGTATTCCACCATGTTAACGCAGAACCTGTGAAGGTATGCGTAGCGTACTTCACTTTGTCCTCTTCAGTACACTTGCTTATGGCAAACACCGATTCGACCTTCTCGGTCCACCGTTTCAATCCGATCGGTCCTTCAGTTCCATCAAATTCCAAAGGTTTGCAGGCAGTGAATTCTTTGTAGGTGCACCCTATACGATTTCCTGTACTGCTAGATCCAAGGTTATTGTTGGTATGTAGCGCAGCCTGTACTGCGGCTATGTTTGAAGCTAGAAAAGTACGGAATTCCTCTTCATTCATATTCACGGTGTGTCGAGTAGTCGGTGCCATTTCCTTCAAAATAATCAAATGGAACAAGTTAATCATACAGAATATTAAGAGTAGTTAATAGTATTTCGTAGCATAATATGAACTCATTTATAAAAGCTTTTTCTTCATATTAGCGTTTTATAAGTTTAAATTCGGGTAGTACCTACCCGTTAAGTTCATACTTAGTAGCTAATATACAATTCAACTACTACAATTCTATATGAAAAACTGATTTTAATAAAATTTCGCGTTTAAACTTTTACACAATATTTTACAAACTTACAATACCGCTTATTTTACATATAGCATGAAATATAGCACACAATAAATTTGATACAAGATGGTTGTGAAGATAATTCTAGCTAGTACACAAGTCGTTCAGCAAAGGCAATAAAGACACGTAATTCATACGTCCAGAAACAAGTCATGCATTCTGGTTTTACTAGGATTACTGTGATGACCCGGAAATTTTGACTAAATTTAAACTTAATCTTTGTATGATTAACATTTCTGACACGATAAGCAAAGTCTGTAAAACTGAATCTCAAAATTTTTGAAATACCTTCGGTTGTTTTCGACGATTCGCGAACAATTATATGTAAACAGATACATATATACTATAACATGAAAAGGTAACAATGTATTAATTGTTTGATACCGTACATTAAACTTATTGGTTTAAATATCTATTTGAATATATATGATAAGTTGAGATATTTATTATTAAAATTTATTTATAAATAACTTCCAATGTGTATTTAAAAATTGATTTATGTATATTAAAAAGATATATACATATATATAATAAACGATAGTAACATTCGTTTATTGATTCGATTGATATTTAGATAAGTTAAATAAAGCGTTTAAGATGAACCAGTAAAACACTAATTTGCTACAGTGTTTTCCAATTTGCCACATTACTCAAAATGCTACAGTGTTTTCGAAAATCACTATTTGCTACAGTGAAATTAACTTTGCTACAGTGAATTGCTACAGTAAAAATTGACTTTGCTACAGTAACTTTGCTACAGTGGTATATTTTATGGATAACTTAAGGCTATATTTTGACAAAGGTACGTGTCACGAAACGTAAAATGCAAGTTTTCTCAGCGTACGAAAGGACATTCGAAAAACCAGAACCGGGACATAAGTCGAGTGATGACGTACGACTTATCGGAACAAAAATTACAAGTCAACTATGCACGTGAATTTAATATAATATATAATTAATTATTTAAATTATATATATTATATTAATAATTAATTATGTCGACGAGCTAAATTACAAAACAATGTGAGCTGTCCCTGGTCCTCATGCGAGTCGCATGGCCAGAAGGCCATTTCCATGCGAGTCGCATGACTCCAGATTTCAGGCCAAGTGCTATAAATTCTCGAGTTTTGGCCAGATAAATCACACACATATTATTTTTACTCCGTATTTATTTATTTTATTATTATTATTATTATTATTATTAATAATAAGATTATTATTAATCTTATTATTTTTATTATTAGTGTTATTATTTTTGCGATACAAAAATAATAATGTACATAAAATATTACGACGGAGTGCTGTCCAAGTAATTTTCAAAATGAGTTTTCGAGCAAGCTAGAGCTAAAGAAATTATGGGTTATTGCCAAGGAGGTTATGGGTAATGTTCGGAGGTATTTTTTTGTGAATCAAACCTCGTGTTTATCATCTCCGATGCGTCTACGTGCTTTCCTGCAATATTGTATATCAATATTAAACAGTGAGTTCATATGATCCCTTTTTCAAATTATATTTTTGGGCTGAGAATACATGCGCAGTTTTATAAACTGTTTTACTAAATGGATACAAATACTAAAACTGATTTTGTGTGAGTTTCATTACTCCCTTTTTATATATATTTTTGGGACTGAGAATACATGCGCTGTTTTACTAAATGGATACAAATACTAAAACTGATTTTGTGTGAGTTTCATAAGATCCCTTTTAATCCCTACATTTTTGGGCTGAGAAAACATGCAAATGCTTTATTAACCGATATACAATATTTATATGCGTGAGTTTCATTGATCCCTTTTTAATTGCTTTTTGCAATATATTTTTGGGCTGAGAATACATGCACTTTATTTTAAACGCAATGGATACAAGTACATACTAAATTCTACACTGAGTTTGAACCGAAAATCCCTTAGCTTTGGTAACTAGTAACTGCTAGTTATAAGAACTGGTGGGCGCGAGTAGTAGTATATGGATCCATAGGGCTTGACATCCCCGTCCGAGCTAGAGCACTAGCCTTTTAACGGACGTATGCTATTTGAGAAGCGTACACGTTGGTTTGCGTGTATTATTAAGATGATTATACAAAGGGTACAAATTATATAAACGTTAAAGTTTAGTTACCAGGGTGCTCAATTTCGTAGAATATTTTGATAAACGTTTCTGGATGAAACAACTGAAATCTTGTGATCCACCTTTTATATAAAACCTATTGATAAACGTTTTGAATAAAACAACTGAACTTTTGTAAATCCACATTGATATACGGATTATGTGTAATATTAAAACTATGAACTCACCAACCTTTGTGTTGACACTTGAAGCATGTTTATTCTCAGGTTTCTAGAAGTCTTCCGCTGTTTGCTTATATGTTAGACAAGCTATGTGCATGGAGTCATACATGGCATATTTTTCAAGGAAACGTTGCATTCACCAAATCATCACCATGTATCTTATTTTGACTGTACTGTCAACGGAAGTACTATTGTAAACTATTATTTACAGTGATTGTCTATATGTAGAAATCATCAGATGTTAAAAACCTTTGATTTAAATATTCATTTATGGTGTGCCTTTTCAAAAGAATGCAATGTTTACAAAACGTATCATATAGAGGTCAAATACCTCGCAATGAAATCAATGAATGACGTATTGTCCATATGGATTTGGAGCGATCGTCACAATTACTTCCCATCCTTGGTCTTGTGGAACATAACCGTTATGGCCGTTGATAAGACAGCGTGTTGTAACGTCGTCAAAGGGACGAGGGTTACATAATGTCCAACAGTCCCGTAACAATCTAAAAACCTCATTTCTTACCCCAATTACCGACTCCGTCACTTGTGGGAACGTTTTGTTTAATAGTTGTAGCCCGATGTTCTTGTTCTCACTTTGGTGAGAAGCGAACATTACTAATCCGTAAGCATAACATGCTTCTTTATGTTGCATGTTAGCCACTTTTTCTAAATCACGAAGTCCAATATTCGGATATATTGAGTCAAAATAATTTCTTAACCCATTGCGTAAAATAGCATTTGGGTTCCCCGCAATATATGCGTCAAAGTAAACACATCGTAACTTATGGATTTCCCAATGTGATATCCCCCATCTTTCGAACGTAAGCCTTTTATAAACCAAGGCATTTTTAGAACGTTCTTCGAATGTCTTACAAACTGATCTCGCCTTAAATAGTTGTGCCGAAGAATTCTGACCGACTCTAGACAAGATTTCATCAATCATGTCTCCGGGTAGGTCTCTTAAAATATTGGGTTGTCTATCCATTTTGTGTTTTTATACTGTAAAATAGACAAGAGTTAGATTCATAATAAAAAAATACTTATTAATACAAGCAATTTTTACATATATCATAAAGCATAAGCACACTATATTACATATATTACACCACACGAATACAACTATCTTATTCCGACTCGCTTATTTCTTCTTCTTCGGTTTTGGTTCGTTTTGCCAAGTTTCTAGGGATATATGATGTTCCCCTAATACGAGCCGTCGTTTTCCACATTGGTTTAGAAAAACCTGGTGGTTTAGAGGTTCCCGGGTCATTGTTACCACTTAAGGACTTTGGGGGTTGATGATACATATAAAGTTCATCGGGGTTGGAATTAGATTTCTCTATTTTTATGCCCTTTCCCTTATTATTTTCTTTTGCCTTTTTAAATTCAGTTGGGGTAATTTCTATAACATCATCGGAATTCTCGTCGGAATCCGATTCATCGGAGAATTGGTAATCCTCCCAATATTTTGCTTCCTTGGCGGAAACACCATTGACCATAATTAACCTTGGTCGGTTGGTTGAGGATTTTCTTTTACTTAACCGTTTTATTATTTCCCCCACCGGTTCTATTTCTTCATCCGGTTCCGATTCTTCTTCCGGTTCCGATTCTTCTTCCGGTTCCGACTCTTCTTCCGGTTCCTCTTCGGGAACTTGTGAATCAGTCCACGAATCATTCCAATTTACATTTGACTCTTCATTATTATTAGGTGAGTCAATGGGACTTGTTCTAGAGGTAGACATCTATCACATAATATCAAACGCGTTAAGAGATTAATATATCACATAATATTTACATGTTAAAAATATATAGTTTCCAACAAAATTTGTTAAGCAATCATTTTTCAAGTAAACACGGTCGAAGTCCAGACTCACTAATGCATCCTAACAAACTCGATAAGACACACTAATGCAAAATTCTGGTTCTCTAAGACCAACGCTCTGATACCAACTAAAATGTCCCATTCTTATTGATTAAAAACGTTCCATATTAATTGATTTCATTGCGAGGTTTTGACCTCTATATGAGACGTTTTTCAAAGACTGCATTCATTTTAAAACAAACCATAACCTTTATTTCATCAATAAAGGTTTAAAAAGCTTTACGTAGATTATCAAATAATGATAATCTAAAATATCCTGTTTACACACGACCATTACATAATGGTTTACAATACATATATGTTACAACAAAATAAGTTTCTTGAATGCAGTTTTTACACAATATCATACAAGCATGGACTCCAAATCTCGTCCTTATTTAAGTATGCAACAGCGGAAGCTCTTAATAATCACCTGAGAATAAACATGCTTAAAACGTCAACAAAAATGTTGGTGAGTTATAGGTTTAACCTATATATATCAAATCATAATAATAGACCACAAGATTTCATATTTCAATACACATCCCATACATAGAGATAAAAATCATTCATATGGTGAACACCTGGTAACCGACATTAACAAGATGCATATATAAGAATATCCCCATCATTCCGGGACACCCTTCGGATATGATATAAATTTCGAAGTACTAAAGCATCCGGTACTTTGGATGGGGTTTGTTAGGCCCAATAGATCTATCTTTAGGATTCGCGTCAATTAGGGTGTCTGTTCCCTAATTCTTAGATTACCAGACTTAATAAAAAGGGGCATATTCGATTTCGATAATTCAACCATAGAATGTAGTTTCACGTACTTGTGTCTATTTTGTAAATCATTTATAAAACCTGCATGTATTCTCATCCCAAAAATATTAGATTTTAAAAGTGGGACTATAACTCACTTTCACAGATTTTTACTTCGTCGGGAAGTAAGACTTGGCCACTGGTTGATTCACGAACCTATAACAATATATACATATATATCAAAGTATGTTTAAAATATATTTACAACACTTTTAATATATTTTGATGTTTTAAGTTTATTAAGTCAGCTGTCCTCGTTAGTAACCTACAACTAGTTGTCCACAGTTAGATGTACAGAAATAAATATTTAATTATTATCTTGAATCAATCCACGACCCAGTGTATACGTATCTCAGTATTGATCACAACTCAAACTATATATATTTTGGAATCAACCTCAACCCTGTATAGCTAACTCCAACATTCACATATAGAGTGTCTATGGTTGTTCCGAAATATATATAGATGTGTCGACATGATAGGTCGAAACATTGTATACGTGTCTATGGTATCTCAAGATTACATAATATACAATACAAGTTGATTAAGTTATGGTTGGAATAGATTTGTTACCAATTTTCACGTAGCTAAAATGAGAAAAATTATCCAATCTTGTTTTACCCATAACTTCTTCATTTTAAATCCGTTTTGAGTGAATCAAATTGCTATGGTTTCATATTGAACTCTATTTTATGAATCTAAACAGAAAAAGTATAGGTTTATAGTCAGAAAAATAAGTTACAAGTCGTTTTTGTAAAGGTAGTCATTTCAGTCGAAAGAACGACGTCTAGATGACCATTTTAGAAAACATACTTTCACTTTGAGTTTAACCATAATTTTTGGATATAGTTTCATGTTCATAATAAAAATAATTTTCCCAGAATAACAACTTTTAAATCAAAGTTTATCATAGTTTTTAATTAACTAACCCAAAACAGCCCGCGGTGTTACTACGACGGCGTAAATCCGGTTTTACGGTGTTTTTCGTGTTTCCAGGTTTTAAATCATTAAGTTAGCATATCATATAGATATAGAACATGTGTTTAGTTTATTTTAAAAGTCAAGTTAGAAGGATTAACTTTTGTTTGCGAACAAGTTTAGAATTAACTCTACTATGTTCTAGTGATTACAAGTTTAAACCTTCGAATAAGATAGCTTTATATGTATGAATCGAATGATGTTATGAACATCATTACTACCTTAATTTCCTTGGATAAACCTACTGGAAAAGAGAAAAATGGATCTAGCTTCAACGGATCCTTGGATGGCTCGAAGTTCTTGAAGCAGAATCATGACACGAAAACAAGTTCAAGTAAGATCATCACTTGAAATAAGATTGTTATAGTTATAGAAATTGAACCAAAGTTTGAATATGATTATTACCTTGTATTAGAATGATAACCTAATGTAAGAAACAAAGATTTCTTGAGGTTGGATGATCACCTTACAAGATTGGAAGTGAGCTAGCAAACTTGAAAGTATTCTTGATTTTATGTAACTAGAACTTGTAGAATTTATGAAGAACACTTAGAACTTGAAGATAGAACTTGAAGATAGAATTTGAAGATAGAACTTGAGAGAGATCAATTAGATGAAGAAAATTGAAGAATGAAAGTGTTTGTAGGTGTTTTTGGTCGTTGGTGTATGGATTAGATATAAAGGATATGTAATTTTGTTTTCATGTAAATAAGTCATGAATGATTACTCATATTTTTGTAATTTTATGAGATATTTCATGCTAGTTGCCAAATGATGGTTCCCACATGTGTTAGGTGACTCACATGGGCTACTAAGAGCTGATCATTGGAGTGTATATACCAATAGTACATACATCTAAAAGCTATGTATTGTACGAGTACGAATACGGGTGCATACGAGTAGAATTGTTGGTGAAACTGAACGAGGATGTAATTGTAAGCATTTTTGTTAAGTAGAAGTATTTTGATAAGTGTATTGAAGTCTTTCAAAAGTGTATAAATACATATTAAAACACTACATGTATATACATTTTAACTGAGTCGTTAAGTCATCGTTAGTCGTTACATGTAAGTGTTGTTTTGAAACCTTTAGGTTAACGATCTTATTAAATGTTGTTAACCCAATGTTTATAATATCAAATGAGATTTTAAATTATTATATTATCATGATATTATCATGTATGAATATCTCTTAATATGATATATATACATTAAATGTCTTTACAACGATAATCGTTACATATATGTCTCGTTTAAAAATCATTAAGTTAGTAGTCTTGTTTTTACATATGTAGTTCATTGTTAATATACTTAATGATATGTTTACTTATCATAGTATCATGTTAACTATATATATATCCATATATATGTCATCATATAGTTTTTATAAGTTTTAACGTTCGTGAATCACCGGTCAACTTGGGTGGTCAATTGTCTATATGAAACATATTTCAATTAATCAAGTCTTAACAAGTTTGATTGCTTAACATGTTGGAAACATTTAATCATGTAAATATCAATCTCAATTAATATATATAAACATGGAAAAGTTCGGGTCACTACAGTACCTACCCGTTAAATAAATTTCGTCCCGAAATTTTAAGCTGTTGAAGGTGTTGACGAATCTTCTGGAAATAGATGCGGGTATTTCTTCTTCATCTGATCTTCATGCTCCCAGATGAACTCGGGTCCTCTATGAGCATTCCATCGAACCTTAACAATTGGTATCTTGTTTTGCTTAAGTCTTTTAACCTCACGATCCATTATTTCGACGGGTTCTTCGATGAATTGGAGTTTTTCGTTGATTTGGATTTCATCTAACGGAATAGTGAGATCTTCTTTAGCAAAACATTTCTTCAAATTCGAGACGTGAAAAGTGTTATGTACAGCCGCGAGTTGTTGAGGTAACTCAAGTCGGTAAGCTACTGGTCCGACGCGATCAATAATCTTGAATGGTCCAATATACCTTGGATTTAATTTCCCTCGTTTACCAAATCGAACAACGCCTTTCCAAGGTGCAACTTTAAGCATGACCATCTCTCCAATTTCAAATTCTATATCTTTTCTTTTAATGTCAGCGTAGCTCTTTTGTTGACTTTGGGCGGTTTTCAACCGTTGTTGAATCTGGATGATCTTCTCGGTAGTTTCTTGTATAATCTCCGGACCCGTAATCTGTCTATCCCCCACTTCACTACAACAAATCGGAGACCTGCACTTTCTACCATAAAGTGCTTCAAACGGCGCCATCTCAATGCTTGAATGGTAGCTGTTGTTGTAGGAAAATTCTGCTAACGGTAGATGTCGATCCCAACTGTTTCCGAAATCAATAACACATGCTCGTAGCATGTCTTCAAGCTTTTGTATCGTCCTTTCGCTCTGCCCATCAGTTTGTGGATGATAGGCAGTACTCATGTCTAGACGAGTTCCTAATGCTTGCTGTAATGTCTGCCAGAATCTTGAAATAAATTTGCCATCCCTGTAGCGACCCGACAAAATCGTCATTGACGGCGCCGCTAACTTAGGTCCCGTTACATGGTCGTAGTCCCTATATGAGACTCGTTTGACCAAAATTATGTCGCGACCTTTTGAAATGTATCATGCTTGCAAAGTTTATTTTACAAAATCGTTCGATAACAATTTCAAGTTTGCAAAAGTATAAATTATAAATGAGATAACTTGCGACATAATTAGTTTAAAATCACGGTTGCTATAAATAGCGTAAGTATGTAAACGATATGTTTGAATCCAAAGGTGCTATCACTAGCGTATGTATGTATGTATACTTGACCCCAAGCAAGAAATCAGAGTGTATGCATGTATGCTTAACTCCAAGCAAGTATGAGTGTACGCGGAATCATGTATCAAATAGCCATGTATGAACCTGAGAAACATATAGAAAACTGTCAACGAAAAACGTTGGTGAAATCATAGGTGTTTTAGTAAACGTTGTATTTGAACCACAAGATTTAATATAAGATGATTATCAAAATCATTTGCATTCCAAAAGTTGTTATTTGTATCCCGGGCACCCAATTATCAAACTTAACTGTTTTGCACCCTTTGCGTAGTGTTAGAACATACACTAGACCCGAAAATATATTTCATCCGCTAACGGTAGCGAACCGTCCGAATGAGGCTCGTCAAGCCCATGTGATCACATAATATAAGTTCTCGTTTACACCCTGCAAGTGTAACTAATGATAATTAAATTGAGGCTTTTTGTTCAAACCCGCACGTGGAATGTTCGTTTCCGTACTTGTGTTCAAAGTGTAAAAGTATGTAGTATAAAACCGTATATGTTTCTCATCCCATGATTTAAAAGTATAAAAGTTGTTGAAAGATGGGACTATGATCTCACCTCGAGTGCACGAGTATAAATGTACTTTTCAAAGTAAACGTGTGCATGAATGTTGCTTAGCCTTGACCTAAACAAGTAAGTTGTATCAATTAACCGGTTACGACACCAGGTCGGGCGAAATGTGTTCAATTAGTCCTATGGCTCATTACGACTCGATTATATAGCATGTGAATCACGTTGTCAAGTTTCATGCAAGAATCAAGTATAAAATAAGATTAGAACGATTGTATAAGTGTTTTGTTAAGTTTGACTAAAAGTCAAACTTGGTCAAAGTCAACGAAAAAGTCAACGGGGTCGGGTCGGGTCCCGAACTATTTTTCTGAGGTTTTTATTCATATATAAGCATGTTAGAACAAGTTACATGTGAATCAGAGGTGCGTAGCATAGCAAACATTTTTCGAAATTTGACAAAGTAGGTCAGAACCCAAACACGGCTATTGCCGCGCCGCGGCCAGAGGTGTCGCGCCGCGACATTAAGCGTGGCTGAAATGTCCCGTTCTTATTGATTAAAAACGTTCCATATTAATTGATTTCGTTGCGAGGTTTTGACCTCTATATGAGACGTTTTTCAAAGACTGCATTCATTTTTAAAACAAACCATAACCTTTATTTCATAAATAAAGGTTTAAAAAGCTTTACGTAGATTATCAAATAATGATAATCTAAAGTATCCTGTTTACACACGACCATTACATAATGGTTTACAATACAAATATGTTACATCGAAATCAGTTTCTTGAATGCAGTTTTTACACAATATCATACAAACATGGACTCCAAATCTTGTCCTTATTTTAGTATGCAACAGCGGAAGCTCTTAATATTCACCTGAGAATAAACATGCTTTAAACGTCAACAAAAATGTTGGTGAGTTATAGGTTTAACCTATATATATCAAATCGTAACAATAGACCACAAGATTTCATATTTCAATACACATCCCATACATAGAGATAAAAATCATTCATATGGTGAACACCTGGTAACCGACAATAACAAGATGCATATATAAGAATATCCCCATCATTCCGGGACACCCTTCGGATATGATATAAATTTCGAAGTACTAAAGCATCCGGTACTTTGGATGGGGTTTGTTAGGCCCAATAGATCTATCTTTAGGATTCGCGTCAATTAGGGTGTCTGTTCCCTAATTCTTAGATTATCAGACTTAATAAAAAGGGGCATATTCGATTTCGATAATTCAACCATAGAATGTAGTTTCACGTACTTGTGTCTATTTTGTAAATCATTTATAAAACCTGCATGTATTCTCATCCCAAAAATATTAGATTTTAAAAGTGGGACTATAACTCACTTTCACAGATTTTTACTTCGTCGGGAAGTAAGACTTGGCCACTGTTGATTCACGAACCTATAACAATATATACATATATATTAAAGTATGTTCAAAATATATTTACAACACTTTTAATATATTTTGATGTTTTAAGTTTATTAAGTCAGCTGTCCTCGTTAGTAACCTATAACTAGTTGTCCACAGTTAGATGTACAGAAATAAATCGATAAATATTATCTTGAATCAATCCACGACCCAGTGTATACGTATCTCAGTATTGATCACAACTCAAACTATATATATTTTGGAATCAACCTCAACCCTGTATAGCTAACTCCAACATTCACATATAGAGTGTCTATGGTTGTTCCGAAATATATATAGATGTGTCGACATGATAGGTCGAAACATTGTATACGTGTCTATGGTATCTCAAGATTACATAATATACAATACAAGTTGATTAAGTTATGGTTGGAATAGATTTGTTACCAATTTTCACGTAGCTAAAATGAGAAAAATTATCCAATCTTGTTTTACCCATAACTTCTTCATTTTAAATCCGTTTTGAGTGAATCAAATTGCTATGGTTTCATATTGAACTCTATTTTATGAATCTAAACAGAAAAAGTATAGGTTTATAGTCGGAAAAATAAGTTACAAGTCGTTTTTGTAAAGGTAGTCATTTCAGTCGAAAGAACGACGTCTAGATGACCATTTTAGAAAACATACTTCCACTTTGAGTTTAACCATAATTTTTGGATATAGTTTCATGTTCATAATAAAAATCATTTTCTCATAATAACAACTTTTAAATCAAAGTTTATCATAGTTTTTAATTAACTAACCCAAAACAGCCCGCGGTATTACTACGACGGCGTAAATCCGGTTTTACGGTGTTTTTCGTGTTTCCAGGTTTTAAATCATTAAGTTAGCATATCATATAGATATAGAACATGTGTTTAGTTGATTTTAAAAGTCAAGTTAGAAGGATTAACTTTTGTTTGCGAACAAGTTTAGAATTAACTAAACTATGTTCTAGTGATTACAAGTTTAAACCTTCGAATAAGATAGCTTTATATGTATGAATCGAATGATGTTATGAACATCATTACTACCTTAATTTCCTTGGATAAACCTACTGGAAAAGAGAAAAATGGATCTAGCTTCAATGGATCCTTGGATGGCTCGAAGTTCTTGAAGCAGAATCATGACACGAAAACAAGTTCAAGTAAGATCATCACTTGAAATAAGATTGTTATAGTTATAGAAATTGAACCAAAGTTTGAATATGATTATTACCTTGTATTAGAATGATAACCTACTGTAAGAAACAAAGATTTCTTGAGGTTGGATGATCACCTTACAAGATTGGAAGTGAGCTAGCAAACTTGAAAGTATTCTTGATTTTATGAAACTAGAACTTTTGGAATTTATGAAGAACACTTAGAACTTGAAGATAGAACTTGAGAGAGATCAATTAGATGAAGAAAATTGAAGAATGAAAGTGTTTGTAGGTGTTTTTGGTCGTTGGTGTATGGATTAGATATAAAGGATATGTAATTTTGTTTTCATGTAAATAAGTCATGAATGATTACTCATATTTTTGTAATTTTATGAGATATTTCATGCTAGTTGCCAAATGATGGTTCCCACATGTGTTAGGTGACTCACATGGGCTGCTAAGATCTGATCATTGGAGTGTATATACCAATAGTACATACATCTAAAAGCTGTGTATTGTACGAGTACGAATACGGGTGCATACGAGTAGAATTGTTGATGAAACTGAACGAGGATGTAATTGTAAGCATTTTTGTTAAGTAGAAGTATTTTGATAAGTGTATTGAAGTCTTTCAAAAGTGTATAAATACATATTAAAACACTACATGTATATACATTTTAACTGAGTCGTTAAGTCATCGTTAGTCGTTACATGTAAGTGTTGTTTTGAAACCTTTAGGTTAACGATCTTGTTAAATGTTGTTAACCCAATGTTTATAATATCAAATGAGATTTTAAATTATTATATTATCATGATATTATCATGTATGAATATCTCTTAATATGATATATATACATTGAATGTCTTTACAACGATAATCGTTACATATATGTCTCGTTTAAAAATCATTAAGTTAGTAGTCTTGTTTTTACATATGTAGTTCATTGTTAATATACTTTATGATATGTTTTCTTATCATAGTATCATGTTAACTATATATATATATATATCCATATATATGTCATCATATAGTTTTTACAAGTTTTAACGTTCGTGAATCACCGATCAACTTGGGTGGTCAATTGTCTATATGAAACATATTTCAATTAATCAAGTCTTAAAAAGTTTGATTGCTTAACATGTTGGAAACATTTAATCATGTAAATATCAATCTCAATTAATATATATAAACATGGAAAAGTTCGGGTCACTACAGTACCTACCCGTTAAATAAATTTCGTCCCGAAATTTTAAGCTGTTGAAGGTGTTGACGATTCTTCTGGAAATAGATGCGGGTATTTCTTCTTCATCTGATCTTCACGCTCCCAGGTGAACTCGGGTCCTCTACGAGCATTCCATCGAACCTTAACAATTGGTATCTTGTTTTGCTTAAGTCTTTTAACCTCACGATCCATTATTTCGACGGGTTCTTCGATGAATTGAAGTTTTTCGTTGATTTAGATTTCATCTAACGGAATAGTGAGATCTTCTTTAGCAAAACATTTCTTTAAATTCGAGACGTGGAAAGTGTTATGTACAGCCGCGAGTTGTTGAGGTAACTCTAGTCGGTAAGCTACTGGTCCGACACGATCAATAATCTTGAATGGTCCAATATACCTTGGATTTAATTTCCCTCGTTTACCAAATCGAACAACGCCTTTCCAAGGTGCAACTTTAAGCATGACCATCTCTCCAATTTCAAATTCTATATCTTTTCTTTTAATGTCAGCGTAGCTCTTTTGTCGACTTTGGGCGGTTTTCAACCGTTGTTGAATTTGGATGATCTTTCGGTAGTTTCTTGTATAATCTACGGACCCGTAATCTGTCTATCCTCCACTTCACTCCAACAAATCGGAGACCTGCACTTTCTACCATAAAGTGCTTCAAACGGCGCCATCTCAATGCTTGAATGGTAGCTGTTGTTGTAGGAAAATTCTGCTAACGGTAGATGTCGATCCCAACTGTTTCCGAAATCAATAACACATGCTCGTAGCATGTCTTCAAGCGTTTGTATCGTCCTTTCGCTCTGCCCATCAGTTTGTGGATGATAGGCAGTACTCATGTCTAGACGAGTTCCTAATGCTTGCTGTAATGTCTGCCAGAATCTTGAAATAAATCTGCCATCCCTATCAGAGATAATAGAGATTGGTATTCCATGTCTGGAGACGACTTCCTTCAAATACAGTCGTGCTAACTTCTCCATCTTGTCATCTTCTCTTATTGGTAGGAAGTGTGCTGATTTGGTGAGACGATCAACTATTACCCAAATAGTATCAAAACCACTTGCAGTCCTTGGCAATTTAGTGATGAAATCCATGGTAATGTTTTCCCATTTCCATTCCGGGATTTCGGGTTGTTGAAGTAGACCTGATGATTTCTGATGCTCAGCTTTAACCTTAGAACACGTCAAACATTCTCCTACGTATTTAGCAACATCGGCTTTCATACCCGGCCACCAAAAATGTTTCTTGAGATCCTTGTACATCTTCCCCGTTCCAGGATGTATTGAGTATCTGGTTTTATGAGCTTCTCTAAGTACCATTTCTCTCATATCTCCAAATTTTGGTACCCAAATCCTTTCAGCCCTATACCGGGTTCCGTCTTCCCGAATATTAAGATGCTTCTCCGATCCTTTGGGTATTTCATCCTTTAAATTTCCCTCTTTTAAAACTCCTTGTTGCGCCTCCTTTATTTGAGTAGTAATGTTATTATGAATCATTATATTCATAGATTTTACTCGAATGGGTTCTCTGTCCTTCCTGCTCAAGGCATCGGCTACCACATTTGCCTTCCCCGGGTGGTAACGAATCTCAAAGTCGTAATCATTCAATAATTCAATCCACCTACGCTGCCTCATATTCAGTTGTTTCTGATTAAATATGTGTTGAAGACTTTTGTGGTCGGTATATATAATACTTTTGACCCCATATAAGTAGTGCCTCCAAGTCTTTAATGCAAAAACAACCGCGCCTAATTCCAAATCATGTGTCGTATAATTTTGTTCGTGAATCTTCAATTGTCTAGACGCATAAGCAATCACCTTCGTTCGTTGCATTAATACACAACCGAGACCTTGCTTTGATGCATCACAATAAATCACAAAATCATCATTCCCTTCAGGCAATGACAATATAGGTGCCGTAGTTAGCTTTTTCTTCAATAACTGAAACGCTTTCTCTTGTTCATCATTCCATTCAAATTTCTTCCCTTTATGCGTTAATGCAGTCAAGGGTTTTGCTATTCTGGAAAAGTCTTGGATGAACCTTCTGTAGTAACCTGCTAGTCCTAAAAACTGGCGTATGTGTTTCGGAGTTTTCGGGGTTTCCCACTTTTCAACAGTTTCTATCTTTGCCGGATCCACCTTAATACCTTCTTTGTTCACTATGTGACCGAGGAATTGAACTTCTTCCAACCAAAATGCACACTTTGAAAACTTAGCGTACAATTCTTCCTTCCTCAATACTTCTAACACCTTTCTCAAATGTTCACCGTGTTCTTGGTCATTCTTTGAGTAAATAAGTATGTCATCAATGAAAACAATGACAAACTTGTCAAGGTATGGTCCACACACTCGGTTCATAAGGTCCATGAACACAGCTGGTGCATTAGTTAAACCAAACGGCATGACCATAAACTCGTAATGACCGTAACGTGTTCTGAAAGCAGTCTTTGGAATATCATCTTCTTTCACCCGCATTTGATGATACCCGGAACGTAAGTCAATCTTTGAATAAACAGACGAGCCTTGTAGTTGATCAAATAAGTCGTCGATTCTCGGTAGTGGGTAGCGGTTCTTGATGGTAAGTTTGTTCAACTCTCGGTAGTCGATACACAACCTGAATGTACCATCTTTCTTCTTGACAAACAAAACAGGAGCTCCCCACGGTGATGTGCTTGGTCGACTGAAACCACGCTCTAAAAGTTCTTGTAATTGGCTTTGCAGTTCTTTCATCTCGCTGGGTGCGAGTCTGTAAGGAGCACGAGCTATTGGTGCAGCTCCTGGTACAAGATCTATTTGAATTTCAACGGATCGATGTGGGGGTAATCCCGGTAATTCTTTCGGAAATACATCGGGAAATTCTTTTGCAATGGGAACATCATTGATGCTCTTTTCTTCAGTTTGTACTTTCTCGACGTGTGCTAGAACAGCATAGCAACCTTTTCTTATTAGTTTTTGTGCCTTCAAATTACTAATAAGATGTAGCTTCGTGTTGCCCTTTTCTCCGTACACCATTAAGGGTTTTCCTTTTTCTCGTATAATGCGAATTGCATTTTTGTAACAAACGATCTCTGCTTTCACTTCTTTCAACCAGTCCATACCGATTATCACATCAAAACTCCCTAACTCTACTGGTATCAAATCAATCTTAAATGTTTCGCTAACCAGTTTAATTTCTCGATTCCGACATATATTATCTGCTGAAATTAATTTACCATTTGCTAATTCGAGTAAAAATTTACTATCCAAAGGCGTCAATGGACAACTTAATTTAGCACAAAAATCTCTACTCATATAACTTCTATCCGCACCCGAATCAAATAAAACGTAAGCAGATTTATTGTCAATAAGAAACGTACCCGTAACAAGCTCCGGGTCTTCCTGTGCCTCTACCGCATTAATATTGAAAACTCTTCCACGGCCTTGTCCATTCGTGTTCTCCTGGTTCGGGCAATTTCTAATAATGTGGCCTGGTTTTCCACATTTATAACAAACTACATTGGCATAACTTGCTCCGACACTACTTGCTCCACCATTACTCGTTCCGACACCATTTGTTCCTTTCGTTCTATTAACCCCTGGTCCGTAGACCTCACACTTCGCCGCGCTATGACCATTTCTTTTACACTTGTTGCAAAATTTGGTGCAGAACCCCGAGTGATTCTTTTCACACCTTTGGCATAGCTGCTTCTGATTGTTGTTGTTGTTGCGGTTATTATTGTTGTTGGGATGATTGTTGTAGTTGTTGTTGTTGTTGTTGTTGTTGTTGTTGTTGTTGTTGGGCCGTTTGTTGTAGTTGCGATTGATGTTGCGATTGTTGGGATAATTGTTGCGATTATTGTTGTAATTGCTGTTGTTGTTGTATTGGTGATTCTTATCACCGTTTTCCTCCCACTTTCTTTTGACTTGCTTCACATTGGCCTCTTCAGCAGTCTGTTCTTTAATTCTTTCTTCAATCTGGTTCACTAGTTTGTGAGCCATTCTACATGCCTGTTGTATGGAGGCGGGCTCGTGTGAACTTATATCTTCTTGGATTCTTTCCGGTAATCCTTTCACAAACGCGTCGATCTTCTCTTCCTCATCTTCGAATGCTCCCGGACACAATAGGCACAATTCTGTGAATCGTTATTCGTACGTGGTAATATCAAATCCTTGGGTTCGTAACCCTCTAAGTTCTGTCTTGAACTTATTGACCTCGGTTCTGGGACGGTACTTCTCGTTCATCAAGTGCTTGAATGCTGACCAGGGTAGTGCGTACGCATCATCTTGTCCCACTTGCTCTAGATAGGTATTCCACCATGTTAACGCAGAACCTGTGAAGGTATGCGTAGCGTACTTCACTTTGTCCTCTTCAGTACACTTACTTATGGCAAACACCGATTCAACCTTCTCGGTCCACCGTTTCAATCCGATCGGTCCTTCGGTTCCATCAAATTCCAAAGGTTTGCAGGCAGTGAATTCTTTGTAGGTGCATCCTACACGATTTCCTGTACTGCTAGATCCAAGGTTATTGTTGGTATGTAGCGCAGCCTGTACTGCGGCTATGTTTGAAGCTAGAAAAGTACGGAATTCCTCTTCATTCACATTCACGGTGTGTCGAGTAGTCGGTGCCATTTCCTTCAAAATAGTTAAATGGAACAAGTTAATCATACAGAATATTAAGAGTAGTTAATAGTATTTCGTAGCATAATATGAACTCATTTATAAAAGCTTTTTCTTCATATTAGCGTTTTATAAGTTTAAATTCGGGTAGTACCTACCCGTTAAGTTCATACTTAGTAGCTAATATACAATTCAACTATTACAATTCTATATGAAAAACTGATTATAATAATATTTCGCGTTCAAACTTTTATACAATATTTTACAAACTTACAATACCGCTTATTTTACATAAAGCATGAAATATAGCACACAATAACTTTGATACAAGATAGTTGTGAAGACAATTCTAGCTAGTACACAAGTCGTTCAGCAAAGGCAATAAAGACACGTAATTCATACGTCCAGAAACAAGTCATGCATTCTGGTTTTACTAGGACTACTTCCCATCCTTGGTCTTGTGCAACATAACCGTTATGGCCGTTGATAAGACAGCGTGTTGTAACGTCATCAAAGGGACGAGGGTTACGTAATGTCCAACAGTCCCGTAATAATCTAAAAACCTCATTTCTTACCCCAATTACCGACTCCGTCACTTGTGGAAACGTTTTGTTTAATAGTTGTAGCCCGATGTTCTTGTTCTCACTTTGGTGAGAAGCGAACATTACTAATCCGTAAGCATAACATGCTTCTTTATGTTGCATGTTAGCCGCTTTTTCTAAATCACGAAGTCCAATATTCGGATATATTGAGTCAAAATAATTTCTTAACCCGTTGCGTAAAATAGCATTTGGGTTCCCCGCAATATATGCGTCAAAGTAAACACATCGTAACTTATGGGTTTCCCAATGTGATATCCCCCATCTTTCAAACGAAAGTCTCTTATAAACCAAGACATTCTTGGAACGTTCTTCGAATGTCTTACAAACTGATCTCGCCTTAAATAGTTGTGCCGAAGAATTCTGGCCGACTCTAGACAAGATTTCATCAGTCTCTTAAAATATTGGGTTGTCTATCCATTTTGTGTTTTTAAACTGTAAAATAGACAAGAGTTAGATTCATAAAAAAATACTTATTAATACAAGCAATTTTTACATATATCATAAAGCATAAGAACACTATATTACATATATTACACCACACGAATACAACTATCTTATTCCGACTCGCTCGTTTCTTCTTCTTCGGTTTTGGTTCGTTTTGCCAAGTTTCTAGGGATATATGATGTTCCCCTAATACGAGCCGTCGTTGTCCACATTGGTTTAGAAAAACCTGGTGGTTTAGAGGTTCCCGGGTCATTGTTACAACTTAAGGACTTCGGGGGTTGACGATACATATAAAGTTCATCGGGGTTGGAATTAGATTTCTCTATTTTTATGCTCTTTCCCTTATTATTTTCTTTTGCCTTTTTAAATTCAGTTGGGGTAATTTCTATAACATTATCGGAATTCTCGTCGGAATCCGATTCATCGGAGAATTGGTAATCCTCCCAATATTTTGCTTCCTTGGCGGAAACACCACTGACCATAATTAACTTTGGTCGGTTGGTTGAGGATTTTCTTTTACTTAACCGTTTTATTATTTCCCCCACCGGTTCTATTTCTTCATCCGGTTCCGATTCTTCTTCCGGTTCCGATTCTTCTTCCGGTTCCGACTCTTCTTCCGGTTCCTCTTCGGGAACTTGTGAATCAGTCCACAAATCATTCCAATTTACATTTGACTCTTCATTATTATTAGGTGAGTCAATGGGACTTGTTCTAGAGGTAGACATCTATCACATAATATCAAACACGTTAAGAGATTAATATATCACATAATATTCATATGTTAAAAATATATAGTTTCCAACAAAAATGTTAAGCAATCATTTTTAAAGAAAACACGGTCGAAGTCCAGACTCACTAATGCATCCTAACAAACTCGATAAGACACACTAATGCAAATTTTCTGGTTCTCTAAGACCAACGCTCTGATACCAACTGAAATGTCCCGTTCTTATTGATTAAAAACGTTCCATATTAATTGATTTCGTTGCGAGGTTTTGACCTCTATATGAGACGTTTTTCAAAGACTGCATTCATTTTTAAAACAAACCATAACCTTTATTTCATAAATAAAGGTTTAAAAAGCTTTACGTAGATTATCAAATAATGATAATCTAAAGTATCCTGTTTACACACGACCATTACATAATGGTTTACAATACAAATATGTTACATCGAAATCAGTTTCTTGAATGCAGTTTTTACACAATATCATACAAACATGGACTCCAAATCTTGTCCTTATTTTAGTATGCAACAGCGGAAGCTCTTAATATTCACCTGAGAATAAACATGCTTTAAACGTCAACAAAAATGTTGGTGAGTTATAGGTTTAACCTATATATATCAAATCGTAACAATAGACCACAAGATTTCATATTTCAATACACATCCCATACATAGAGATAAAAATCATTCATATGGTGAACACCTGGTAACCGACAATAACAAGATGCATATATAAGAATATCCCCATCATTCCGGGACACCCTTCGGATATGATATAAATTTCGAAGTACTAAAGCATCCGGTACTTTGGATGGGGTTTGTTAGGCCCAATAGATCTATCTTTAGGATTCGCGTCAATTAGGGTGTCTGTTCCCTAATTCTTAGATTACCAGACTTAATAAAAAGGGGCATATTCGATTTCGATAATTCAACCATAGAATGTAGTTTCACGTACTTGTGTCTATTTTGTAAATCATTTATAAAACCTGCATGTATTCTCATCCCAAAAATATTAGATTTTAAAAGTGGGACTATAACTCACTTTCACAGATTTTTACTTCGTCGGGAAGTAAGACTTGGCCACTGTTGATTCACGAACCTATAACAATATATACATATATATTAAAGTATGTTCAAAATATATTTACAACACTTTTAATATATTTTGATGTTTTAAGTTTATTAAGTCAGCTGTCCTCGTTAGTAACCTATAACTAGTTGTCCACAGTTAGATGTACAGAAATAAATCGATAAATATTATCTTGAATCAATCCACGACCCAGTGTATACGTATCTCAGTATTGATCACAACTCAAACTATATATATTTTGGAATCAACCTCAACCCTGTATAGCTAACTCCAACATTCACATATAGAGTGTCTATGGTTGTTCCGAAATATATATAGATGTGTCGACATGATAGGTCGAAACATTGTATACGTGTCTATGGTATCTCAAGATTACATAATATACAATACAAGTTGATTAAGTTATGGTTGGAATAGATTTGTTACCAATTTTCACGTAGCTAAAATGAGAAAAATTATCCAATCTTGTTTTACCCATAACTTCTTCATTTTAAATCCATTTTGAGTGAATCAAATTGCTATGGTTTCATATTGAACTCTATTTTATGAATCTAAACAGAAAAAGTATAGGTTTATAGTCGGAAAAATAAGTTACAAGTCGTTTTTGTAAAGGTAGTCATTTCAGTCGAAAGAACGATGTCTAGATGACCATTTTAGAAAACATACTTCCACTTTGAGTTTAACCATAATTTTTGGATATAGTTTCATGTTCATAATAAAATTCATTTTCTCAGAATAACAACTTTTAAATCAAAGTTTATCATAGTTTTTAATTAACTAACCCAAAACAGCCCGCGGTATTACTACGACGGCGTAAATCCGGTTTTACGGTGTTTTTCGTGTTTCCAGGTTTTAAATCATTAAGTTAGCATATCATATAGATATAGAACATGTGTTTAGTTGATTTTAAAAGTCAAGTTAGAAGGATTAACTTTTGTTTGCGAACAAGTTTAGAATTAACTAAACTATGTTCTAGTGATTACAAGTTTAAACCTTCGAATAAGATAGCTTTATATGTATGAATCGAATGATGTTATGAACATCATTACTACCTTAATTTCCTTGGATAAACCTACTGGAAAAGAGAAAAATGGATCTAGCTTCAATGGATCCTTGGATGGCTCGAAGTTCTTGAAGCAGAATCATGACACGAAAACAAGTTCAAGTAAGATCATCACTTGAAATAAGATTGTTATAGTTATAGAAATTGAACCAAAGTTTGAATATGATTATTACCTTGTATTAGAATGATAACCTACTGTAAGAAACAAAGATTTCTTGAGGTTGGATGATCACCTTACAAGATTGGAAGTGAGCTAGCAAACTTGAAAGTATTCTTGATTTTATGAAACTAGAACTTTTGGAATTTATGAAGAACACTTAGAACTTGAAGATAGAACTTGAGAGAGATCAATTAGATGAAGAAAATTGAAGAATGAAAGTGTTTGTAGGTGTTTTTGGTCGTTGGTGTATGGATTAGATATAAAGGATATGTAATTTTGTTTTCATGTAAATAAGTCATGAATGATTACTCATATTTTTGTAATTTTATGAGATATTTCATGCTAGTTGCCAAATGATGGTTCCCACATGTGTTAGGTGACTCACATGGGCTGCTAAGATCTGATCATTGGAGTGTATATACCAATAGTACATACATCTAAAAGCTGTGTATTGTACGAGTACGAATACGGGTGCATACGAGTAGAATTGTTGATGAAACTGAACGAGGATGTAATTGTAAGCATTTTTGTTAAGTAGAAGTATTTTGATAAGTGTATTGAAGTCTTTCAAAAGTGTATAAATACATATTAAAACACTACATGTATATACATTTTAACTGAGTCGTTAAGTCATCGTTAGTCGTTACATGTAAGTGTTGTTTTGAAACCTTTAGGTTAACGATCTTGTTAAATGTTGTTAACCCAATGTTTATAATATCAAATGAGATTTTAAATTATTATATTATCATGATATTATCATGTATGAATATCTCTTAATATGATATATATACATTGAATGTCTTTACAACGATAATCGTTACATATATGTCTCGTTTAAAAATCATTAAGTTAGTAGTCTTGTTTTTACATATGTAGTTCATTGTTAATATACTTTATGATATGTTTTCTTATCATAGTATCATGTTAACTATATATATATATATATATATATCCATATATATGTCATCATATAGTTTTTACAAGTTTTAACGTTCGTGAATCACCGATCAACTTGGGTGGTCAATTGTCTATATGAAACATATTTCAATTAATCAAGTCTTAAAAAGTTTGATTGCTTAACATGTTGGAAACATTTAATCATGTAAATATCAATCTCAATTAATATATATAAACATGGAAAAGTTCGGGTCACTACAGTGGCCTGGTACCTGGTCAGTTTCAAAAGTTCAAGTCTTGATCCAAAATTCAATTTAGCACAAAACGCAAACCGTAAACACTTAGAATACGCATCTTATATCATTGGAAAGCTCTTTTGACAAGGAATACAATTAACTACCTTTCACAAGCAAAAACATCAATTACAATAACCGAAAACTCGTCAATTGATCAAGAAAGGTTTATTTTCAAAGTTTCAAGTTCGTAAAACGTATTTTATGATTCGGGAATCCAATTTACACATACGATATGCCGTTTCGAAGGTAATTAAGCATACATTGCATCTAAACACTTACTAACAACATTAACAAGCATTCAACGCATCAAAAGTTCATTTCAAAGTCTATCAAACCCTAACCAAAATTCACAAAAATCAATAATCATGTGTTTGAAGTTTTCTTAATCAACCTACGCATCAAAACGAAGCTAGTGATACTAGTAACACAATTAAAACATGAACTTTAACAATCAAACAACATTTAATCTTCCAAAATGCAAGATTAAGCAAACCCATTTCAAATGTTCAAACTAGTTACTCAAAACAACAAATCGAGCAAACAAAATATATATTCATGTTACACACGACCCATAGACACTAACTAACACCATTTCAAGTATAAAAACACGAATTTAGAGAAAATCTAGAGTTTTAGAAATGTTACCCAAACTTGATGAAATTGGTACCAAAATGTAGAGGATGAAGAGAGGATCACGAAAATGTAATTTGTTTTGATGTTTCCTTCTTGATCCGGATTTAGATGATGATTTTATAAAGATGGGTGTTTGAGTTCTAAAATGGAAGAGAGAAAAAGAGGGAGAAGATGAAGTGAGAAATGAATGGATGAGATGGTGGGAGGTGGTGGTGACTAGTTACCAAAATTTGGCCAAGTGCCAAGATTAGTCCCTCAAGTTTCAAAGCGGGTGCGAGAATTAACCAAACGAATATTTTAAAAACGCTCAAGTAAACGAGTGATGTTATAATTAAATGACGGAATTATTATGAACGTTAGTCAACGGAAACTACGAATTTAAATAACGAAAGGTATTATTTAAAAAAAAACGGTGTTAAAAATAAATTTAACGGAAAAAGGCGGGATGTTACATCACCTACACCTTAAAAGAAATTTCGTCCCGAAATTTAGTTGGAAGTAGTAGTAGTTGTTTCTTCCTCGAGATCTTGTGTTGCCAATTCTACGAATAAGTGAAGGTACTTCCTTGGGCATTTCAACGAACTTTGACAGTCGGGGTTTTTACGTTGGTTTAAAGTTTGGTTTCACGATTTATAGTTTCAATCGGTCCTCCTATGAGGTGGAGTTTATCGTTGATAGTAAGTTCATCGAAGAGGATAACAAGTTCTTGTTTCGCAAGACACGCCTTTAAGTTTGATACGTAGAATTTAGGATGAACGGAGACTCGAATGAGTTGAAAAATCTAAACGGCTAGTAACGGGTCCAAAACGCCCCAGGATTTTAAAAGGACTAAAAATATCGCGGATTTAGCTATCTACGTTTCCCGAAACGGATTACACCTTTTCAAGGTGCGACTTTAACGTTACGCGGTTACCCACTTGGAATTCGAGAGGTTCACGTCTAACATCGGCATAGTTCTTTTGGTGACTACGATCCGCCTTGAGCCTTTCTTGGAATTGAAAAATTTTCCGGTTGTTTCATGAATGATTTCGGGTCCGGTGGTTCGCTTGTCATCTACTTCGGTTCAACAATTTAAGAAAACGACAATTACGGCTATACGGGTCCTCGAAAGTGTGACGTTAAGACTTGAATGATAACCATCGTTGTAAGAGAATTTGGTTAAAGGCAAAAACTTTTCTCAAGTAAATTTGAAGTTGATAACACATATTCGTATTACGGTTTCCAAGGTTTGAATCGTATGTTTACTCGGTCCGTCGGGTTGTGGTTGATGTGCGGTACTCATGTCTAAACGTGGTCCCGAGACTTTTTGTGAGGCACTCCAAAATCTAGAAGTGAAACGAGGATCTCGATCCGAAACGAGGTACATCTCTTTAAGGTATATTTGAAAGAGTTTGTTAGGACGTGAAAACGTTTGTTGGAACAAGTTTCTGTTTCTCAAGAATTTCGCGCCGCGGAAGATTTATCGGTTTCCGAAAATGTTCGATAGGACTATTCACCCTCGAGGCGAATACTAGTATAGTGTGAAGAGTCTCTCTCTCCATTGAGAATTTAGATAAAATATTTCCTTAAACGGAAGTACGAGTGTAAGGCGAGAGAAGTTTTCGCCTCGATGTGAGCATACCAAGCATTTTGTAGTTCGTCTATAAAAACTATAAGAAAACGAGATAGTACACACGTGTAACATATGTTTGAAGTCGAAAGAATTTGTCATTCATTCGGAAGCATCAATATGGTTCGACAATAATCGAAGATGTGTCCCGGGTATGGTTGTTATCAGTATTCTCGGAGTTTTTGGATGTTCAAACAAGAAAAATAAAGTCATGTACATGGCACATGGTGGTGATTAGGTTGATCGAGTCCAACCACCATCATGTGTCATTAGAACTTTGGTATGACTTACCGTAATATAACCACGTTGATCGAGTGTCGTTATATTACGCTAACTCATACCTCCATTCCCACATCACTCTACAGATTCAAGTTCGTGTAATCGTGAAGTTTAAAATAAACAAAGTGTAATGACGTCTCTAACGTGACTCGTATTGAATCGAAAGAATTAGTGCAACTATAAAGAAGCGTTCCCTGAGGGAAGTGTATAAATGATTGTTCACGTCATTGCGGTTCAAGTCAAGCGATAATGCCCTTAGGCACGAAAAGTGTAACGAATCATGATAACAAAAAGTACGCAACCGTAGTGATAATTAGCGATGACGATACTCACCTAGAGTAGTGATGATAGTAACAAGAAGTGGTAGATAGTAAGGAACACCGGTGTGACACCGATAGTAAGTTGAAACGGTGGCGAATCATAATCTGGGAGACAGGGTTCCCGGACAAGTGTGACCAATGAAGTCGTTGTCATCCTTACGCGCATGAATCTCGAATTTACGTGTGTTACCAGGAAGTGGCAGAATACGGATTCGTATGATGAAAGTTTGGTACCATTATGGAGTTCACCTAAGAAAGATTCAAGTATATATGCACAAATAGTCAAGTAAGTGCTATCTAAAGCAAATGCAAGTCAGGATGCAATGATTAACTATCCGGTTGTAGTCTAGATTCACTAATGCGTCCTAATGACTCTGTCAGACACACTAATGCACATCCTAGTTCCCTACAACCAACGCTCTGATACCATCTGTAGCGACCCGACAAAATCGTCATTGACGGCGCCGCTAACTTAGGTCCCGTTACGTGGTCGTAGTCCCTATATGAGACTCGTTTGACCAAAATTATGTCGCGTCCTTTTGAAACGTATCATGCTTGCAAAGTTTAGTTTACAAAATCGTTCGACAACAATTTCAAGTTTGCAAAAGTATAAATTATAAATGAGATAACTTGCGACATAATTAGTTTAAAATCACGGTTGCTATAAATAGCGTAAGTATGTAAACGATATGTTTGAATCCAAAGGTGCTATCACTAGCGTATGTATGTATGTATACTTGACCCCAAGCAAGAAATCAGAGTGTATGCATGTATGCTTAACTCCAAGCAAGTATGAGTGTACGCGGAATCATGTATCAAATAGCCATGTATGAACCTGAGAAACATATAGAAAACTGTCAACGAAAAACGTTGGTGAAATCATAGGTGTTTTAGTAAACGTTGTATTTGAACCACAAGATTTAATATAAGATGATTATCAAAATCATTTGCATTCCAAAAGTTGTTATTTGTATCCCGGGCACCCAATTATCAAACTTAACTGTTTTGCACCCTTTGCGTAGTGTTAGAACATACACTAGACCCGAAAATATATTTCATCCGCTAACTGTAGCGAACCGTCCGAATGAGGCTCGTCAAGCCCATGTGATCACATAATATAAGTTCTCGTTTACACCCTGCAAGTGTAACTAATGATAATTGAATTGAGGCTTTTTGTTCAAACCCGCACGTGGAATGTTCGTTTCCGTACTTGTGTTCAAAGTGTAAAAGTATGTAGTATAAAACCGTATATGTTTCTCATCCCATGATTTAAAAGTATAAAAGTTGTTAAAAGATGGGACTATGATCTCACCTCGAGTGCACGAGTATAAATGTACTTCACAAAGTAAACGTGTGCATGAATGTTGCTTAGCCTTGACCTAAACAAGTAAGTTGTATCAATTAACCGGTTACGACACCAGGTCGGGCGAAATGTGTTCAATTAGTCCTATGGCTCATTACGACTCGATTATATAGCATGTGAATCACGTTGTCAAGTTTCATGCAAGAATCAAGTATAAAATAAGATTAGAACGATTGTATAAGTGTTTTGTTAAGTTTGACTAAAAGTCAAACTTGGTCAAAGTCAACGAAAAAGTCAACGGGATCGGGTCGGGTCCCGAACTATTTTTCTGAGGTTTTTATTCATATATAAGCATGTTAGAACAAGTTACATGTGAATCAGAGGTGCGTAGCATAGCAAACATTTTTCAAAATTTGACAAAGTAGATCATAACCCAAACACGGCTATTGCCGCGCCGCGGCCAGAGGTGTCGCGCCGCGACATTAGGCGTGGCCTGGTACCTGGTCAGTTTCAAAAGTTCAAGTCTTGATCCAAAATTCAATTTAGCACAAAACGCAAACCGTAAACACTTAGAATACGCATCTTATATCATTGGAAAGCTCTTTTGACAAGGAATACAATTAACTACCTTTCACAAGCAAAAACATCAATTACAATAACCGAAAACTCGTCAATTGATCAAGAAAGGTTTATTTTCAAAGTTTCAAGTTCGTAAAACGTATTTTATGATTCGGGAATCCAATTTACACATACGATATGACGTTTCGAAGGTAATTAAGCATACATTGCATCTAAACACTTACTAACAACATTAACAAGCATTCAACGCATCAAAAGTTCATTTCAAAGTCTATCAAACCCTAACCAAAATTCACAAAAATCAATAATCATGTGTTTGAAGTTTTCTTAATCAACCTACGCATCAAAAACGAAGCTAGTGATACTAGTAACACAATTAAAACATGAACTTTAACAATCAAACAACATTTAATCTTCCAAAATGCAAGATTAAGCAAACCCATTTCAAATGTTCAAACTAGTTACTCAAAACAACAAATCGAGCAAACAAAATATATATTCATGTTACACACGAGCCATAGACACTAACTAACACCATTTCAAGTATAAAAACACGAATTTAGAGAAAATCTAGAGTTTTAGAAATGTTACCCAAACTTGATGAAATTGGTACCAAAATGTAGAGGATGAAGAGAGGATCACGAAAATGTAATTTGTTTTGATGTTTCCTTCTTGATCCGGATTTAGATGATGATTTTATAAAGATGGGTGTTTGAGTTCTAAAATGGAAGAGAGAAAAAGAGGGAGAAGATGAAGTGAGAAATGAATGGATGAGATGGTGGGAGGTGGTGGTGACTAGTTACCAAAATTTGGCCAAGTGCCAAGATTAGTCCCTCAAGTTTCAAAGCGGGTGCGAGAATTAACCAAACGAATATTTTAAAAACACTCGAGTAAACGAGTGATGTTATAATTAAATGACGGAATTATTATGAACGTTAGTCAACGGAAACTACGAATTTAAATAACGAAAGGTATTATTTAAAAAAAAACGGTGTTAAAAATAAATTTAACGGAAAAAGGCGGGATGTTACAATCCCTATCAGAGATAATAGAGATTGGTATTCCATGTCTGGAGACGACTTCCTTCAAATACAGTCGTGCTAACTTCTCCATCTTGTCATCTTCTCTTATTGGCAGGAAGTGTGCTGATTTGGTGAGACGATCAACTATTACCCAAATAGTATCAAAACCACTTGCAGTCCTTGGCAATTTAGTGATGAAATCCATGGTAATGTTTTCCCATTTCTATTCCGGGATTTCGGGTTGTTGAAGTAGACCTGATGGTTTCTGATGCTCAGCTTTGAGCTTAAAACACGTCAAACATTCTCCTACGTATTTAGCAACATCGGCTTTTATACCCGGCCACCAAAAATGTTTCTTAAGATCCTTGTACATCTTCCCCGTTCCAGGATGTATTGAGTATCTGGTTTTATGAGCTTCTCTAAGTACCATTTCTCTCATATCTCCAAATTTTGGTACCCAAATTCTTTCAGCCCTATACCGGGTTCCGTCTTCCCGAATATTAAGATGCTTCTCCGATCCTTTAGGTATTTCATCCTTTAAATTTTCCTCTTTTAAAACTCCTTGTTGCGCCTCCTTTATTTGAGTAGTAAGGTTATTGTGAATCATTATATTGAGTAGTAAGGTTATTCAAACTTTATCGGAAAAATACCCACTTCGTCAGTTAGAATTGAAGAACAAGTAATTACAAAGACGGTGCAAAAAGAATGAAGAGAATCGGAGCTAAAACGAAGATTCTAGAGCAAAAACGGTGAAAGACAAGAAATTAAGTTACGATCCAGGAATTTCAGCTGACCAGACAAGCCAAACGGCCTGCCAAACGGCTTACCTGGCTCACAAATGGCCTGCCAAATGCCAAGGATAAACGGTCCTTGTAAACGGCTTGGCTTGGCAAACGGCCCCTGCAAACGACCTGCCAAACGGCCTGCCAGCCGTTTGCAGGGAAATTTTATACTTATTTAAAGGGTCTTTGTCATTCATTCCAACACACACTTCAATTCACTTCTTTCTCTCTCTTGTACAATATTAGTCATACTTTCAAGGTCTTCGACTCTGTGCGGGAAACCTAGTACCCGGAGAAGAATGCCAAAGATTGTATTAGGAGCGGTCTGGAGTTTGAAGTTGTCACTTTTGTATTCAGAACTCGTTTAATCTACTGGTACTTCTATCCTTTATCTTTATATAATGTCTTCTATCATTATGATATTTGATGTTGTTGCCATGATTAGCGAGTAGTTATCTTTAGTGTATGCTATGATGTAAGCAATTATAATGCCGAAATAATGTTATGGTTTGTGTATGTTGTTGAAATGCTTTCCGATTATGCTTTAAACTCAATCGTTTTTCCAACTAATAGAACGTAGTTATTGGCTCTGCTATTGGGAAGTCGCGAACTCCGATTCAGAGTACACTATCTGTGTCACCCCTTGGTAAGAGAAGTCTATCGGATACAACGTAAGATCGACTGAGGCACACCGGTTGTAGTAAGTCTATCAAGCTTTGGATTTCGACCGAGGACTCTTTCGTAGTGAAACATCTGACTAGACCCTTAGTACATTGTCGGTCTCAGACCATACTTCCTTCTTGAAAAAGTGGAAGAGAAATAGAGATACCCGAGAACAAAAGTCATTTCCACAAGTATTCGTCAAATTGCATGAAATTCTCTTGACATATCCGCATTGCCAAACTTCCTTCTTGATTTTGATTAACGAGTCTTTATCTTGACTCGTCCCCGTCTTCTCAACATTCCTTATAGGGGTGGTTCTCCCTCACACTTTATCGGACGGCATGTGAAATCGGTGGAAAAAGTTCCACGAATCAAGAGAGTGAGCCAATCATTAACCCCTCGGGTGGTGTATATGAAATCTAAGTTAAATTGTTAGTTGTGATTAATGCGGTTGTGGTGGCCGGTGTTTGATGTTTCCGATGGTGGTAACCGATGTTCGCCAGAGGTTGTTTGTGGTGGTTGAAAGTGGTTTGTGATGGTTGTAGGTGGCTGGTAGTGGTTAAGGTGAAAAAACGTCTATATTTATTGTTTAAGTTTAAGTTTGTAATTGAATGCAGAAAATAGAATGGAGAGAGTAACTTTTGTAAAAAAGAAATGTAAAAAGACAGTAATACCATATACGAATTTAAACACAAATATATACATGTCCATTCCGGGATTCAAACTCCCAACTTATAGGTTGAATGGGTCACCTCGATATTGGTAGGCGAATGGTCGTTTGTCCTCATGTGCAGTAATCAGTTCATCATAATTAGTATATTAGTATAATAATATAATATAATCAAAAAGAAATAGAAGGGTAAAAGTTTGTACTTAATGAGAGTTGAGTGTGAACCGTTGGATTCGAAATGTGGTTGGAGGAGGGCCATCAGATGAATATCCTTGTACTGGATTGGATACAATGTTTTCTATTGGTGAGTATATGATGGTGCAGATTGAATCATGGTAATCATGTGAAGTACACGTGACTATAACACATATTAGTATGACTCAACCCTTCAGTCCTTCACTCCCAACTCTTTTCCTTTTGTATCAGATGCAGCAGCCACCACCACGAAAACAATACCCTCTTGCTTTTCTTCTTCATTTTATTTTGCAGATCGCTTCATTTCATCAAACTTCTCTTTCTATTCTTCTTGAGTTTATCTTCCAAATCAAAAACGAAATAAAGTATCGCTCGGTATTTCACCGATTAACCGGTGGTTGACCTGATTAATCGGTCGTTGACCGTTTATCAGCTGAATCAAACAAATCGAAACGGACTACTTATAAATCCGTTTAATCGTCGTTTAATCGCCGTTTAAATCCGTCTTTTTACAACACTGCTCTCACACATACAATTTTACTCCCCTTCTGGAATTTCAGTTTAATTAGGTTTGTGTTCATTTTGATTTAATTAAATACTCCTATGTTATATGCTATTGTTGTACTTAGTTCAAAATAGTGAACTCTAATTCTACAAAACTGTGTTTTATTACTATAATTTTTGTTTGATTGTAATGTAATGAATTGATTTATGTAGGTCGTGATAAATGGTGGGAAAAGGTGGAAAGGGTTTGTTAGCCGGAAAAACTATGGCGGCGGCGTGGTACATGGTGGTACAAAGACAAAAAGAGACATGGTGATACAAAGACAAAAAACCACTTCAGGTTTATGGCACGTGGTACATAGTTATTTGTTTATAGTTATGAAATTTAACAAAATTAACTACCACACAATAAGTACAACAAAAGCAATAACATCTAACTTAATCTAAGTCATAGAAGCAACTAAGGGGTGTGCATGGTACTGGAAAAAACCAAAAAAACCAAGGACCGGACCTGACCGGAACCGAACCGGATCGAGGAGTTTAGGTACGGTCCATGGTTCTTTAATTTTCATATTTTTCGGTCCTCGGTACCGGACAGACCGAACCCGAAAAACAAGAAACGGACCGTACCAGACCGGACCGATAGCTTTACATATATTTCATTATGTAGGTCTAATTTGTTCACTTTATCTTGGTCTTTTTAATAAGCAATTGATGGATCTTTATGTCTATAAGTTTAATAATAAACTAGTTTAGTCTTGTTCGTAAATATTTTAAGGAACCAATACTTATATACTTTTTCTAAAAGGCCTATACAAACTTTTATTAAAATAAAGAATGGTACATATAAGTATGCGAAAAGCATACTGGGACAATTTACAACAGAAACATGCTACATCAGTGACAATGGGTATTGAAGGAGCACTGTGTATATGTAGAACTTTGATAGGGAATTAGTATCTATGACGATGTGAAACTTTCCAACACTTGTTTTCTAGTTATAATATGTGAAAAGTGTATTATAACCATTAGCCAGTTTTTTTATATGTATGATGTGTTTTGTTTATATACTCCGTAGTTTGTTCAACACACATGAAGAGGTACAAAAAATTTATTAGTCATATAAGTTTGCAAAAATTTTATATCCAAATTATCAATAGATAAAAATAAGTGGGACGGTTCTTTCCACGGAACCGAAGAGAAAATCATGGAACCGAATCGAACCGAAGTTATTTGGTACGGTTCTCGGTACGACTTTCTTCAATATTCTGGGACTCGGGACAGAACCGAACCGAAGTAGTTTGGGATGGAACCGTACCATGCACAGGCCTAACTAAAATTTACATAAAATTTTAGACTAAACAAATTTTTTTAATAGAACTAGAATTACTTGTATCCAAATAAATAACATACTAAACAAAAGAAACTAGAATTACTAACTTGTTGCACCAATTAAAACAACTCCATCTATCCATCCATCAAGCACCACTACCTTTAACTTTCATGTTGTTGTTGTTGTTGTTGTTAACTTACTTCTTTTTCTTGTTAATTTTCTTTTTGTTGCTGTTGCACCAGGCCTTAAACTATACAACAACAACAAAACTAAATACCACATGAGTGGTGTATGGGGGAGGTGAGATGTAGACAATCCTTCCCCTATCTGAGAATGTCATTTCTCCACCCTGAGTGAAACACTCTCAAAAGTAGAGAAAATCATCCATCTCTCTATTTGACGGATAAAGAGATTGCTTCCGAGTGGATCTCCGGCTAATAAGTAGGAAATTTTTTTTTTAAATATTAAAATAAAATTGAGACGTCATGAAAATGGTAGAATCAAATTTCCACTGGTGTTAAATTAGAGTAGGATACAAATTCCCTAAATTTTTTGCCATCTTCATCCTTAGCATCAAAAACATCAATAACTTGTTTCTTTCTAATCTCTAATCTCTTGATACTTACAAAAAAATCTGCAAGCATTTGATTTTCTCTCTTTTTTGCTTTGTGATAGGTAATCTTCTCTCCATCGCGATATTTTACTCCATTTTCCAAATTTATCATTCCACCACGACTCCATATAATATGCAGATGTTCTGTGTTTTTCTCTGCAAAGACTTTTAAATAGATCTTCAAATCAATCGGATCTAACAGACTCTGAAAATATAATACAAATTGCTAAAATTTGTCTATAAAATTCTTCTTTTACAGATCTTAAAAGTCAATTTTTAGCTATTTGTATTATATTTTCAGATTCTGTTAAATTCGATTGGTTTCATGATTCATTTAAAAGAGTCTTTACAGAGAAACACAGAACATCTCAATATTATACGGAATTGTGGTGGAATGATAAATATGGTAAATGGTGTAAAATCTCGCGAGGGAGAAAAAATTACTTATCATAAAGCAAATAAAGAGAAAATCAAATGCTTGCAGATTTTTTTACAAGTATCATGAGATTAAAAATAAATGAGATGCCGATGTTTTTTATGCTAAGAATGAAGATGACAAAAAGTTTAGAAAATTTGTATCCTACTATAGTTTGAAGGCCTGGTGCAACAACAAGAAGAAGAAAGTTAACAAGAAGTAAGTTAACAACAACAAGAACAAGATGAAAGTGGTACTGGTGCTTATGGATGGAGGTGTTTTAATTGATGCAACAAGTTAGTAATTCTAGTTTCTTTTGTTTAGTATGTTAATGACTTGCATACAAGTAATTCTAGTTCTATTAACGATTTTTGTTTCGTCTAAAACTTCAAATAAAATCTTAGTTGCTTATGTGACTCAACTTGGATGCAAGTTAGATGTTCTTGCTTTTGTTTTACTCATTTTGTGGTGGTTAGTTTTGTTAAGTTTCATAACTATAAAGAAATACCTTTGTATCGGGTTGTGTCATTGAGCAGATCTGCCAGATAAGGGTCATGGTGTATCGGGTTGTGTCAAAATGGGAATTTTTTGAAACGGGGCATTTTATTACAGTAAGTGCCTACTTTAATGTTTTTAATTAAAAAGTTTGTTAAATTTAGGAAAATTCACTAACTGCTTATATTTCCAAATTCAGTTTCTAGTTGGTCACCTTAAGACGAGAACATCTGCCCATGGACGAGTTGGCGCAACCGCTGCAGTTTACTCAGCTGCCATACTCGAATACCTAATCGCCGAGGTGCTCGAGTTAGCCGGTAACGCTAGCAAAGATTTGAAAGTAAAAAGGATCACGCCACGTCATTTGCAGCTCGCTATTCGTCGTGATGAAGAACTTGACACACTAATCCAAGGTACCATTGCTGGTGGTGGTGTTATTCCTCATATTTACAAGTCTCTCATCAACAAAACTACAAAAGAATGAGCTAATCTGATCACATGATTTAAAATGTTGTCTTATTTCATGGTTATTTGTTTAAAACAATGGTTTGATTGTTAACTGGTTGTTAAATTTTACTGTAGTATGTATGTTTGTATGAGACATACTAATATATATATATATATATATATATATATATATATATATATATATATATATATATATATATATATATATTGTTTCTTATTTTTATTGATTATAGATGCTTTACTATTATGTCAACATTGCTATGTGTAATTTTTGTAGTCCAAATATTTTAGTAAATTTTTTGCCCCCTATAAATGAAATTCTGGATCCACCACTAGATATAAGATATCTAGTAGGAAAAATTTTAGACTTGTAATCAGTGACACTAGTAATGGATAACAGTTCTTGATAGTAAGCTTGTTGAGTTCGCGGTAATCAATACACATCTTTAGCGTACCATCTTTCTTTTTAACGAATAGAATAGGAGCTCCCTAGGAGATAAATCAATCTGAAATTCGACTTGTCGAGGAGGTGGAAGACCAGGAAGATCTTCAGGAAATACATCGGGATAATCTCTAACCACCGGCACGTCATCAATAAGCTTTTCCTTTGGTTCGACTATCTTAACATGGGCTAATATTGCGGGATAACCTTTCATAAGGTATTTACGGGTTTTGATGCAAGAAATGATGTTGAGCTTGGAACCACTCTTGTCGCCTTGAATGACGAGTCTCTCCATTTCCCAACGGAATGTTAACGGTGTTATCGAAACACAAGATTGCAGCATGTAATGGACGTAACCAGTCCATTCCGACTACGACATCGAAGCTTGCTAACTCGACCGACAAAAAGTCAATCTTAAATTCTTGGTCGGCTAGTTTTAGATTACAGTTTTTATAGATGTGATCAACTTTCATAACTTTTCTGTTTGCTACCTCTACTAGTCGTTTAGTTTCTAGTTTCTAGGGGTTGTGGTCTCTCAGTGAATAAGGTACAAAATTCACTAGACACGTAACTCTTATCGGCACCCGTATTGAATAAAATGTTTGCGTAGCAATTATTGACAAGAAACGTACACGTAATGACTTCATCTTCCTCACGGGCTTCCTCAGCCGTTATGACAAACGCACGGCTCTTCGCATTGGTGGTATTGGCTCCAGTAGCAGGGGTATCTTTCTTCTTCGGGCAGTGAGGACTAATGTAACACCCTGCCAAAATCGCCATTGACGCGGATGTTAACTATGGTCCCAGTGCTTGGCTTGACTTCTAAGTAACAGCAGAGTTCTACAGCGGAAACAATATATCTAAGTACCTGAGACAAAACATGCTTAAAAGTGTCAACCAAAAAGGTTGAGTGAACAACATAGGTTTAACAATTATAATAAGTTTTTAGACCACAAGATTTAAATAAGCGGTTTGATCAGTTCGGTAGTAGTGCTGGTGTATATGATATCGATACTAACCATTAGTTACCCTAAACACATCACGTTCGTGTCGTTCATCGTTATTATATATCCATTGACCAGCGGTCATCCGGATAGAGACGTCACCCTCAATAGCGCTATCACAATAACTAAGGTTACCAAAATCCAGTAATTAACGATATCATGGTAGGGATTAAGCATGAATCAAAGCATGTTAGCAAACAGTTTGAACTGATCAAAATAAAGTTTGAGTACTTGTGTCTAAGCGTAAAACAGTTTAAAAGCAAACATGTGTCTCACTCCAAAGTTATAAAACAGTTAAGAAATAGTAAAAGAGGGGCTATGAAGTTCACCTTAATAGCAGATAGATATTCCACGTAAGTTATATGATCGGAGTGTTGAACACGGAGATCTCAACCTAGAGATATTATGTTCGATTAGTTAATGTCTAATAGACATATAGTTTGTTTATTAATATAGTAAACTATATTAACAGTGACCGTTTTCGAGAATAGTTATATTTATATAAATGATAATATACTTAGTGTACTTAAGTGTTTCTATAATGATAAGTGTATAGGTTATACTAATAATAGTATTATTATTCTTTAATTATTCAAGTATTAAGTAGTCTCATTAATACAAGTGTTATATATATCCATACCTACATGTTACATATAAATATAATCTTTATTATTATATTATGTATATATTTATAGCCATACTATGTATGTATATCTTTTATGTATGTCTTACATATATATTAGTGTAAAGGTGATACATATATATACATATAACTACTTATCATCTTTGTAACTTCTTATAATATTTATCTAATACATATACACACTCATACATACATACACACGTACATATACATACATATACATATACACCTATGTATATATTCACATATACACACACACATATATCTACAATGTATACATGTATATACGTAGGTATGCATGCATGCATGCATGCATGTGTATCATTATCATTATTGTATACTAATCCTCACTCATGTACATCAAATCATAAACCATTAACATTATTTTATTAATCATCACTAACTCATTAATATCCATAATACTTTTGACTTCATGTTACATCATAACTATAACCGTTATCTATTTTTTTTTATCTAGTTCCTTATTAATCATAAGCATAATCTTTATCTACATATTTAACAACTTAATCTCAATAATCAATAATCTTCCGTGCGCAATATTTATGATCAACCATTATCCAACTTACTTAACTTTTTTTGATCACAAGAATTATCTATAATCTTTTAACCTTATCACAAGTTCATAACCCAATCACTTATTAATCATTAACCTTATTCATAATACTTTATAATCATACTTTAACCATAATACTTTATCTATTATTATCTAGTTTCATAATCATACTTAATCTTAATAACTTATTCATAACCTTTTAACATTACCATGATCTTATTCCTTAATCAATATCATAATCGTAACTTATATCCATACTTAGTTATATTACTAGTTCATAACTTTTCTATCATTCTTACAACATAACCATGGTAATTAACACAATTAAAGAGTATAATTAACACTAGGATTTATGGTTACCTTAATAGGATAGAGATCAAGAAAAAGTGGTGATTATGAGGCGAAACTGAAACAGGAAAATCCAGCAGCAATTACGACTCAAACGAATGGGTTTTTGGGCTGTTTTGGGTCACGCAGAAACAGCAGAAACAGACTGAAAAACGCAGCAACTTAAGTCGATATTTGGGGGCTGTTTAATTGGCGAATCAGGAGCATGAAAAGGGCTGAACAGCAGCAGGAAACAGGCTGCAGAAAGCTGAATAGCAGACAGGAAAATAGGCTGCAGAAGATGACGAATTACAGGCTGTTTGGTGGTGGTGAATTGTCGACTGCAGGAGGGAAAAGAGGACTGGAATTAGTCGACTAAAAGAGGCTGATTAGGGATGTTTTTAGTCGACCAAAAATAGAGGGAAACTGCAGGAAAAAGTCGACTAATGCAAGGGGTATTTGTGGTTTTAATTTTGTGATGCACTTATGGAAATTCATGAGGCCTTTTATAGTTGCAAACCCATTCTAATTACTTGGAGAGAAAGGATTACTTGGAAGTGTTAGAATTAAATTAGAATTGTAGTTTACTTAGCAATTAAATTTCTCCTCTTCTTCTTTTTTTTTATTCCTAAACCGTCCCATATCATCTATTATATATTTATTATATATATATTTTTTAGTCGGCCTATATTTATTTTTATATATTTTATATTTTTTTATTTAAATGATACTTTTATTTAATATAAGTTTTTTTATTCATTTTACATTATTTGTCCATATCTTTATTAAATTTTATTTAGTTCTTCTTAGTTTTTAATTTACATAATTGTCACCATTTTAGGTTATTACATATAGTTTATATTATAAATTTTATATTAGGGTTAGGGTTTAGTATTTAATAGGTAGGGTTAGGTTTTAAATTAATATTAGGGTTTAAGTATTAATGACTTTATTTATTATCTCCGGATAACAACCCTAGTTACAACGTACAAGCAACAATGAACCCTAGGGCATTTCTGGCATTTCATAATGGAAAAATGAGGGTTGTTATAACTAATATGCCCCTTCTCTCCGCAGGTGTAACAAGTAGGAGGAGCTTTAGCAGGAACAACAGCTTTATCTTTCGGAGGAGTCTTACAAGTCTTAGCTACATGTCCCACTTTCTTACATAAAGAACAAGTAGCTGCGCACCGCCCTGGGTGGTGCCTTTCACAACAAGCATAATAGGGCTTAGTCCCTATATAACCGGTCCTAGTACTATCAGCAGACTTCTTAGCAATATTCTGGTTTGAACCATGAGACGGCTCAAATTTTCTTTTACCATCACTACTCTTAGTATCAACTTGCTTACTAGCCAAAGCTCTTCTTCTTTTGGCCATCATTAGATTTTGAGCCATGAGAATCACGGCATCAAGGGTAACTTTCTCAGCAGCGATAACATTTCTCTGAACATCCTCAGGGAGACCTTCAATGTACCTTTCGATCTTTCTCGGCTCAGTAGGAAACATTTCGGGACACAAGGTAGAAAGCTCAAGAAAACGATTAGTGTAGCTTTCAATGTCGGTACCCTTAACTTTGGGTTCCCAGAACTCGGCTTCAAGCTTTTGGACTTGACTTCTGGGACAAAACTTAGTAACCATCATGCATTTGAGTTCATCTCATGGGGTTGCATTAGCATTATCGATTCCCACAGACTTAGCATGAGCGGTCCACCAATTCATAGCATTGCCAGCTAATGAACTAGTGGCATATTTAACTCGGTCATTGTCCCCGCAGTTGTAGACACGGAAGATGGACTCTAGTTTTTCGAACCATCGGACTAGTTCAACGGCCTCTTCACTTCCCTTGAAAGCGGGAGGGTTGCAGTTCATAAAGTCCTTATAAGAACAAGTTTTTGGTTGATTGTTAACATGATTAGGTTGGACGTTGCCTTGGGCAGCAGCAAGTAATTGTTGAAATTGCTCATTAGTCAACACAATGTTGTTAACGGTAGGTGTGCAAACCATGATGCTTCACTACATAAAAGTGAACATAAGTTTGATAAGTTGACAAGTTATAAGTTTGGGAAATTTCAAGTATGATAAAGATAAAGTATTGATATCAACATGATATAAATGAAACACTTTATATTATTAGAAACGAGGCATTAAATAAGCCTTTTTATTACACGAGTTGGATATAGAAATAGTTTTAGGCAAAGCCTTTACATAATTAGGAAATAAAAGAATGGAAAAACAAAACAAATGTCGGGTTCACTTCTTCTTCTCAGCCTCCTTCATAAACTTCTCTACTTTCTCATTCTTCGCCTTTTGCTTCTCGTAAAGGAACTCGAGATTATCATAGAGATTAGTAACACTACTATTGACTACATTGCATTCGTAGTCTCTTAGAGCAAGTTGGTGTTTGACACGGTTTTACTCCATCTTCAATCTAAAGTCGACATCTTCTCTCAAATAAGCGAGAGATTGCTTCCCCCATCGGGCACTTCTTTCACTTTCATATTTCACCAACTTTATCTCTTTCTTTAACTCAGCATTCTCCTCCAATAGTTTCTTGATCGCTAGGTCTTTTTCATCCATTCGAGCCTCGACCCTTGCAACATGGCGAAGCAAGCCATCAAAGTTCTTCTCGATAGTTTTTCGCAGATTCGTGATTTCACACATGGCTTTATAGTTATCGTAGGAAGGAGATCGGGCTCTTTTCTTAGACGGGCCATCTTCTTTAAAATCAACAAGTGTTTCCCTTTACTTTCCGATCTTGGAGTCGGGTGGTATTCGGGAAACTTAGATGAATCTTGGAGAGTGTTTGGACTGTAGTTCAATGGTGGTGGGTCAGGACCATAAAGAGGGCTTCAGACTGGTCTTGCAGTTGAAGAGTATCCAGTATCTTCTTCAGTGGCAGGTTTGAAGTGAGCCATTACTTCAGATGGTTTGAAGAGAGTTGTTTTGTTGGTTTGATTAACACTTGACATCCTAACATTAGGAGAGAGACTTCGATTAGAATTTTAAGCCAAGATTATTAAAGCAAGGTTGTTAAGATTATAAGGCAATCCTAAGTGCTTTAAGTCTAAGGCAGGAAAGGTTATAGTTTCCTAGATTGCTAAGGCACCCTAGCTAGCAAGTAAGGCACACATAAAAATGCAATCTCGGTTCTCTATAACAGCCTGGTTACGCTCTGATACTAATCTATCACACCCCCAGTTAGGGCCTGGGTGAATGTGACATTAATATAAAAAATACCAACATATTATATAATGAGAACGACACTATATGATAAAAACAAACGTTATTGAGTACGCAGCGGAAAGAAATGGAATGTCGTTACAAGAATTGAAATTACAAGAATGTAAATAAATGCATAAATAATAAATGTGACTCTTTCTTCAAGTCCTAGAGTCCAAGTAACATCACACAGATAAGAGTAAGCTGATCAATCGTAACCTGAGACAAAACATGCTAAAGTGTCAACCAAAAAGGTTGAGTGAAGTTCATAGGTTTAACAAAATAGTTGACCGTTGTTTAGACCACGAGATTTTTATTTATAAAAGTAGATCTCGCAGGGATCTAAAAGTAGTGCCAAGTTTGTGATATTTAGACTAAACAGTTTCAAAGTTTGCCCCGTGACAAGTTGTACTTGTAGTGACCCGAACTTTTCCATGTTTATATATATTAATTGAGATTGATGTTTACATGATTAAATGTTTCCAACATGTTAAGCAATCAAACTTGTTAAAACTTGATTAAATGAAATAGGTTTCATATAGACAATTGACCACCCAAGTTGACCGGTGATTCACGAACGTTAAAACTTGTAAAAAAACTATATGATGACATATATATGGTTATATATATAGTTAACATGATATTATGATAAGTAAACATATCATTAATTATATTAACAATGAACTACATATGTAAAAACAAGACTACTAACTTAATGATTTTGAAACGAGACATATATGTAACGTTTATCGTTGTAACGACATTTAATGTATATATATCATATTAAGAGATATTCGTACATCATAATATCATGATAATATAATAATTTAAAATCTCTTTTGATATTATAAACATTGGGTTAACAACATTTAACAAGATCGTTAACCTAAAGGTTTCAAAACAATACTTACATGTAACGACTAACGATGACTTAACGACTCAGTTAAAATGTATATACATGTAGTGTTTTAATATGTATTTATACACTTTTGAAACACTTCAATACACTTATCAAAATACTTCTACTTAACAAAAATGCTTACAATTACATTCTCGTTCAGTTTCATCAACAATTCTACTCGTATGCACCCGTATTCGTACTCGTACAATACACAGCTTTTAGATGTATGTACTATTGGTATATACACTCCAATGATCAGCTCTTAGCAGCCCATGTGAGTCACCTAACACATGTGGGAACCATCATTTGGCAACTAGCATGAAATATCTCATAAGATTACAAAAATATGAGTAATCATTCATGACTTATTTACATGAAAACAAAATTACATATCCTTTATATCCAATCCATACACCAACGACCAAAAACACCTACAAACACTTTCATTCTTCAATTTTCTTCATCTAATTGAACTCTCTCAAGTTCTATCTTCAAGTTCTAAGTGTTCTTCATAAATTCCAAAAGTTCTAGTTTCATAAAATCAAGAATACTTTCAAGTTTGCTAGCTCACTTCCAATCTTGTAAGGTGATCATCCAACCTCAAGAAATCTTTGTTTCTTACAGTAGGTTATCATTCTAATACAAGGTAATAATCATATTCAAACTTTGGTTCAATTTCTATAACTATAACAATCTTATTTCAAGTGATGATCTTACTTGAACTTGTTTTCGTGTCATGATTTTGCTTCAAGAACTTTGAGCCATCCAAGGATCCATTGAAGCTAGATCCATTTTTCTCTTTTCCAGTAGGTTCATCCAAGGAACTTAAGGTAGTAATGATGTTCATAACATCATTCGATTCATACATATAAAGCTATCTTATTCGAAGGTTTAAACTTGTAATCACTAGAACATAGTTTAGTTAATTCTAAACTTGTTCGCAAACAAAAGTTAATCCTTCTAACTTGACTTTTAAAATCAACTAAACACATGTTCTATATCTATATGATATGCTAACTTAATGATTTAAAACCTGGAAACACGAAAAACACCGTAAAACCGGATTTACGCCGTCGTAGTAACACCGCGGGCTGTTTTGGGTTAGTTAATTAAAAACTATGATAAACTTTGATTTAAAAGTTGTTATTCTGAGAAAATGATTTTTATTATGAACATGAAACTATATCCAAAAATTATGGTTAAACTCAAAGTGGAAGTATGTTTTCTAAAATGGTCATCTAGACGTCGTTCTTTCGACTGAAATGACTACCTTTACAAAAACGACTTGTAACTTATTTTTCCGACTAGAAACCTATACTTTTTTTGTTTAGATTCATAAAATAGAGTTCAATATGAAACCATAGCAATTTGATTCACTCAAAACGGATTTAAAATGAAGAAGTTATGGGTAAAACAAGATTGGATAATTTTTCTCATTTTAGCTACGTGAAAATTGGTAACAAATCTATTCCAACCATAACTTAATCAACTTGTATTATATATTATGTAATCTTGAGATACCATAGACACGTATACAATGTTTCGACCTATCATGTCGACACATCTATATATATTTCGGAACAACCATAGACACTCTATATGTGAATGTTGGAGTTAGCTATACAGGGTTGAGGTTGATTCCAAAATATATATAGTTTGAGTTGTGATCAATACTGAGATACGTATACACTGGGTCGTGGATTGATTCAAGATAATATTTATCGATTTATTTCTGTACATCTAACTGTGGACAACTAGTTGTAGGTTACTAACGAGGACAGCTGACTTAATAAACTTAAAACATCAAAATATATTAAAAGTGTTGTAAATATATTTTGAACATACTTTGATATATATGTATATATTGTTATAGGTTCGTGAATCAACCAGTGGCCAAGTCTTACTTCCCGACGAAGTAAAAATCTGTGAAAGTGAGTTATAGTCCCACTTTTAAAATCTAATATTTTTGGGATGAGAATACATGCAGGTTTTATAAATGATTTACAAAATAGACACAAGTACGTGAAACTACATTCTATGGTTGAATTATCGAAATCGAATATGCCCCTTTTTATTAAGTCTGGTAATCTAAGAATTAGGGAACAGACACCCTAATTGACGCGAATCCTAAAGATAGATCTATTGGGCCTAACAAACCCCATCCAAAGTACCGGATGCTTTAGTACTTCGAAATTTATATCATATCCGAAGGGTGTCCCGGAATGATGGGGATATTCTTATATATGCATCTTGTTATTGTCGGTTACCAGGTGTTCACCATATGAATGATTTTTATCTCTATGTATGGGATGTGTATTGAAATATGAAATCTTGTGGTCTATTATTATGATTTGATATATATAGGCTAAACCTATAACTCACCAACATTTTTGTTGACGTTTTAAGCATGTTTATTCTCAGGTGATTATTAAGAGCTTCCGTTGTCGCATACTTAAATAAGGACGAGATTTGGAGTCCATGCTTGTATGATATTGTGTAAAAACTGCATTCAAGAAACTTATTTTGTTGTAACATATTTGTATTGTAAACCATTATGTAATGGTCGTGTGTAGACATGATATTTTAGATTATCATTATTTGATAATCTACGTAAAGCTTTTTAAACCTTTATTGATGAAATAAAGGTTATGGTTTGTTTTAAAATGAATGCAGTCTTTGAAAAACGTCTCATATAGAGGTCAAAACCTCGCAACGAAATCAATTAATATGGAACGTTTTTAATCAATAAGAACGGGACATTTCAGTTGGTATCCGAGCGTTGGTCTTAGAGAACCAGAAAATTTGCATTAGTGTGTCTTATCGAGTTTGTTAGGATGCATTAGTGAGTCTGGACTTCGACCGTGTTTTCTTTAAAAATGATTGCTTAACATTTTTGTTGGAAACTATATATTTTTAACATATGAATATTATGTGATATATTAATCTCTTAACGTGTTTGATATTATGTGATAGATGTCTACCTCTAGAACAAGTCCCATTGACTCACCTAATAATAATGAAGAGTCAAATGTAAATTGGAATGATTTGTGGACTGATTCACAAGTTCCCGAAGAGGAACCGGAAGAAGAGTCGGAACCGGAAGAAGAATCGGAACCGGAAGAAGAATCGGAACCGGATGAAGAAATAGAACCGGTGGGGGAAATAATAAAACGGTTAAGTAAAAGAAAATCCTCAACCAACCGACCAAAGTTAATTATGGTCAATGGTGTTTCCGCCAAGGAAGCAAAATATTGGGAGGATTACCAATTCTCCGATGAATCGGATTCCGACGAGAATTCCGATGATGTTATAGAAATTACCCCAACTGAATTTAAAAAGGCAAAAGAAAATAATAAGGGAAAGGGCATAAAAATAGAGAAATCTAATTCCAACCCCGATGAACTTTATATGTATCGTCAACCCCCGAAGTCCTTAAGTTGTAACAATGACCCGGGAACCTCTAAACCACCAGGTTTTTCTAAACCAATGTGGACAACGACGGCTCGTATTAGGGGAACATCATATATCCCTAGAAACTTGGCAAAACGAACCAAAACCGAAGAAGAAGAAACGAGCGAGTCGGAATAAGATAGTTGTATTCGTGTGGTGTAATATATGGAATATAGTGTTCTTATGCTTTATGATATATGTAAAAATTGCTTGTATTAATAAGTATTTTTTTTTTGAATCTAACTCTTGTCTATTTTACAGTTTAAAAACACAAAATGGATAGACAACCCAATATTTTAAGAGACCTACCCGGAGACATGATTGATGAAATCTTGTCTAGAGTCGGCCAGAATTCTTCGGCACAACTATTTAAGGCGAGATCAGTTTGTAAGACATTCGAAGAACGTTCCAAGAATGTCTTGGTTTATAAGAGACTTTCGTTTGAAAGATGGGGGATATCACATTGGGAAACCCATAAGTTACGATGTGTTTACTTTGACGCATATATTGCGGGGAACCCAAATGCTATTTTACGCAACGGGTTAAGAAATTATTTTGACTCAATATATCCGAATATTGGACTTCGTGATTTAGAAAAAGCGGCTAACATGCAACATAAAGAAGCATGTTATGCTTACGGATTAGTAATGTTCGCTTCTCACCAAAGTGAGAACAAGAACATCGGGCTACAACTATTAAACAAAACGTTTTCACAAGTGACGGAGTCGGTAATTGGGGTAAGAAATGAGGTTTTTAGATTATTACGGGACTGTTGGACATTACGTAACCCTCGTCCCTTTGATGACGTTACAACACGCTGTCTTATCAACGGCCATAACGGTTATGTTGCACAAGACCAAGGATGGGAAGTAGTCCTAGTAAAACCAGAATGCATGACTTGTTTCTGGACGTATGAATTACGTGTCTTTATTGCCTTTGCTGAACGACTTGTGTACTAGCTAGAATTGTCTTCACAACTATCTTGTATCAAAGTTATTGTGTGCTATATTTCATGCTTTATGTAAAATAAGCGGTATTGTAAGTTTGTAAAATATTGTATAACAGTTTGAACGCGAAATATTATTATAATCAGTTTTTCATATAGAATTGTAGTAGTTGAATTGTATATTAGCTACTAAGTATGAACTTAACGGGTAGGTACTACCCGAATTTAAACTTATAAAATGCTAATATGAAGAAAAAGCTTTTATAAATGAGTTCATATTATGCTACGAAATACTATTAACTACTCTTAATATTCTGTATGATTAACTTGTTCTATTTAACTATTTTGAAGGAAATGGCACCGACTACTCGACACACCGTGAATATGAATGAAGAGGAATTCCGTACTTTTCTAGCTTCAAACATAGCCGCAGTACAGGCTGCGCTACATACCAATAATAACCTTGGATCTAGCAGTACAGGAAATCGTGTAGGATGCACCTACAAAGAATTCACTGCCTGCAAACCTTTGGAATTTGATGGAACCGAAGGACCGATCGGATTGAAACGGTGGACCGAGAAGGTTGAATCGGTGTTTGCCATAAGTAAGTGTACTGAAGAGGACAAAGTGAAGTACGCTACGCATACCTTCACAGGTTCTGCGTTAACATGGTGGAATACCTATCTAGAGCAAGTGGGACAAGATGATGCGTACGCACTACCGTGGTCAGCATTCAAGCACTTGATGAACGAGAAGTACCGTCCCAGAACCGAGGTCAATAAGCTCAAGACAGAACTTAGAGGGTTACGAACCCAAGGATTTGATATTACCACGTACGAAAGACGATTCACAGAATTGTGCCTATTGTGTCCGGGAGCATTCGAAGATGAGGAAGAGAAGATCGACGCGTTTGTGAAAGGATTACCGGAAAGAATCCAAGAAGATATAAGTTCACACGAGCCCGCCTCCATACAACAGGCATGTAGAATGGCTCACAAACTAGTGAACCAGATTGAAGAAAGAATTAAAGAACAGACTGCTGAAGAGGCCAATGTGAAGCAAGTCAAAAGAAAGTGGGAGGAAAACGGTGATAAGAATCACCAATACAACAACAACAGCAATTACAACAATAATCGCAACAATTATCCCAACAATCGCAACATCAATCGCAACTACAACAAACGGCCCAACAACAACAACAACAACAACAACAACAGCAACTACAACAATCATCCCAACAACAATAATAACCGCAACAACAACAACAATCAGAAGCAACTATGCCAAAGGTGTGAAAAGAATCACTCGGGGTTCTGCACCAAATTTTGCAACAAGTGTAAAAGAAATGGTCATAGCGCGGCGAAGTGTGAGGTCTACGGACCAGGGGTTAATAGAACGAAAGGAACAAATGGTGTCGGAACGAGTAATGGCGGAGCAAGTAGTGTCGGAGCAAGTTATGCCAATGTAGTTTGTTATAAATGTGGAAAACCAGGCCACATTATTAGAAATTGCCCGAACCAGGAGAACACGAATGGACAAGGCCGTGGAAGAGTTTTCAATATTAATGCAGTAGAGGCACAGGAAGACCCGGAGCTTGTTACGGGTACGTTTCTTATTGACAATAAATCTGCTTACGTTTTATTTGATTCGGGTGCGGATAGAAGCTATATGAGTAGAGATTTTTGTGCTAAATTAAGTTGTCCATTGACGCCTTTGGATAGTAAATTTTTACTCGAATTAGCAAATGGTAAATTAATTTCAGCAGATAATATATGTCGGAATCGAGAAATTAAACTGGTTAGCGAAACATTTAAGATTGATTTGATACCAGTAGAGTTAGGGAGTTTTGATGTGATAATCGGTATGGACTGGTTGAAAGAAGTGAAAGCGGAGATCGTTTGTTACAAAAATGCAATTCGCATTATACGAGAAAAAGGAAAACCCTTAATGGTGTACGGAGAAAAGGGCAACACGAAGCTACATCTTATTAGTAATTTGAAGGCACAAAAACTAATAAGAAAAGGTTGCTATGCTGTTCTAGCACACGTCGAGAAAGTACAAACTGAAGAAAAGAGCATCAATGATGTTCCCATTGCAAAAGAATTTCCCGATGTATTTCCGAAAGAATTACCGGGATTACCCCCACATCGATCCGTTGAATTTCAAATAGATCTTGTGCCAGGAGCTGCACCAATAGCTCGTGCTCCTTACAGACTCGCACCCAGCGAGATGAAAGAACTGCAAAGCCAATTACAAGAACTTTTAGAGCGTGGTTTCATTCGACCAAGCACATCACCGTGGGGAGCTCCTGTTTTGTTTGTCAAGAAGAAAGATGGTACATTCAGGTTGTGTATCGACTACCGAGAGTTGAACAAACTTACCATCAAGAACCGCTACCCACTACCGAGAATCGACGACTTATTTGATCAACTACAAGGCTCGTCTGTTTATTCAAAGATTGACTTACGTTCCGGGTATCATCAAATGCGGGTGAAAGAAGATGATATTCCAAAGACTGCTTTCAGAACACGTTACGGTCATTACGAGTTTATGGTCATGCCGTTTGGTTTAACTAATGCACCAGCTGTGTTCATGGACCTTATGAACCTAGTGTGTGGACCATACCTTGACAAGTTTGTCATTGTTTTCATTGATGACATACTTATTTACTCAAAGAATGACCAAGAACACGGTGAACATTTGAGAAAGGTGTTAGAAGTATTGAGGAAGGAAGAATTGTACGCTAAGTTTTCAAAGTGTGCATTTTGGTTGGAAGAAGTTCAATTCCTCGGTCACATAGTGAACAAAGAAGGTATTAAGGTGGATCCGGCAAAGATAGAAACTGTTGAAAAGTGGGAAACCCCGAAAACTCCGAAACACATACGCCAGTTTTTAGGACTAGCTGGTTACTACAGAAGGTTCATCCAAGACTTTTCCAGAATAGCAAAACCCTTGACTGCAGTAACGCATAAAGGGAAGAAATTTGAATGGAATGATGAACAAGAGAAAGCGTTTCAGTTATTGAAGAAAAAGCTAACTACGGCACCTATATTGTCATTGCCTGAAGGGAATGATGATTTTGTGATTTATTGTGACGCATCAAAGCAAGGTCTCGGTTGTGTATTAATGCAACGAACGAAGGTGATTGCTTATGCGTCTAGACAATTGAAGATTCACGAACAAAATTATACGACGCATGATTTGGAATTAGGCGCGGTTGTTTTTGCATTAAAGACTTGGAGGCACTACTTATATGGGGTCAAAAGTATTATATATACCGACCATAAAAGTCTTCAACACATATTTAATCAGAAACAACTGAATATGAGGCAGCGTAGGTGGATTGAATTATTGAATGATTACGATTTTGAGATTCGTTACCACCCGGGGAAGGCAAATGTGGTAGCCGATGCCTTGAGCAGGAAGGATAGAGAACCCATTCGAGTAAAATCTATGAATATAATGATTCATAATAACATTACTACTCAAATAAAGGAGGCGCAACAAGGAGTTTTAAAAGAGGGAAATTTAAAGGATGAAATACCCAAAGGATCGGAGAAGCATCTTAATATTCGGGAAGACGGAACCCGGTATAGGGCTGAAAGGATTTGGGTACCAAAATTTGGAGATATGAGAGAAATGGTACTTAGAGAAGCTCATAAAAACAGATACTCAATACATCCTGGAACGGGGAAGATGTACAAGGATCTCAAGAAACATTTTTGGTGGCCGGGTATGAAAGCCGATGTTGCTAAATACGTAGGAGAATGTTTGACGTGTTCTAAGGTCAAAGCTGAGCATCAGAAACCATCAGGTCTACTTCAACAACCCGAAATCCCGGAATGGAAATGGGAAAACATTACCATGGATTTCATCACTAAATTGCCAAGGACTGCAAGTGGTTTTGATACTATTTGGGTAATAGTTGATCGTCTCACCAAATCAGCACACTTCCTACCAATAAGAGAAGATGACAAGATGGAGAAGTTAGCACGACTGTATTTGAAGGAAGTCGTCTCCAGACATGGAATACCAATCTCTATTATCTCTGATAGGGATGGCAGATTTATTTCAAGATTCTGGCAGACATTACAGCAAGCATTAGGAACTCGTCTAGACATGAGTACTGCCTATCATCCACAAACTGATGGGCAGAGCGAAAGGACGATACAAACGCTTGAAGACATGCTACGAGCATGTGTTATTGATTTCGGAAACAGTTGGGATCGACATCTACCGTTAGCAGAATTTTCCTACAACAACAGCTACCATTCAAGCATTGAGATGGCGCCGTTTGAAGCACTTTATGGTAGAAAGTGCAGGTCTCCGATTTGTTGGAGTGAGGTGGGGGATAGACAGATTACGGGTTCGGAGATTATACAAGAAACTACCGAGAAGATCATCCAAATTCAACAACGGTTGAAAACCGCCCAAAGTCGACAAAAGAGCTACGCTGACATTAAAAGAAAAGATATAGAATTTGAAATTGGAGAGATGGTCATGCTTAAAGTTTCACCTTGGAAAGGCGTTGTTCGATTTGGTAAACGAGGGAAATTAAATCCAAGGTATATTGGACCATTCAAGATTATTGATCGTGTCGGACCAGTAGCTTACCGACTTGAGTTACCTCAACAACTAGCGGCTGTACATAACACTTTCCACGTCTCGAATTTGAAGAAATGTTTTGCTAAAGAAGATCTCACTATTCCGTTAGATGAAATCCAAATCAACGAAAAACTCCAATTCATCGAAGAACCCGTCGAAATAATGGATCGTGAGGTTAAAAGACTTAAGCAAAACAAGATACCAATTGTTAAGGTTCGATGGAATGCTCGTAGAGGACCCGAGTTCACCTGGGAGCGTGAAGATCAGATGAAGAAGAAATACCCGCATCTATTTCCAGAAGATTCGTCAACACCTTCAACAGCTTAAAATTTCGGGACGAAATTTATTTAACGGGTAGGTACTGTAGTGACCCGAACTTTTCCATGTTTATATATATTAATTGAGATTGATGTTTACATGATTAAATGTTTCCAACATGTTAAGCAATCAAACTTGTTAAAACTTGATTAAATGAAATAGGTTTCATATAGACAATTGACCACCCAAGTTGACCGGTGATTCACGAACGTTAAAACTTGTAAAAAAACTATATGATGACATATATATGGTTATATATATAGTTAACATGATATTATGATAAGTAAACATATCATTAATTATATTAACAATGAACTACATATGTAAAAACAAGACTACTAACTTAATGATTTTGAAACGAGACATATATGTAACGTTTATCGTTGTAACGACATTTAATGTATATATATCATATTAAGAGATATTCGTACATCATAATATCATGATAATATAATAATTTAAAATCTCTTTTGATATTATAAACATTGGGTTAACAACATTTAACAAGATCGTTAACCTAAAGGTTTCAAAACAATACTTACATGTAACGACTAACGATGACTTAACGACTCAGTTAAAATGTATATACATGTAGTGTTTTAATATGTATTTATACACTTTTGAAACACTTCAATACACTTATCAAAATACTTCTACTTAACAAAAATGCTTACAATTACATTCTCGTTCAGTTTCATCAACAATTCTACTCGTATGCACCCGTATTCGTACTCGTACAATACACAGCTTTTAGATGTATGTACTATTGGTATATACACTCCAATGATCAGCTCTTAGCAGCCCATGTGAGTCACCTAACACATGTGGGAACCATCATTTGGCAACTAGCATGAAATATCTCATAAGATTACAAAAATATGAGTAATCATTCATGACTTATTTACATGAAAACAAAATTACATATCCTTTATATCCAATCCATACACCAACGACCAAAAACACCTACAAACACTTTCATTCTTCAATTTTCTTCATCTAATTGAACTCTCTCAAGTTCTATCTTCAAGTTCTAAGTGTTCTTCATAAATTCCAAAAGTTCTAGTTTCATAAAATCAAGAATACTTTCAAGTTTGCTAGCTCACTTCCAATCTTGTAAGGTGATCATCCAACCTCAAGAAATCTTTGTTTCTTACAGTAGGTTATCATTCTAATACAAGGTAATAATCATATTCAAACTTTGGTTCAATTTCTATAACTATAACAATCTTATTTCAAGTGATGATCTTACTTGAACTTGTTTTCGTGTCATGATTTTGCTTCAAGAACTTTGAGCCATCCAAGGATCCATTGAAGCTAGATCCATTTTTCTCTTTTCCAGTAGGTTCATCCAAGGAACTTAAGGTAGTAATGATGTTCATAACATCATTCGATTCATACATATAAAGCTATCTTATTCGAAGGTTTAAACTTGTAATCACTAGAACATAGTTTAGTTAATTCTAAACTTGTTCGCAAACAAAAGTTAATCCTTCTAACTTGACTTTTAAAATCAACTAAACACATGTTCTATATCTATATGATATGCTAACTTAATGATTTAAAACCTGGAATCACGAAAAACACCGTAAAACCGGATTTACGCCGTCGTAGTAACACCGCGGGCTGTTTTGGGTTAGTTAATTAAAAACTATGATAAACTTTGATTTAAAAGTTGTTATTCTGAGAAAATGATTTTTATTATGAACATGAAACTATATCCAAAAATTATGGTTAAACTCAAAGTGGAAGTATGTTTTCTAAAATGGTCATCTAGACGTCGTTCTTTCGACTGAAATGACTACCTTTACAAAAACGACTTGTAACTTATTTTTCCGACTAGAAACCTATACTTTTTTTGTTTAGATTCATAAAATAGAGTTCAATATGAAACCATAGCAATTTGATTCACTCAAAACGGATTTAAAATGAAGAAGTTATGGGTAAAACAAGATTGGATAATTTTTCTCATTTTAGCTACGTGAAAATTGGTAACAAATCTATTCCAACCATAACTTAATCAACTTGTATTATATATTATGTAATCTTGAGATACCATAGACACGTATACAATGTTTCGACCTATCATGTCGACACATCTATATATATTTCGGAACAACCATAGACACTCTATATGTGAATGTTGGAGTTAGCTATACAGGGTTGAGGTTGATTCCAAAATATATATAGTTTGAGTTGTGATCAATACTGAGATACGTATACACTGGGTCGTGGATTGATTCAAGATAATATTTATCGATTTATTTCTGTACATCTAACTGTGGACAACTAGTTGTAGGTTACTAACGAGGACAGCTGACTTAATAAACTTAAAACATCAAAATATATTAAAAGTGTTGTAAATATATTTTGAACATACTTTGATATATATGTATATATTGTTATAGGTTCGTGAATCAACCAGTGGCCAAGTCTTACTTCCCGACGAAGTAAAAATCTGTGAAAGTGAGTTATAGTCCCACTTTTAAAATCTAATATTTTTGGGATGAGAATACATGCAGGTTTTATAAATGATTTACAAAATAGACACAAGTACGTGAAACTACATTCTATGGTTGAATTATCGAAATCGAATATGCCCCTTTTTATTAAGTCTGGTAATCTAAGAATTAGGGAACAGACACCCTAATTGACGCGAATCCTAAAGATAGATCTATTGGGCCTAACAAACCCCATCCAAAGTACCGGATGCTTTAGTACTTCGAAATTTATATCATATCCGAAGGGTGTCCCGGAATGATGGGGATATTCTTATATATGCATCTTGTTATTGTCGGTTACCAGGTGTTCACCATATGAATGATTTTTATCTCTATGTATGGGATGTGTATTGAAATATGAAATCTTGTGGTCTATTATTATGATTTGATATATATAGGCTAAACCTATAACTCACCAACATTTTTGTTGACGTTTTAAGCATGTTTATTCTCAGGTGATTATTAAGAGCTTCCGCTGTCGCATACTTAAATAAGGACGAGATTTGGAGTCCATGCTTGTATGATATTGTGTAAAAACTGCATTCAAGAAACTTATTTTGTTGTAACATATTTGTATTGTAAACCATTATGTAATGGTCGTGTGTAGACATGATATTTTAGATTATCATTATTTGATAATCTACGTAAAGCTTTTTAAACCTTTATTGATGAAATAAAGGTTATGGTTTGTTTTAAAATGAATGCAGTCTTTGAAAAACGTCTCATATAGAGGTCAAAACCTCGCAACGAAATCAATTAATATGGAACGTTTTTAATCAATAAGAACGGGACATTTCAGTACTGTCCTTGTCGGTTTGAATCATTATTAAGTAATACAATGACTTGGTCAAATGTATCGGGGACGTTACTCTCGATAGGCCTACCTCCAATAATTAAGAATGCGTTATGTAAAAGCAATTAAAAATATCACAGTGGGGACTTGCAGGACATAGCCAGGTATAGCACAATTTAATAGTTGGTACTTGTGTCTAAGTTGTAAATATTAAAAGAAGCATGTGTCTCACCCCAGTAAGTTTAAATAAATTGCGCAATAGTAAGTGGGGCTATGAAGTTCACCTTAGTAAGTAGGAGAAGAGTTTGTTATTCCTCGGAATAGAAGAGTTGGATGAATGTGAGCAGAAAGTCAACCTAATGACATTTAAGAGTAGTTAAATGTTTGCCCAAGTTTAAGTTTAAGTATGCAAGTGTTTAAGTGCAGTTTGTTTTACTAAGTTCTCATTCTTAGTAAGTTTCCATTTTTAGTAAGTTTCCATGTTTAGTAAGTTAGTGTTGAACACTAGTGAGTTGTTCTTAATAAGTCCACCACTTATGTAAGTGACTAAGTGTTGTTCACTTAGTGAGTGTATGATTACTATAGTCGGGTTTGATATTGTGCACCATACCCAAACATCTATGCCACAGCCGAGTCACTTGAATGATTTATTGTTACCGGTCGGCCCAGGATCTCTTGACCAGAATCTAAGTCTTGGCATTCGAGATCCTGTAACGACCCGACCAAAACCGTTATTGACGGCGTCGTTAACTTAGGTCCCGTTGCGTGGTCGTAGTCCCTATATGAGACTCGTTTGACCAAAATTATGTCGCGTTCATTTGAAAGGTACAAAGTTTAGTTTAACAAACGGATCGACAAGTTTAAGTTTACAAAAGTCATAAGGTATAAATGAAATAACTTGCGACATAATATAAGTTGAAAGTCACGGTTTGCTATAAATAGCGTAAGTATGTAAACAACATGTTTGAATCCAAAGGTGCTATCACTAGCGTATGCATGTATGTATGCTTGACCCCAAGCAAGAAATCATAGTGTATGCATGTATGTTCGACTCCAAGCAAGTAATCAAAGAGTGCGGAAGCATGTATCAAGTAGCCAAGTATGAACCTGAGAAAACATAGAAGAATCTGTCAACGCAAAAACGTTGGTGAAATCATAGGTTTAAGTAAGTGAGTAAAAGTAAAGTAAGTCGAACCACAAGATTTGCAAAGTTGAAATAATAGTACATTCTAAAAGTTAATATTCACGAGCACCCAATTATCAAAACTTAACATCCGTCCGTTGAATACCCCATCAATAGTGCTAGAACAAACACTGATTCTCGAAAATATATTTCATCCGCATAACGGTAGCGAACCGTCCGAATGAGGGTTGTCAAACCCATATGGCCATATAACATAAGTTCTCGCTTACACCATCTGATGTAACTAATGATAATCGGATTGAGGATTTTCGTTCTAACTCGTATGTAGAATGTTTGTTTTCCCGTTCTTGTGTTCACTTAGTTCAAAAGAATCGTTTATGTTTTCTCATCCCAAAAGTAAGTTCAAAAGAGTAAAAAGTGGGACTATGATCTCACCTCGAGTGCACGAGTATAAAGGTACTTCAACAAGTAAACGTGTGCATGAAAGTTGCTTAGCCTTGACCTAAACAAGTAAGTTATATCAATTAACCGGTTACGACACAAGGTCGGGTGAAATGTGTTCAATTAGTCCTATGGCTCGTTACGACTCGATTAAGTATAGCATGTGAATCACGTTGTCAAGTTTCATACAAGAAACAAGTATAAAAGCATGTTAGAATGATTGTATAAAAGTTTGGTTAAGTTTGACTAAAAGTCAAACTTGGTCAAAGTCAACGAAAAAGTCAACGAGTTCGGGTCGGGTCCCGGACTATTTTTCTATGCTAAATATTCATATACAAGTATATTAAAACAAGTTTCATGTGAATCGGAGGTCGATAGCTAGTCAAACATTTCGCGTGAAAAGTGACAAACAAAGCAGAATCTGGCCAGGCCAATCCGCGCGCCGCGCGGGGATGGGGCGCGCCGCGCAACCATCTGGGCAGAGATTTCTGGTCAGTTTTTCAAAGTATGCACGAACCAAACCTCAAACATTCACCATTTATGATCCGCAAACAACCAAAACATGTATCTTATATCCTCGGAAAGGTATTTTGACGAGCAATACAACTAACCACATATCATCAAACAAAAACATCATTTACAATAGCCGAAATCTCATCAAGTGATCAATAAAAGTCCATTTTCAAAGTTTCAAGTTCATCAAATGCATTTTGAGTTCCGGGAATCCAATTCACACATATGATATGCCGTTTTGAAGGTAATGAAGCATACATTACAACTAATCACTAACAATTAACATTCCATGGCATTCAAGCATCCAAAAATTCATTTCAAGAACTAGCAAACCCTAATCATGTAACACAAAATCAATAATCACGTTTTTGAAGTTTCTTTGATCAATCTATACATCAACATGAAGCTAATGATGTTAGTAACACTTTTAAAACATGCACTTTAACAATCTAACAACATTTACTCTTCCAAAATGCAAGATTAAGCAAACCCATTTCGAATGTTCAAACTAGTTACTCAAAACAACAAATCGAGCAAGTAATTCATATATTCATGCTAGACACGAGCCATAGACACTAACTAACACCATTTCAAATCAAAAACACGAATTTAGAGAAATCTAGAGTTTTAGAAATGTTACCCAAACGAGATGAAGTTGGTATCAAATTGTAGAGGATGAAGAGAGGATTCCAAATATGTAATTTGTTTTGTTGTAAGCCTCCTAGATCGAATTTAGATGATGAATGATTGAATTGGGTGTTTGTGTGTGTGTGTTCTTGCTAGATAGAAAGAGAGAGAGATGGAGGTGATTGAATGGTGGTGATTGGGGTGGACTAGTTGACCTAGTCAACTAGTTTGCCCTGTGTCAATTTAATCCCTCGAGTTTAGAAGCGGGTGCGGGATTTAACCGATCGAATATTTTTAAAACGCAAGTTAACGAGAGATGTTATAATTAAATAACGAGAATATTATGAACGTTCGTCAACGGAGTCGACGAATTTAAATACGAAAGATATTATTATATAAAAAAAACGGTGTTAAAAATAAATTTAACGGAAAAACGCGGGATGTTACATTATCCACACCTCAAAAGAAATTTCGTCCCGAAATTTAGTTGGAAGTAATAGTCGATGTCTCTTGCTCGAGACCTTTCGTTGCCAATGCTATAAGTAAATGAGGATACGTCCTTGGACATTTTCACGATTTCGGATAGTCGGGATTTTACGTTGTATTAAGGTTTGGTTTTTACGATTTATGGTTTCAACCGGTCCTCCTAGGAAGTGAGGGTTATCGTCGATAGTGAGTTCATCAAAGGAGATAACAAGTTCTCGTTTCGCAAAACACGTCTTTGAGTTGATACATCGAATGTAGGATAAACGGAGACCCAAAATGAGTCGGAAAAGTCTAAACGGCTAGCGACGGGTCCAAAACACCCCAAGAATTTAAAGGATCGAAATATAGCGGATTTAGCTTCCTACGTTTCCCGATACGGATTGAACCTTTCCAAGGTGCGACTCTTAACGTGACGCGGTTTCCCACGTGGAATTTGAAATGTTTACGTCTAACATCGGCGTAGCTCTTGGTGATTACGAGTCGCGTAGGGTTTTACCTGAATATGAATAAATCTTCTCGGTTGCTCATGAATAACCTCGGCCCCGGTGAATTGATCATCGTTTACTTGGTTCGACAAAGGAGAATGACGTTTCCGGTCACATGTGGTTTCAAAAGGAGTGACGTTAAAACTCGAATGAAAATCATTGTAGTACGAGGATTCGGTTAAAGGAAAATACTTTTCTCAAGTAAATTTGAAGTTGGTAATACAAATTCGTATTATGGTTTTCAAGACTTAAATCGTATGTTTGTTCGGTCCGTCGGGTTGTGGATGGTACGCGGTACTCATGTCTAAACGCGGTCCCGAGGCTTTTTGTAAGGTACTCCAAAATCTAGAAGTGAAACGAGGATCTCGATCCGAAACGGGGTACATTTCCCTAAGGCATATTGAACAAGTTTGCTAGGAATTGAAAACGTTAGCTAGGACAAGTTTCTCAAGAAAATTCGCGTCGCGGAAGATTTATCGGTTTCCAAAAACGTTCGTCGGGGCAAGTTCTTATCGGGTTTTGAAAACAATTGTTAGGACTATCCACCCTCGCGGCGAATACTTGTATGACGTGAAGAGTCGCTCTCCATTGAGAATTTAGAATAAGGACCTCCTGAACCGGAAGTACGAGGGTGATGCAAGAGAAGTTTCCGCCCCGATGTGAGCATAACGAGTAAATTGTAGTTAGTCAATAAGACTGCGCGAGGACGAGCTAGTATACCCGTGTGACATACGGTTGAAGTCGAATGGAATCGGTAATTCATTCGGAAGCATAAATATAATTTGACGATAATTGAAGGTGTGTCCCCGGTATGGTTGTTATAAATATTCTCGGAGTTTTCGGATGTCCAAACCTGAAAAGATGAAGTCATGTACATGGCACATGGTGGTGTTTAGGTTGATCGAGTCTAACCACCATCACGCGTCACTAGAACTTTGGTATGTCTTACCGTAATATAACCACGTTGATCGAGTGTCGTTATATTACGCTAACTCATACCTCCATTCCCACATCACTCTATAGATTCAAGTTCGTGTAATCGTGAAGTTTAAAATAAACAAAGTGTAACGACGTCTCTAACGTGACTCGTATTGAATCGAAAGAATTAGTGCAACTATAAAGAAGCGTTCCCCGAGGGAAGTGTATAAATGATTGTTCACGTCATTGCGGTTCAAGTCAAGCGATAATGCCCTTAGGCACGAAAAGAGTAACGAATCATGATAACAAAAAGTACGCAACCGTAGTGATAAATGTTGACGACGATACTCACCTAGAGTAGTGATGGTAGTAACACCAAAAAGTAGATAGTAAGAAACACCAGTGGGAAACCGATAGTAAGTTGAAACGGTGGCAAATAACAATCCGGGAGACAGAGTTCCCGAACAAGTGTGACTAATGAAGTCGTCGTCATCCATACGTGTATGAATCATGAATTTACGTGTGTTACCAAAAAGTGGCGGAATACGAGTTCGTATGATGAAGGTTGGGTACCATTAAAAAGTTTGCCTAAGAATGATTCAAGTATAATGCACAAGTAGTCAAGTAAGTGCTATCTATAGCAAATGTATGTCAGAATGCAAATGCTAACTATCCGGTTGTAGTCTAGACTCACTAATGCGTCCTAACGACTCTGTTAGACACACTAATGCACGTCCTAGTTCCCTACAACCAACGCTCTGATACCACTTGTAACGACCCGACCAAAACCGTTATTGACGGCGTCGTTAACTTAGGTCCCGTTGCGTGGTCGTAGTCCCTATGTGAGACTCGTTTGACCAAAATTATGTCGCGTTCATTTGAAAGGTACAAAGTTTAGTTTAACAAACGGATCGACAAGTTTAAGTTTACAAAAGTCATAAGGTATAAATGAAATAACTTGCGACATAATATAAGTTGAAAGTCACGGTTTGCTATAAATAGCGTAAGTATGTAAACAACATGTTTGAATCCAAAGGTGCTATCACTAGCGTATGCATGTATGTATGCTTGACCCCAAGCAAGAAATCATAGTGTATGCATGTATGTTCGACTCCAAGCAAGTAATCAAAGAGTGCGGAAGCATGTATCAAGTAGCCAAGTATGAACCTGAGAAAACATAGAAGAATCTGTCAACGCAAAAACGTTGGTGAAATCATAGGTTTAAGTAAGTGAGTAAAAGTAAAGTAAGTCGAACCACAAGATTTGCAAAGTTGAAATAATAGTACATTCTAAAAGTTAATATTCACGAGCACCCAATTATCAAAACTTAACATTCCGTCCGTTGAATACCCCATCAATAGTGCTAGAACAAACACTGATTCTCGAAAATATATTTCATCCGCATAACGGTAGCGAACCGTCCGAATGAGGGTTGTCAAACCCATATGGCCATATAACATAAGTTCTCGCTTACACCATCTGATGTAACTAATGATAATCGGATTGAGGATTTTCGTTCTAACTCGTATGTAGAATGTTTGTTTTCCCGTTCTTGTGTTCACTTAGTTCAAAAGAATCGTTTATGTTTTCTCATCCCAAAAGTAAGTTCAAAAGAGTAAAAAGTGGGACTATGATCTCACCTCGAGTGCACGAGTATAAAGGTACTTCAACAAGTAAACGTGTGCATGAAAGTTGCTTAGCCTTGACCTAAACAAGTAAGTTATATCAATTAACCGGTTACGACACAAGGTCGGGTGAAATGTGTTCAATTAGTCCTATGGCTCGTTACGACTCGATTAAGTATAGCATGTGAATCACGTTGTCAAGTTTCATACAAGAAACAAGTATAAAAGCATGTTAGAATGATTGTATAAAAGTTTGGTTAAGTTTGACTAAAAGTCAAACTTGGTCAAAGTCAACGAAAAAGTCAACGCGTTCGGGTCGGGTCCCGGACTATTTTTCTATGCTAAATATTCATATACAAGTATATTAAAACAAGTTTCATGTGAATCGGAGGTCGATAGCTAGTCAAACATTTCGCGTGAAAAGTGACAAACAAAGCAGAATCTGGCCAGGCCAATCCGCGCGCCGCGCGGGGATGGGGCGCGCCGCGCAACCATCTGGGCAGAGATTTCTGGTCAGTTTTTCAAAGTATGCACGAACCAAACCTCAAACATTCACCATTTATGATCCGCAAACAACCAAAACATGTATCTTATATCCTCGGAAAGGTATTTTGACGAGCAATACAACTAACCACATATCATCAAACAAAAACATCATTTACAATAGCCGAAATCTCATCAAGTGATCAATAAAAGTCCATTTTCAAAGTTTCAAGTTCATCAAATGCATTTTGAGTTCCGGGAATCCAATTCACACATATGATATGCCGTTTTGAAGGTAATGAAGCATACATTACAACTAATCACTAACAATTAACATTCCATGGCATTCAAGCATCCAAAAATTCATTTCAAGAACTAGCAAACCCTAATCATGTAATACAAAATCAATAATCACGTTTTTGAAGTTTCTTTGATCAATCTATACATCAACATGAAGCTAATGATGTTAGTAACACTTTTAAAACATGCACTTTAACAATCTAACAACATTTACTCTTCCAAAATGCAAGATTAAGCAAACCCATTTCGAATGTTCAAACTAGTTACTCAAAACAACAAATCGAGCAAGTAATTCATATATTCATGCTAGACACGAGCCATAGACACTAACTAACACCATTTCAAATCAAAAACACGAATTTAGAGAAATCTAGAGTTTTAGAAATGTTACCCAAACGAGATGAAGTTGGTATCAAATTGTAGAGGATGAAGAGAGGATTCCAAATATGTAATTTGTTTTGTTGTAAGCCTCCTAGATCGAATTTAGATGATGAATGATTGAATTGGGTGTTTGTGTGTGTGTGTTCTTGCTAGATAGAAAGAGAGAGAGATGGAGGTGATTGAATGGTGGTGATTGGGGTGGACTAGTTGACCTAGTCAACTAGTTTGCCCCGTGTCAATTTAATCCCTCGAGTTTAGAAGCGGGTGCGGGATTTAACCGATCGAATATTTTTAAAACGCAAGTTAACGAGAGATGTTATAATTAAATAACGAGAATATTATGAACGTTCGTCAACGGAGTCGACGAATTTAAATACGAAAGATATTATTATATAAAAAAAACGGTGTTAAAAATAAATTTAACGGAAAAACGCGGGATGTTACAATCCACAAGCGTCCCATAATGGTACCAAGGATCACCCTAGGCCATAAGTAGCGTTGACGTTCGAGTAATTTCACATTATCGTGTATGTTATAATCTTATAATATAAGTATTATTCTTTAGTATTGTTTTTTTTTTTAATTTTTTAGTATAATAGGGAAAGGAATTAATTAGTTATTATAAGTATTAATTTGATGTTTTATAATAATAGTAACAATATAATATTAATGTATTTATATGTATTTAATTAGTTTTTCCAAGTTTTTATATTTATTTCCATTTTTCTTTGCATATGTTCTCGGTTTAGATTAAATCAAAATTAATTAGGTAATAAATATCAAATCTACCTAAATAAATAATTTTATATTTTTTACAGGTTCTATATTCTGTAAAAATGTTATAAAAATTATTAAATCAAATTTTATACCGAAATATTATTTATTTAATGTTTTCTAATTATTTAACCAATCTAATCGGCCTATAATTAAATAAATAGGAAAAACAATTTAAAATTAATTTTTATATTTTTTACAGTATCTAGTGATGCTACTAATCATATAAAATTTTTATAAAAATAGATTTAATACACGTTTGTATTTATTTTGTATTTTCTTTATTATTTCTCTCGGTTTAGAATAATGCAAAAGTAAATTCTATTTAAATACTAATCGACCCATTTATTTAATTTTCATAATTTTCGCTTGTTTATAAAAGTATAATAATCTCAAAATTAAATTATAATTATTTTTATTACTGTTTAATATTTTATTACGAATTTTATATGGTTTTCGTGTTTAATTAATATTTAATTCGTAATTAATTACACATAATATTCCAAAACTTATCATAATTATTTTTATAAGTACTACTACTACTGTTCTAAATAATTTCCAAACAAATACTACTGATGTGAATATTTATTAACAATTTAAAATAACAATTGGCTAAACAAAATACAAGAAATAAATAAAATGAATAAAAATAATTAAGAAAATGAAAAGAAAAGTTACCTCAAGACTTCTTCAAGTTTTTAGAAAGTGAATTTTGGTGTGATTTGTGAATGAGAAACTAGGAGTCTAGGGGTATTTATTTTTTATTTAGTTCTCAATTGTTTTATTATTTATATAAATGTCACTTTTTATTTATTACTTATAGATTAATAGTTATAATATTACAGAAATGCATAAATTTTAATTAGCAGTGAGTGTCGACTAAAAAAAAATTAATTACTATATAAATGTCACTTTTTATTTATTACTTATGTATAAAGTGTGTAGTTTCTTCTGGATATTTTGTAGTTATCAAACCTAAAAAAAATTAATTACTTAATAAAATCTAATAAAATACTTTAACACCACAAGAAAAATTGGACGATATTGGCGATCGAATGGAAAACAAACACAAGGAGGCTCACGACAACAAATAGTAAAAGCTGATTGGAATCATTAAAGATGGAGGAATAGTGTTTCATATTTGGCTTTTTAGTTTCATCTTGAGGTGTTGGTAATGTAGAAATCCTTTGGTTGTATCTTTGTCTGCTCCTTGTAGGCAATGTATTTTCGTATGCCTTTTATGGGCCTTGGGTTTTAATAAAACTATAAAAGTAGATTTTTGAAAGAAAAAAAAAATACAGTAAATAAATACTGAACTTCTCTCCTCCACATCAGCACAAACTCTTTAACATTTCTTTCACATTCCTTTCACTAAACACTCACAATCATACACTTCATTTTCAACTTTAACCAATTTTAAATTATTACTTAAATACAATAAATAAATACAAATAATATTTTATTAAATAAATTTAAAACATTATATTATTAAAAGCATTGGCTAATATGGATTTGGTTAGAAACCCCCAATTTACAAATCAAACATCAACTGTCGGTTGTAACATCCCTTCCAGCTCATCTTCACCTGCTCCCTTTCTTGCTTCATCTTTACCTCACATACATACACACTTCTGTATCTATTCTCTTAATCCCAACTTCACCCATTATACTAATCTCACTTCTAATTCATAAAGTCTCAATCTTTCCCTTGTATGGGTCTCAAATTCGATTCAATGTTAGTCCAACAAGATCACGATTCAAAATCCCAAAACCTTAAATCATCTTCACTCCCAACAACTTTACGCCCAAATCGACAATTTATTTAAAAACATTGGGTTGTGAATGGTGTATATGTATATGGATTGGGTTAGAAAAAAGAAAAAGAAAAAAAACAAAAATTCGTTGTGGGGCCCACAAATTCAGGCCGTTAGAAACGTGAGGGGAGTGACTGGCGAAGGTGGTGGCGACGCGCTGGTGGTGGGGGTGAAAGGGGTGGCGGCCTGTGGCGGTTCCTCTGGCGGACCACTACATGTGGCCTTATAAAGAGACATCTTGTAAACTCAATGTAGGAAGAAAAATAATACAATAATAGCAATAATAATTAGTAAGCCTTAGATGAATGCAATTGTAATGACCATAACTAACCGAGTTCAGAAATGGAGCGTCACATTTGTTGGCATTTTTGACGAAAACTAACGTCGATTAGCCCGGCGTTAGTTTTTGACACATGCAAGTGTTAGTCGCCATATTGACGAAATGTTTTTGAGCGTGAGATCCTCATGTAACCAATCATAATTCAAGACAAATTTATATAGATTATTTAATTTATTTTTTCACTCAATTTTCAATCATGTTTTACAACTTAATTTTCAGTCACGGTTAAAACCCATTTTTTCATCAAAAAAATGCACAATATACCTCCAACGTCACAGTCATGGAAAAAATGGTCTAAAAGCCATATTTATACAAAGTATTAGACCATTCCCAATGGGCTCCGCCCTTAGCCTTGAACTCATCTTGCCCTCGAGGGCGTCAATAACATTGCCTTGCCCTCGATTTGCCCTCAACCACCATCACTTGGTCCGTGCTGAAAAGTTTTGTTAGAATATAAAGGACGAGACAAAAGTAATATATACTTGTACATAGAGCTTTAAGACATGTAAATTGGGTTGTTTAATTAATTTAGTAGGGTGAGGAAGTATGTTATTGTTAATAGTGGTATGTGATGTGTATGTGATGAAGAAATGGAGATCGAAAGCTGACATATCGTTAATGTGAAGGTCTGTTTTAAAAATAAAGGACGTCATGATTGGAAGTGATCTTACATAGTACAATTAAACCTTACAAATTTATTAAAGCATGTCCCTATATATAAACTTATTATAACTCCGTATTATGCTTTTTATGAAATCAAACATAGAGGTACTCATAGGATGAATATAATTGGAAAGGTACAAGTAGGAATGCATACGAAAAACATGTGAAATGGCAGAACTCTATGTGAAATTGCAGAAGAGTTGTACCCTCTAGACATAGCAATGACCCTATCCATAATTCTATCACTGTCTTATAATTTTGTTTTGTTAATTAATTATCTGAACCAGTGGGGTATCGATAATTAATATTTCAGATTTCTAAAATGGTACAAACAACATAGGCCCAACTTGTTTTATGGGCCCCTCAATTAAGCCCATTATTGGATCGAGAGTCAAATAGACTGTCCAGTACCCACCTTCACTTCTCCACAGTTTGGATTTACAATTAATTTAATACGGAGTAACATCTTAAGTTTGTGTATATTTTCAAAGATTATATTATTTCAAGACTAACTCGATATATACTTAAAAAAAAAACTAATTTACTAACATCTTAAGATTGTGTATATTTTTAAAGATTTAATTCTAGACTAACCCAATATATTACATATTTGGAACTTGCGGGCACAGCCCAACGGTTCCTCTCATGTCCTTTGTGTGATGAGATAAAAAGAGGTTATGGATTCGATCTTTAAGGATAACATGATTTTTTTTAAAAACAATTGAACACCAATAATAATGGTATATATTGACCCTATAGTAAAAATGTTTGATAATGGTGATTATGAGTAAGAAGCACAAAACAATTTGAGAGAAAACTTCTTCATCTCATTCAATTGAATTTCTCCACTGTACAACTGAACCCTAATTCTGTTGTAACAGAAAACTAACGATCAACAAAGAATCATCTACAACTAGCCCTTACACAATGATAAATTACAAAACAGACCTCCAACCTCAAAAGAGCCAATAATAATTTATGACATATTTACACTTTGAACCCCTTGACTACAAGCTTCGTTATACTCCCCCTCAAGTTGTGAGTTGGATATCTATGCAACTCCCAACTTGTGAAGAAGACGATGATGTTGTTCAGAAGGAATGACTTTGGTGAAAACATCAGCAAGTTGAGAAGCCGAAGGAACATACTTAGTCTGTACTTGTCCCAACTTAATTTGATCACGAACGTAGTGACAATCTACTTTGATGTGCTTGGTTCTGGCGTGGAAAACAGGGTTAGCTGTAATATAAATGGCAGCTTGATTATCACAAAACAAATCAACTGGACCCAAATCTTTGAGACCTAAATCTTTCAATAAAGTCACCAACCAAGTTATTTCACAACAAGTCAACGCCATTGAACGGTATTCAGCTTCTGCAGAAGATCGAGATACAACCCCCTGTTTTTTGGATTTCCATGAAATTGGAGAATCACCCAACATAATACAATATCCTGTGGTGGATCTGCGAGTCATTGGGCAACTTGCCCAATCAGAATCACAGAAAGCTTGCAACTTTACAGAAGAATTTGAAGCCAACAAAATACCTTGAGCTGGAGCTAATAAAAGATAACGTAGAAGGTGTTTGACTGCTTGCAAATGTACAGAAGTAGGATTCTGCATAAACTGACTTAGCAATTGAACACTATAACATATATCAGGTCGAGTAATTGTTAGATATATCAGTTTACCTATTAACCTTCTGTATATTTCAGGATCTGGTAATGGAGTACCAATATCTGCAGTCAATTTCGTATTTAAATCCAATGGTGTCTTGTATGGCTTGTTATTAATAACACCAGCTTCTTTCAACATATCCAAAGTATACTTCTTTTGAGAAATGAAAATACCTTGTTCTGACTTGGATATTTCCAAACCAAGAAAGTAGCTTAGTTGACCCAAGTCCTTCATGTGAAAATGTGATTTTAATTGCTCTTTGAGAAGATTAATATGAGTCTTACTATTGCCAGTTATCAACAAATCATCTACATATACCAAAACAGCAGTGAACTGTTCATTATCCTTTTTTGTGAAAAGGGAATAGTCAGCTTTTGACTGAACATAGCCAAAAGACAACAATGCAGTAGACAATTTTGCAAACCACTGTCTTGGTGCCTGCTTTAGCCCATAAAGAGACTTTTTCAATATGCACACTTTGGAACCTTGAACTTTAACATCCTTTATTGCCTCCCCCTTACCAGAATATCCTAATGGCATCTTCATATACACCTCTTCCATTAGATCTCCATGTAAAAAGGCATTGGAGACATCCATTTGACACAAATCCCAGTTGAACATAGCAGCAACAGCAAGTAAAGATCTAACTATTACCATTTTAGCTACTGGAGCAAAAGTTTCTGAATAATCAATACCTTGCCTTTGTCTATTGCCATCAACAACAAGTCTGGCCTTTTTTCTATCAATGCTTCCATCTGCTTTGAGTTTTGTCTTAAATATCCAGTGACACCCAATAGCTTTTTTACCAGGTGGTAAATCAGTTATTTCCCAAGTTTCATTTTTTTCTAAAGCTTGTAATTCATCATTCATAGCATTTGACCACCCTTCATCATTGATAACATCTTTAAAATACGTAGGATCACACTGAGATACTAAAGTAGTCATGAAACATTGAAATTGAGAGTGTAACAAAGATGTAGAAACCTGATTTGCCATGGGCACATTAGTCAAGGTTTGTGATTTATTAGAGAAAACATAATCATTATGCCAAGATGGAGGATGTATTGTTCTAGAAGATCTCCTTAAATTTGGAAGAGTTGACTCAGTTTGACTGATAGTGTTGACTTCAGGTATTTTAAAGAATCATTAAGATCATCACTGTCCTGTGAATTATCTTCTGATGAGTGATTTTCTGGAGCAGAATGATCAGGACTATAAAAACTTTCATTAATAAAGTTTTCAGAAATGTCAACATATGGCATATGGGGCATTTGAGTAGGAATAGGATGTTGAAACTGTTTTAAACTTTGTGCAGAGAAAGGGAAAATATGCTCATAAAACTTGACATCCCTTGAAACGAATGTAGAATGCGTAGTTAAGTTGTACAATTTATATCCTTTTTGATGAAGAGGATATCCTAAGAAAACACAAGGAATACTTCTTTCTTGAAATTTATTAACAACTCTTGTGGGATTAGATGCCATAGCAAATCATCCAAATACCTTCAAATTATCATAAGTTGGTTTCTGTTGTAAAAGCACTTCATATGGTGTTTTATTGTTTAACATAGAAGAAGGAAAACGGTTTATAAGATATGTGGCAGTAATAACACAATCACCCCAAAACTTTAATGGATTATAAACGTTCTATATTAATTGATTTCGTTGCGAGGTTTTGACCTCTATATGAGACGTTTTTCAAAGACTGCATTCATTTTTAAAACAACCATAACCTTTATTTTATCAATAAAGGTTTTAAAAACCTTACGTAGATTATCAAATAATGATAATCTAAAATATACTGTTTACACACGACCATTACATAATGGTTTACAATAGAAATATATTACATCGACATATGTTTCTTGAATGCAGTTTTTACACAATATCATACAAACATGGACTCCAAATCTTGTCCTTATTTTAGTATGCAACAGCGGAAGCTCTTAATATTCACATTAGAATAAACATGCTTTAAACGTCAACAAAAATGTTGGTGAGTTATAGGTTTAACCTATATATATCAAATCGTAACAATAGACCACATGATTTCATATTTCAATACACATCCCATACATAGAGATAAAAATCATTCATATGGCGAACACCTGGTAACCGACATTAACAAGATGCATATATAAGAATATCCCCATCATTCCGGGACACCCTTAGGATATGATATAAATTTCAAAGTACTAAAGCATCCGGTACTTTGGATGGGGTTTGTTAGGCCCAATAGATCTATCTTTAGGATTCGCGTCAATTAGGGTGTCTGTTCCCTAATTCTTAGATTACCAGACTTAATAAAAAGGGGCATATTCGATTTCGATAATTCAACCATAGAATGTAGTTTCTCGTACTTGTGTCTATTTTGTAAATCATTTATAAAACCTGCATTATTCTCATCCCAAAAATATTAGATTTTAAAAGTGGGACTATAACTCACTTTCACAGATATTTCCTTCCTCGGAAAGAAGACTTGGCCACGGATCGATTCACGAACCTATACAAATATGTACATATATATCAAAGTATGATCAAAGTATAATTACAACCATTTTTATTATGTTTTAAAGATTTGAGTGTATTAAGTCAGCTGTCCTCGTTAATAACCTACAACTAGTTGTCCACAGTTAGATGTACAGAAATAAATCGATATATATTATCTTGAATCAATCCACGACCCAGTGTATACATGTCTCAGGCTAGATCACAACTCAAATTATATATATTTTTGGAATCAACCTCAACCCTGTATAGCTAACTCCAACATTACTGCATATAGAGTGTCTATGGTTGTTCCAAATAATACATATACATGGGTCGATATGATATGTCAAAACATTTGCATACGTGTCTATGGTATCCCAAGATTACATAATATATTAGAATATATGTATAATACAATATAAGTTAGCTAGGATATGATTTATATAGATTTGTTAAACATTTCCCGTAGCTAAAAAGATCAAAAATATCCAATCTTGTTTTACCCATAACTTCTTCATTTTAAATCCATTTTGAGTGAATCAAATTGCTATGGTTTCATATTGAACTCTAATTTAAGAATCCAAAAAGAAAAAGTATAGGTTTATAGTTGAAAATTTAAGTTACATGTCAATTACTAAAGAGGTAGTCATTTCCAAAGAACGACATCTTGATGACCATTTTGAAAAACATACTTTCACTTTGAGTTTAACCAAGATTTTTGGATATAGTTTCATGTTCATATGAAAAATCATTTTCCAGAAGAACAACTTTTAAATCAAAGTTTATCATAGTTTTTAATTATCCAAACCAAAACAGCCTCCGGTTTCACTACGACGGCGTATATCCGATTTTATGGTGTTCATCATGTTTCCAGGTTTTAAATCATTAAGTTAGCATATCATATAGATATAGAACATGTGTTTAGTTGATTTTAAAAGTTAAGTTAGAAGGATTAACTTTTGTTTGCGAACAAGTTTAGAATTAACTAAACTATGTTCTAGTTATTACAAGTTTAAACCTTCGAATAAGATAGCTTTATTTGCATGAATCGAATGATATTATGAACATAATTACTACCTCAAGTTTTCTGGATAAAACTACTGGAAATGATAAAAATGGATCTAGCTTCAAAGGATCCTTGGATGGCTTGAAAGTTCTTGAAGCAGAATCATGACACGAAAACAGTTCAAGTAAGATTTTCACTCGAAATAAGATTGTTATAGTTGTAGAAATTGAATCGAAGTTTGAATATGAATATTACCTTTAATTAGAAAGATAACCTACTGTAAATAACAAAGGTTCCTTGATCTTATATGATTACTTGAAATGGATTAGAAAGCTTGGAAGTAAACTTGCAAACTTTGTAGTATTCTTGATTTTTATGAAACTATACTTATGGAATTTATGAAGAACACTTAGAACTTGAAGATGGAACATGAGAGAGATCAATTAGATGAATAAAATTGAAGAATGAAAGTGTTTGTAGATGTTTTTGGTCGTTGGTATATGGATTAGATATAAAGGATATGTAATTTTGTTTTCATGTAAATAAGTCATGAATGATTACTCATATTTTTGTAATTTTATGAGATATTTCATGCTAGTTGCCAAATGATGGTTCCCACATGTGTTAGGTGACTCACATGGGCTGCTAAGAGCTGATCACTGGAGTGTATATACCAATAGTACATACATCTAAAAGCTGTGTATTGTACGAGTACGAATACGGGTGCATACGAGTAGAATTGTTGATGAAACTGAACGAGGATGTAATTGTAAGAATTTTTGTTAAGTAGAAGTATTTTGATAAGTGTATTGAAGTCTTTCAAAGGTGTATGAATACATATTAAAACACTACTTGTATATACATTCTAATGGATTCGTTAAGTCTTCGTTAGTCGTTATATGTAAGTGTTGTTTTGAAACCTTTAAGTTAACGATCTCAATTAATGTTGTTAACCCAATGTTTATTATATCAAATGAGATGTTAAATTATTATATTATCATGATATTATGATGTATGAATATCTCTTAATATGATACATACATTAAAATATCGTTACAACGATAATCGTTACATATAAGTCTCGTTTCGTAATTCTTGAGTTAGTAGTCTTGTTTTTACATATGTAGTTTATTGTTAACACACTTAATGATATATTTAAATATCATTTTATCATGTTAAATATAGTGTATCAATATCTTAATATGATACATATGTATTTAGTAGACGTTATCATAACGATAATCGTTATATATATCATTTCGAGTTTCTTAACTTAGTAATCTCATTTCTTATGTATATCACACATTGTTAATATACCTAGTGAGATACTTACTCATCATAATCTCATGTCAACCATATATATATGTCTATATATACCACAACATGTAGTTTTCACAATTTTGTAACGTTCGTGAATCGCCGGTCAACTTGGGTGATCAATTGTCTATATGAAACTTATTTCATTTAATAAAGTCTTAACAAGTTTGATTGCTTAACACGTTGGAAAAATTTAGTCATGTAAATATCAATCTCAATTAATATATATAAACATGGAAAAGTTCGGGTCACTACAGTACCTACCCGTTAAATAAATTTCATCCCGAAATTTTAAGCTGTTGAAGGTCTTGACGAATCTTCTGGAAATAGATGCGGGTATTTCTTCTTCATCTGATCTTCACGCTCCCAGGTGAACTCGGGTCCTCTACGAGCATTCCATCGAACCTTAACAATCGATATCTTGTTTTGCTTAAGTCTTTTAACCTCACGATCCATTATTTCGACGGGTTCTTCAATGAATTGAAGTTTTTCATTGATTTGGATTTCGTCCAACGGAATAGTGAGATCTTCTTTAGCAAAACATTTCTTCAAATTCGATACGTGGAAAGTGTTATGTACAGCCGCGAGTTGTTGAGGTAGCTCCAGTTGGTAAGCTACTGGTCCGACACGATCTATAATCTTGAATGGTCCAATGTACCTTGGATTTAGTTTCCCCCGTTTACCAAATCGAACAACGCCTTTCCAAGGTGAAACATTAAGCATGACCATTTCTCCAATTTCAAACTCTATATATTTTCTTTTACTGTCCGCGTAGCTCTTTTGTCGACTCTGGGCGGTTTTCAATCGTTGTTGAATTTGGATGATTTTCTTGGTAGTTTCTTGTATTATCTCCGGACCCGTAATCTGTCTATCCCCCACTTCATTCCAACAAATCGGAGACCTGCACTTTCTACCATAAATTGCCTCAAAAGGCGCCATCTCAATACTAGAATGATAACTGTTGTTGTAGGAAAATTCTGCTAACGGTAGGTGTCGATCCCAACTGTTTCCGAAATCAATAACACATGCTCGTAGCATGTCTTCAAGCGTTTGTATCGTCCTTTCGCTCTGCCCATCAGTTTGTGGATGATAGGCAGTACTCATGTCTAGACGAGTCCCCAATGCTTGTTGCAACGTCTGCCAGAACCTTGAAACAAATCTACCATCCCTATCAGAGATAATAGAGACGGGTATTCCATGTTTGGAGACAACCTCCTTCAAATACAATCGCGCCAACTTCTCCATTTTGTCATCTTCTCTCATTGGCAGGAAGTGTGCTGACTTGGTGAGACGATCAACTATTATCCAAATAGTATCATAACCACTTGCAGTCCTTGGCAATTTAGTAATGAAATCCATGGTAATGTTTCCCATTTCCATTCCGGGATTTCAGGTTATTGTAGTAGACCTGATGGTTTCTGATGTTCAGCTTTGACCTTAGAACACGTCAAACATTCTCCTACATATTTAGCAATATCGGCTTTCATACCCGACCACCAAAAGTGTTTCTTGAGATCTTTATACATCTTCCCCGCTCCGGGATGTATTGAATATCCGGTTTTATGTGCTTCTTTAAGTACCATTTCTCTCACATCTCCAAACCTCGGTACCCAAATTCTATCAGCCCTATATCGGGTTCCGTCTTCCCGAATATTAAGATGTTTCTCTGATCCTTTGGGTATCTCATTCTTCAACTTTCCTTCTTTTACAACCCCCTGTTGCGCCTCCTTTATTTGAGTAGTAAGGTTAGTACGAATAATTATATTCATAGCTTTTACCCGTATAGGTTCTCTCTCCTTTCTACTCAAAGCGTCGGCTACCACATTCGCCTTCCCCGGGTGGTATCGAATGTCAAAATCATAATCATTCAACAGTTCAATCCACCTGCGTTGTCTCATATTCAGTTGCTTCTGATTAAATATGTGTTGAAGACTTTTGTGGTCGGTATATATAATACTTTTGACCCCATATAAATAATGCCTCCAAGTCTTTAATGCAAAAACAACAGCACCCAATTCCAAATCGTGAGTTGTATAATTTTGCTCGCGAATCTTTAATTGTCTAGATGCATAAGCAATCACCTTCGTTCGTTGCATTAATACACAACCGAGACCTTGCTTTGATGCGTCACAATAAATCACAAAATCATCATTCCCTTCAGGCAATGACAATATAGGTGCCGTAGTTAGCTTTTTCTTCAATAACTGAAACGCCTTCTCTTGTTCATCCTTCCATTCAAATTTCTTCCCTTTATGCGTTAATGCAGTCAAGGGTTTTGCTATTTTGGAGAAATCTTGGATGAATCTTCTGTAGTAACCAGCCAATCCTAAAAATTGACGTATATGCTTCGGAGTTTTTGGGGTTTCCCACTTTTCAACGGTTTCGATCTTTGCCGGGTCCACCTGGATACCTTCTTTGTTCACTATGTGACCGAGGAATTGAACTTCTTCCAACCAAAATGCACACTTTGAAAACTTAGCGTACAGTTTTTCTTTCCTCAATACTTCTAGCACTTTTCTCAAATGTTCTTCGTGCTCTTGATCATTCTTTGAGTAAATAAGTATGTCATCGATGAAAACAATGACAAACTTGTCAAGATATGGCCCACACACTCGGTTCATAAGGTCCATGAACACAGCTGGTGCGTTAGTCAATCCAAACGGCATAACCATAAACTCGTAATGACCATAACGCGTCCTAAAAGCAGTTTTTGGAATATCATCCTCCTTTACTCGCATTTGATGATATCCAGAACGTAAATCGATTTTTGAATAAACCGACGAGCCTTGTAGTTGATCAAATAAGTCGTCAATTCTCGACAGTGGATAACGGTTTTTGATGGTAAGTTTATTCAACTCTCTGTAGCCAATACACAACCTAAATGTACCATCCTTCTTCTTGACAAATAAAACAGGAGCTCCCCATGGTGATGTGCTTGGTCGAATGAAACTACGTTCTAATAGTTCTTGCAGTTGGCTTTGCAGTTCTTTCATCTCGCTGGGTGCGAGTCTGTAAGGAGCACGAGTTATTGATACAGCTCCTGGTACAAGATCTATTTGAAATTCAACAGATCGATGTGGAGGTAGTCCCGGTAATTCTTTCGAAAATACATCGGGAAATTCTTTTGCGACGGGAACATCATTGATGCTCATTTCTTCAGTTTGTACTTTCTCGACGTGTGCTAGAACAGCATAGCAACCTTTTCTTATTAGTTTTTGTGCCTTCAAATTACTAATAAGATGTAGCTTCGTGTTGCCCTTTTCTCCGTACACCATTAAGGGTTCTCCTTCTTCTCGTACAATGCGAATTGCATTTTTGTAACATACGATCTCTGCTTTCATCTCCTTCAGCCAGTCCATGCCAACTATTAAATCAAAACTCCCTAACTCTACTGGTATCAAATCAATCTTAAATATTTCGCTACCCAGTTTAATTTCTCGATTCCGGCATATATAATCTGCTGAAATTAATTTACCGTTTTCTAATTTGAGTAAAAATTTACTATCCAACGGCGTCAATGGACAATTTAATTTAGCACAAAAATCTCTACTCATATAGCTTCTATCCGCACCCGAATCAAATAAAACGTAAGCAGATTTATTGTCAATAAAAAATGTACCCGTAACAAGTTCCGGGTCTTCCTGTGCCTCTGCCGCATTAATATTGAAAACTCTTCCGCGGCCTTGTCCATTCGTGTTCTCCTGGTTCGGGAAATTTCTAATAATGTGGCCCGGTTTTCCACATTTATAACAAAATACATTGGCATAACTTGCTCCGCCACTACTTGCTCCGCCATTACTTGTTTCCGACACCATTTGTTCCTTTCGTTCTGTTAACCCCTGGTCCGTAGACCTCACACTTCACCGCGCTATGACCATTTCTTTTACACTTGTTGCAAAATTTGGTGCAGAACCCCGAGTGATACTTTTCACACCTTTGGCATAGCTGCTTCTGATTGTTGTTGTTGTTGCGGTTGTTATTGTTGTTGGGATGATTGTTGTAGTTGTTGTTGTTGTTGTATTTGTGCCGTTTGTTGTAGTTGCGATTGTTGGGATAGTTGTTGTTTTGGTGACTCTTATCACCGTTTTCCTCCCACTTTCTTTTTACTAGCTTCACGTTGGCCTCTTCGGCCGCCTGTTCTTTAATTCTTCCCTCAATCTGGTTCACTAGTTTGTGAGCCATTCTACATGCCTTTTGTATGGAGGCAGGCTCGTGTGAACTTATATCTTCTTGGATTCTCTCCGGTAACCCTTTCACAAATGCGTCGATCTTCTCTTCCTCATCTTCGAACGCTCTCGGACACAATATTCACAATTCTGTGAATCGTCTTTCGTACGAAGTAATATTGAATCTCTGTGTTCATAATCCTCTAAGTTCTGACTTGAGCTTATTGACCTCGGTTCTGGGACGGTACTTCTCGTTCATCAAGTGCTTGAATGCTGACCACGGTAGCGCGTAAGCAGCATCTTATCCCACTTGCTCTAGATAGGTATTCCACCATGTTAACGCAATACCTGTGAAGGTATGTGTAGCATACTTCACTTTGTCTCCTTCAGCACACTTACTTATGGCAAACACCGATTCAACTTTCTCGGTCCACCGTTTCAATCCGATTGGTCCTTCGGTCCCATCAAATTCTGAAGGTTTGCAGGCAGTGAATTCCTTGTAGGAGCATCCTACACGATTTCTTGCGCCGTTAGCTGTATTACTAGATTCAGAGTTATTGTTGGTATGTAGCGCGGCCTGTACTGCGGCTATGTTTGAAGCAAGAAAGGCACGAAATTCCTCTTCGCTCATATTCAAGGTGTGTCGAGTAGTCGGTGCCATTTCCTTCAAAATAGTCAAATGAAATAATTTAATTATACAGAATATTAAGAGTAGTCAATAGTATCTCGTAGCATAATATGAACTCATTTATAAAAGCTTTTTCTTCATATTAGCGTTTTATAAGTTTAAATTCGGGTACTACCTACCCGTTAAGTTCATACTTAGTAGCTAATATACAATTCAACTACTACAATTCCATATGAAAAACTGATTATAATAATATATCACATACAAATATTCTTCAAACTTACAACTTCGCTATATTACATATAACATGAAATATAGTACACTATGATACAGGACAGTTTTGAGGATAAATCTAGTTAATACGCAAGTTGTTCAGCAAAGGAAATAAAGACACATAAATCATAAGTCTAGAAACAAGTCATGCATTCTGGTTTTACTAAGACGACTTCCCATCCTTGGTCTTGTAGAAAATAATCGTTATGACCATTAGCTAGGCAGCATGTTGTAATGTCGTCAAAAGGACGAGGGTTTCGTAATGTCCAACAGCCCCGTAATAACCTAAAAACCTTGTTTCTCAACCCAGCTACTGAATCCGTCACTTATGGGAAGGTTTTATTTAAAAGTTGCAATCCGATGTTCTTTTTCTCACTTTGGTAAGAAGCGAACATCACTAACCCGTAAGCATAACATGCTTCTTTATGTTGCATGTTAGAAGCTCTTTCTAATTCACGAAATCCTATGTTGGGATATGTTGAGTCAAAATAGGTTCTTAACCCGTAGCGTAAAATTGCATTTGGGTTCCCCACATTTAACGCTTTAAAGAAAACACGCCGTAACTTACGGTCTCCCCAATGTGATATAACCCACCTATCAAAGGAAAGCCTTTTATAAACTAAGGCATTTCTGGAAAGTCTTTCAAATGTTTGACAAGTTAATTTTGCCATAATTAATCGTGTTGATGAATTCTGACCGACTCTAGACAAGATTTCCTCAATCATATCCTCTGGTAGATCTTCTAAAATATTCGGTTGTCTACCCTTAACGTCCATTTTGTTTTTATACTGTAAAATAGACAAGGATTAGATTCGTAATAACAAACAATACAAGCAATTTTTACATAGAACATAAATGTACAAGCACACTACAATACATTTATTACACAACATGCTCACACCTCTCTAATCTGAATCACTGGTTTCTTCTTCTTCTTCGGACTTGGTTCTTTTTCCTAATCTTCTAGGGATATATGATGTTCCTCTAATACGAGTCGTCGTTTTCCACATTGGCTTAGAAAAACCTGGTGGTTTAGAGGTTCCCGTGTTATTGTCACGATATTGAAAATACGGATGTTGACGGTACATATAAAGTTCATCGGAGTCGGAATCAGATTTCTCTATTTTGATGCCTTTTCCCTTATTATTTTCTTTTGCCTCATTAAATTGGGTCGGGGTAATTTCTATAACATCATCGGAATCCTCATCAGGATCCGATTCATCAGAAAATTGGTAATTTTCCCAATATTTTGCTTCCTTAGCGAAAACACCATTGACCATTATTAACTTTGGTCCATTGGTTGAGGATTTTCTTTTATTTGACCGGTTTTCTGTGGTTCCTACTATTCCCCCCTCCGGAACCTCTTCTTCTTCCGGTTCCTCTTCTTCTGGTTCCGTTTCCTCTTCTTCCGGTTCTTCGGAAACTTGTGAATCTTGCCAATATATATTCGACTCTTCGTTATTATTAGGTGAGTCAATGGGATTTGTGCTAGAGATAGACATCTATCACACAATATCAAACATGTTAAGAGATTAATATATTACATAATATTTACATGTTAATAATATATAGTTTCCAACAAAAATGTTAAGCAATCATTTTTAAAGAAAACACGGTCGAAGTCCAGACTCACTAATGCATCCTAACAAACTCGATAAGACACACTAATGCAAATTTTCTGGTTCTCTAAGACCAACGCTCTGATACCAACTGAAATGTCCCGTTCATATTGATTATAAACGTTCCATATTAATTGATTTCGTTGTGAGGTTTTGACCTCTATATGAGACGTTTTTCAAAGACTGCATTCATTTTTAAAACAACCATAACCTTTATTTTATCAATAAAGGTTTTAATAACCTTACGTAGATTATCAAATAATGATAATCTAAAATATACTGTTTACACACGACCATTACATAATGGTTTACGATAGAAATATATTACATCGACATATGTTTCTTGAATGCAGTTTTTACACAATATCATACAAACATGGACTCCAAATCTTGTCCTTATTTTAGTATGCAACAGCGGAAGCTCTTAATATTTACCTGAGTATAAACATGCTTTAAACGTCAACAAAAATGTTGGTGAGTTATAGGTTTAAACTATATATATGAAATCGTAACAATAGACCACAAGATTTCATATTTCAATACACATCCCATACATAGAGATAAAAATCATTCATATGGCGAACACCAGGTAACCGACATTAACAAGATGCATATATAAGAATATCCCCATCATTTCGGGATACCCTTAGGATATGATATAAATTTCGAAGTACTAAAGCATCCGGTACTTTGGATGGGGTTTGTTAGGCCCAATAGATATATCTTTAGGATTCGCGTCAATTAGGGTGTCTGTTCCCTAATTCTTAGATTACCAGACTTAATAAAAAGGGGCATATTCAATTTCAATAATTCAACCATAGAATGTAGTTTCTCGTACTTGTGTCTATTTTGTAAATCATTTATAAAACCTGCATGTATTCTCATCCCAAAAATATTAGATTTTAAAAGTGGGACTATAACTCACTTTCACAGATATTTCCTTCCTCGAAAATAAGACTTGACCACGGATCGATTCACGAACCTATACAAATATGTACATATATATCAAAGTATGATCAAAATATAATTACAACCATTTTTATTATGTTTTAAAGATTTGAGTGTATTAAGTCAGCTGTCCTCGTTAATAACCTACAACTAGTTGTCCACAGTTAGATGTACAAAAATAAATCGATATATATATTATCTTGAATCAATCCACGACCCAGTGTATACACGTCTCAGGCTAGATCACAACTCAAAGTATATATATTTTTGGAATCAACCTCAACCCTGTATAGCTAACTCCAACATTACTGCATATAGAGTGTCTATGGTTGTTCCAAATAATATATATACATGGGTCGATATGATATGTCAAAACATTTGCATACGTGTCTATGGTATCCCAAGATTACATAATATATTAGAATACATGTATAATACAATATAAGTTAGCTAGGATATGATTTGTATAGATTTGTTAAACATTTCCCGTAGCTAAAAAGATCAAAAATATCCAATCTTGTTTTACCCATAACTTCTTCATTTTAAATCCGTTTTGAGTGAATCAAATTGCTATGGTTTCATATTGAACTCTAATTTAAAAATCCAAACAGAAAAAGTATAGGTTTATAGTCAGAAATTTAAGTTACATGTCAATTACTAAAGAAGTAGTCATTTTCGTCGAAAGAACGACATCTTGATGACCATTTTGAAAAACATACTTTCACTTTGAGTTTAACCAAGATTTTTGGATATAGTTTTATGTTCATATGAAAAATCATTTTTCCAGAAGAACAACTTTTAAATCAAATTTTATCATAGTTTTTAATTATCCAAACCAAAACAGCCCCCGGTTTCACTACGACGACGTATATCCGATTTTATGGTGTTCATCATGTTTCCAGGTTTTAAATCATTAAGTTAGTATATCATATAGATATAGAACATGTGTTTAGTTGATTTTAAAAGTCAAGTTAGAAGGATTAACTTTTGTTTGCGAACAAGTTTAGAATTAACTAAACTATGTTCTAGTTATTAGAAGTTTAAACCTTCGAATAAGATAGCTTTATTTGTATGAATCGAATGATGTTATGAACATCATTACTACCTCAAGTTTTCTGGATAAAACTACTTGAAATGAGAAAAATGGATCTAGCTTCAAAGGATCCTTGGATGGCTTGAAAGTTCTTGAAGCAGAATCATGACACGAAAACAGTTCAAGTAAGATTTTCACTCGAAATAAGATTGTTATAGTTGTAGAAATTGAATCGAAGTTTGAATATGAATATTACCTTGAATTAGAAAGATAACCTACTGTAAATAACAAAGGTTCCTTGATCTTAGATGATTACTTGAAATGGATTAGAAAGCTTGGAAGTAAACTTGCAAACTTGGTAGTATTCTTGATTTTTATGAAACTATACTTATGGAATTTATGAAGAACACTTAGAACTTGAAGATGGAACTTGAGAGAGATCAATTAGATTAATAAAATTGAAGAATGAAAGTGTCTGTAGGTGTTTTTGGTCGTTGGTATATGGATTAGATATAAAGGATATGTAATTTTGTTTTCATGTAAATAAGTCATGAATGATTACTCATATTTTTGTAATTTTATGAGATATTTCATGCTAGTTGCCAAATGATGGTTCCCACATGTGTTAGGTGACTCACATGGGCTGCTAAGAGCTGATCATTGGAGTGTATATACCAATAGTACATACATCTAAAAGCTGTGTATTGTACGAGTACGAATACGGGTGCATACGAGTAGAATTGTTGATGAAACTGAACGAGGATGTAATTGTAAGCATTTTTGTTAAGTAGAAGTATTTTGATAAGTGTCTTGAAGTCTTTCAAAAGTGTATGAATACATATTAAAACACTACATGTATATACATTCTAATGGATTCGTTAAGTCTTCGTTAGTCGTTACATGTAAGTGTTGTTTTGAAACCTTTAAGTTAACGATCTCAATTAATGTTGTTAACCCAATGTTTATTATATCAAATGAGATGTTAAATTATTATATTATCATGATATTATGATGTATGAATATCTCTTAATATGATACATACATTAAAATATCGTTACAACGATAATCGTTACATATAAGTCTCGTTTCGTAATTCTTGAGTTAGTAGTCTTGTTTTTACATATGTAGTTCATTGTTAACACACTTAATGATATATTTAAATATCATTTTATCATGTTAAATATAGTGTATCAATATCTTAATATGATACATATGTATTTAGTAGACGTTATCATAACGATAATCGTTATATATATATATATATATATATATATATATATATATATATATATATATATATATATATATATATATCATTTCGAGTTTCTTAACTTAGTAATCTCATTTCTTATGTATATCACACATTGTTAATATACCTAGTGAGATACTTACTCATCATAATCTCATGTCAACCATATATATATGTCTATATATACCACAACATGTAGTTTTCACAATTTTGTAACGTTCGTGAATCGCCGGTCAACTTGGGTGATCAATTGTCTATATTAAACTTATTTCATTTAATCAAGTCTTAACAAGTTTGATTGCTTAACACGTTGGAAACATTTAGTCATGTAAATATCAATCTCAATTAATATATATAAACATGGAAAAGTTCGGGTCACTACAGTTGGTACCTTATAAGGACCCCATATATCCATGTGAACTAACTGAAACACAGTTTTACAATGTGAATTACTCAAAGAATATGGAAGTTTAACAAACTTAGCCATAGGACAAGTAACACAGACATTGTGATCAGAATCATCCAGTACATCACATATAGAGGTAATATGCTTCAGTTTAGAATTTGATACATGTCCTAGTCTATGATGCCATAAGCTATAAGCGTCAACAAGAGAACTAGAACTAGCACATATTCCTTTCTTTATTGAAAACAACCTATTGTCATTTACAAGTGAAATAACCATATGTGCTAGTCTTTTGTCAATTTGATGTAGAGGAACATTCATGAGAAAGTACAGATCATGCTTCCTCTTTCCTAATCCTATTACCTTCCTTGTTGTCAAGTCCTGGATAACACAAAATTGTGAGTAAACCAAAACTACACAATGGTTATCTTTTGTGAACTTAGGAACTGACAACAAGCTGAACTTGAAGGTAGGAACAGTTAACACATCCTTTAACATCATACCATTATTCAACTTCACATTACCAATATGGGTTATGACAGATGTATTACCATTAGGTAATCTAATGTGTGGTTTATAGAATAAGGACTTAGCATCTTGTAAGTAACTAACAATAGGTGTCATGTGATCTGTAGCTCCTGTATCTAAAATCCATTCAGTTTCAAGAACACATTTAGGTATATTACCTGTAGCAAAATGATGCTCAAGTTCATCATCAGATGTAATGCCATCATTCAAGGTCATTTGTGGTAAACTTTTCAACAGCTTTTCAAATTGCTCAGAGGTAAAAATGACATTATTACCCTGCACATGAACAACGGTCTTTTTGGTACTGTTAAAAGTGTCACCCTTTGACTTACCTTGACCATGGCCTTTTGACTGTGATTGCTTGTATTTGTAATGCCACACAGGGTATCCTACTTTCACCCAACACCTTTCTGATGAATGACCTTTATCTCCACAAACAGCACAGCTATCTTTTGACTTTTGATCAGCTTTACTATACAAAGCTGTCACTTCAGATCCAGTAAACATTTCTCTTTGAGATTCCTATTGTTGTAACATAGAACAGGAAGTTTCAACAGTAGGAAGAGGATGCATTAACAGTAACTGACTTCTTAGGGCACTGAAATGGTCATCTAAACCATTAAGAAATTGAAACAAATGTTGTTCTTCTTTCTGCTGATTAAGTGCAGTTAAGAAGACAACAACTTCAGGTGTAGCAACAGTAATAGCAGGTAACTGATTCATAGAATCAAGTTCCTCCCAAAAACATTTAATTTTTGTATAATACTCACTGATAGGCAATCCAGATTACTCCAAAGAATAGGTTTCTTTGTGCAACTTGTATTTCCTAGAACCATTGCTGAATGCAAACCTCTTCTCCAATTGAGTCCATATTTCAGATGCAGTGTCAATGAACATGATTGACTTTGCAATTGAGTCAACCACAGAGCTCATGATCTAGCTTATCACCGTGTTGTTGCACGTGTCCCACATCTCAGCCTTAACCGGATCATCAATAGATTTTGCAATAGTTCCTTTAACAAAACCTAACTTTCGTTTTGTAGACAATGCAATTTCCATTGAACGACGCCAAGATCTGTAGTTCTGAGCACCAACAAGCTTGTCTTGAATGGATAATGAACCAGGTCCATCTGAAGGATGAAGAAAAAGAGGATTCTGAAATACTTGAGGATCCATATCAATGGCGAACAAGAAACAATGCGGAAGCGTAACAATAACAAGAAATGAAGAAGCAAATCACCGATTCAGAAACAAGCAGCACACTAGAATAGAATAAAATTCTGTGCTACAACAATGAATCGATAGAGATTTGACTCAAATTACTTCAGTAGATCACCATCGTATGCTCTGATACCATGAAAATGTTTGATAATGGTGATTATGAGTAAGAAGCACAAAACAATTTGAGAGAAAACTTCTTCATCTCATTCAATTGAATTTCTCCACTGTACAACTGAAGTATATAACCCTAATTATGTTGTAACAGAAAACTAACGATCAACAAAGAATCATCTACAACTAGCCCTTACACAATGATAAATTACAAAACAGACCTCCAACCTCAAAAGTGCCAATTATAATTTATGACATATTTACACTTTGAACTCCTTGACTACAAGCTTCGTTATATATAGGGAGATTTTACCGGATTCGTTCTCGGAACTCTACCCAAGAACACTGCACGAATGGATTTTTTCTCGGGTACCGTCGATCGGGTTTGGGTTTACGCCCGAACATGTGTGATACGTTCAGATGATGAAGATCGTTGAAATAAATGATCTACTGATACCAAAAAATTGCCGCTCAAATATATATATATATATATATATATATATATATATATATATATATATATATATATATATATATATATATATATATATATTACATAGTTGTTTATTTTAATAGACTAATTCATATCTCAAAATGATTTGTAGTTCAATCAAGTGACTATGTTATGCTATATATAATAATAATAATTGTACCTAGGAAAAATCATAAAAATAAAAATACTCATGTATTTGAAAAACTAAAATAGTAAATAATTTTAATTAAGTGGATCAATAATCGTTCAAGACTTAAACCTATTGATTGGCACCAATGGTTGCTCCATCCCAACACGTTATGTTTTCCGCATGTAAATAATCGGGATCCGGGTTGAAGTAGCCATGTAAAATTGTAAATTATGTTGTGTAGTGTCATTGTAAAAATAGGTTTATTGTGTATCTTGGAGGCATTGTATCGTGTGAGCAATTCTTATGCTCACCTCTTTGTAAATTATCTATAGATATATTGGTGAAAGGATGAGTTGTAGTTTTAGTGTTAACTTTTGTAGTTTAGTGATGTGTGTTCACATTGCTTTTTTAATTAACTATATATTATATTACTTATGACTATATTAGTTATTACTCCCTTAATTTACTTACTACTATTATTATTCTTATTATTATCACTAATATATATATATATATATATATATATATATATATATATATATATATATATATATATAACATCCCGATTTTCCTGTACGTGAATTAAGGTACATGTTTAATCGTTAGTACATTATATTTCATTTGTTTATGTGATTAAATGAATTAAAGTGTTAATTTGTTGTATACGAGATATGCATATATATTGTAACGACCCGAAAAAATCGTCATTGACGGCGCCGCTAACTTAGGTCCCGTTACGTGGTCGTAGTCCCTATATGAGACTCGTTTGACCAAAATTATGTCACATTCATTTGAAAAGTACAAGACTTACAAAGTTTAGTTTACCAAATGGATCGACAACAAGTTTAAGTTTACAAAAGTATAATGTATAAATGAAATAAACTTGCGACATAATGTAAGTTGAAAGTCACGGTTGCTATAAATTGCGTAAGTATGTAAACAGTATGTTTGAATCCAAAGGTGCTATCACTAGCGTATGCATGTATGTATGCTTGAATCCAAGCAAGAAATCAGAGTGTATGCATGTATGCTTGACCCCAAGCAAGTATGAGTGTACGCGGAAGCATGTATCAAATAGCCATGTATGAACCTGAGAAACATATAAAAAACTGTCAACGAAAAATGTTGGTGAAATCATAGGTGTTTGTAATAAACGTTGTTTTTGAACCACAAGATTTAGTATTCCCATAACGTTGATTATCAAAATCGTTTGCATTCCAAAAGTATTGTTCGCGAGCACCCAATTATCAAGACTTAACATTTCCTTCCATAGAACCCCATCACAATAGTGTTAGAACATACACTGTTTCTCAAAAATATATTTCATCCGTAGACGATAGCGAACCGTCCGAAAAGAGGGTTTGTCAAACCCGTATGGCCACACAATATAAGTTCTCGCTTACACCCTGCAAGTGTAACTAATGATAATCGAATTGAGGATTTTTGTTCTAACTCGCTGTGGAATGTTTGTTTTCCTTGTACTTGTGTTCAAAGTGTAACATCCCGCCTTTTTCCATTTACTTTTCCGTTATACTAATATAAAGTCCGTTATATGTTTATAACATCTCCCGTTGATACGCGTTTTAAATTATCTCGTTTAGGTAATTTCCGCACCCGAACGAAAGTTGAGGGACTAAACTTGACAAGGGATCAAACCCTTGACTAGGTCAAAGGGTCAAACCCCTTTCACCCATTCATTTCATCTTCATCTCTCTCTCTTTCTCTCTAGCAAGAACACACACACCCAAAACCATATTCATTCAATCATCATCTAAATTCGATCTAGGAGGCTTACAACAAAATAAATTACATATTCGTGATCCTCTCTTCATCCTCTTCGTTTTGGTACCAACTTCATCTCATTTGGGTAACTTTCTAAAATCACTAGATTTTGTGTTCTTGATGTTTTTAACTTATAAAAGTGTTAATTAGTGTCTATGGCTCAAGTCTAACATGAATATATGATTTATATGCTCGATCTCGTTGTTTTAGTGTAACTAGCATGAACTTGAATTTTGGTGTGTTGTTCTTGAATTTTGGATGATCATATGTTGTTAGATGTTAAAAGTTGATGTTTTAATTGTGTTACTAGCATCACTAGCTTCAATTTGATGTGTAGGTTGCCTTAGAAAACTTCATGAACTTGATTATTGATTTTGGTGAATTTGGGTTAGGGTTTGATGAACTTGAAATGGACTTTTGATGCATGGAATGCCATGGATTATTATTGGTAAGTGTTTAGTTGGATTGTATGCTTGATTACCTTCGAAACGGCATATCATTCATGTAAATTGGTTGCCCGAATCATTGAATTGCATTTATGAACTTGTATGCGGTTAATGTTAAGCATTAGATGCGGTTTTGGTTGTTGTAATAGGTAGATTGATTGATGAAATGTGTTTAGTTGTTTTCCTCGTCAAATTACCTTCCCAACGGTATAAGATACTTGTCTTGATTGTTTGCGGATCATAAATGGTGATTGTTCGAAGTTAGGTTCGTGCATAAAACTTAAAAACTGCCAGAATTATCTGCACAGGTACCCGCGCGGCGCGCCATATACCCGCGCGGCGCGCCGATTGGGTCTGTCCAACTTGGTCAATTTTCGAATAATGTTTGCTATGCTACGCACCTCCGATTCACATGTAACTTGTCCTAGCATGCTCATACATGATTAAAAACCTCAGAAAAATAGTTCGGGACACGACCCGAACGTGTTGACTTTTTCGTTGACTTTGACCGACCAAAGTTTGACTTTTTGTCCAACTTAACCAAATGATTTTTGCAACCTTCCTAACTTGTTTATATACTTGTATCTTGCATGAAACTTGACAATTTGATTTCACATGCTAAATAATCGAGTCGTAACGAGCCATAGGACTAATTGAACATCTTTGACCTATCGTGTTTACCGTTATTAATACAACCTATTTGTTTAGGTCAAGACTAGCATTGTTCTTTGCACACGTTACTTGTCGAAGTACTTTTTGGTTCGTGCATACAAGGTGAGATCATAGTCCCACTTTTACTCTTTTAAACTTACTTTTGGGATGAGAAAACATAAACGATTCTTTTGAACTAAGTGAACACAAGAACGGGAAAACAAACATTCTACATACGAGTTTAGAACGAAAATCCTCAATCCGATTATCATTAGTTACATCAGATGGTGTAAGCGAGAACTTATGTTATATGGCCATATGGGTTTGACAAACCCTCATTCAAACGGTTCGCTACCGTTTACGAATGAAATATATTTTCGGGAACAGTGTTGTTCTAGCACTAATTGATGGGGTATTCAACGGACGGAACGTTAAGCTTTGATAATTGGGTGCTCGTGAATATTAACTTTTAGAATGTACTATGGCTTTATCGATGTTGCAAATCTTGTGGTTCAACTTACTATTACTCATTTACTTATTTAAACCTATGATTTCACCAACGTTTTCGTTGACAGTTTCTCTATGTTTTTCTCAGGTCCTTGAACTTAGGTGATACATGCTTCCGCTCATACTATTTGATACTTGCATTGGATGTCGAGTATACTTGCATACGTGGAGCGTCTTTTTGACTACTTTTAATCGTGTCGCATGTGTTTCATACAAACTTTAAACATTGTTATGTACTTGTTATGGAAACTACTTTTGTAAACTTTGAAACACCCTTATTTATGAAATGAATGCGACATACTTTTCGGTCAAACTTTGTTATAAAGACTTACGACCATGTAATGGGACCATACGTAGATGACGCCGTCATTTGATGATTTGTCGGGGTCGCTACAAGTGGTATCAGAGCTTTGGTTGTAGGGATTTAGAGTTCATTGGTGTCAACCCCGAGTCTTAGGGTACATTGGTGAGTCTAGACTACAACCGGCATATAGACTTGACGTAGGAATTACTTGACTATTTGTGCATTTATACTCGAACTCTCTTACTCATATCTACTCTTATCCTATCTAAATCTTGCGTTGTATAATTTAATTGACACGCCACCTTGACTATATGATGTAATGTCGAATGCACATATGAATTAGGGTAATATAATTCCCGGAAATTATATTACGGTGACTCATATGAACATACCGACATTATGACATAAAGAATTTAAGGCGGGTCAAGGATAATTTTCTCTCTATCTTTATCCCATATCACGGTTAGTATCATTTAGAATACTAACCAACGGTATTCTTTTGTTTTGAAGGAACAATGGCTCCTCGTCGTGTACGCCGCAATGAAACTCCCGAACAAGCTCTCGAACGGATGATAGCTACCGCCGTAGATGCGGCCATGGCCGGTCACTCTTCCAACAACAATAACAATAACAACAACCACAACAACAACAACAACAATGGGGCCGGTAACTCAAACGAGGGATGCTCCTACAAAGCTTTCATGGGGTGCAAACCTCACACTTATGATGGAACCGGTGGACCGGTTGTGCTTACTCGTTGGTTTGAACAAACCGAGGCCGTCTTTAGCATAAGCGGTTGTCGGGATCAAGACAAGGTCAAATACTCCACCCACACGTTCTCCGGTGTTGCTCTCACTTGGTGGAACACCTATGTTCAATCGGTGGGTACCGATGAAGCTCATGCCCTCTCTTGGACCGATTTGAAGGAAAAGATGATTGTCGAATATTTTCCGCGCGAAGAAACCCGAAAGCTTGAAGAAGAACTAAGAGCTTTGAAAGCGGTCGGAAACGATCTTAAAGCTTATAATCAACGCTTCGCCGAACTATCCTTGATGTGTCCTAATCTTGTTAACCCCGAATCTCAAAGGATTGAGCTCTACATGCTCGGTCTTCCAAAAAGCATCAAACAAGGGGTGATGTCATCCAAACCCACTACTCATCAAGCCGCTATGAACATGGCTCGCCAACTAATTGAAACGGTTGACGAAATCGTAGCGCCGGCTCCTAAGGCCGAGGACAAGTCGGGTGGCAACAAAAGGAAATGGGAAGCCACTCCATCAACCAACTACAACAACAACACCTTCACCAAAAAGCCCTTCAACAACGACGGCAAGAAGGGTTATGTCGGAAACTTACCTTTGTGCAACAAGTGCCACAAACATCATTACGGCGAATGTAACAAGCTAATTTGTCACCGTTGCCAAGGAGTTGGTCATAGGGCCAACAATTGCACAAGCACCGCCCCCGTCGCTCGAAAGGGGCCCAATCCTCCAAGGACGGTCACTTGTTATGAATGTGGCCAAACGGGCCATTATAAGAACGAATGCCCGAAAAAGAAAGCCAACCCCAACAACTGAGGCCGAGCCTTTAACATCAACACCGAGGAAGCCCGAGATGACAATGAACTAGTCACGGGTACGTTTCTTCTCAACAACTCTTATGTTACTTGCTTATTCGATTCGGGTGCCGATAAATGTTTTGTGTCCAAGACTTTAGCTCCTACCCTTTGCACTCCACCACACCCTTTAGATACTACTTATTCCATCGAAGTGGCCGACGGAAAACTCTTAAGTGCCGACACATATTACCGGGGGTGTACTTTGAACATTTTGGGTAAGGAATTTGAAATTGACTTGATACCCATGGAACTAGGAAGCTTTGATGTAATAATCGGTATGAATTGGTTAGTCAAAACGAAATCTCACATTCTTTGTGATCTTAACGCAATCCGAATTCCTATCGAGAATGGTGAACCTTTGATCGTCTATGGCGATAAGAGTTGCACCGGACTCAACCTCATTTCGAGTATTAAAGTTAGAAAACTACTCCGTAAGGGTTGTTTTGCGATCCTTGCTCACGTTAAGAAAGTCGAGTCCGATGAGAAGCACATCGATGATGTGCCAATTGTTAGTGACTATTCCGATGTATTTCCTGACGAATTACCGGGTCTTCCACCTCATCGACCGGTTGAATTTTAAATCGATCTTATTCCAGGAGCCGCACCCGTAGCGCGTGCACCATATAGACTCGCTCCATCTGAAATGCAAGAATTGCAAAGTCAAATCCAAGAACTACTTGATCGAGGTTTTATCCAACCTAGCCATTCACCTTGGGGCGCTCCGATTTTGTTTGTTAAAAAGAAAGACGGATCCCTACGAATGTGCATTGATTATCGTGAACTAAATAAATTGACGGTTAAGAACCGATATCCTCTTCCTCGCATCGATGACCTCTTTGATCAACTACAAGGGTCTTGTGTATATTCGAAAATCGATCTCCGCTCGGGTTATCATCAATTAAGGGTTAAGGGGGAAGATGTCTCCAAAACCGCTTTCCGAACTCGTTATGGTAGTTATGAATTTCTTGTAATGCCATTTGGTCTCACTAACGCACCAGCGGTGTTCATGGATCTTATGAACCGCGTGTGCAAACCGTATCTTGACAAATTCGTTATCGTGTTCATCGATGATATTTTAGTCTATTCAAAAAGCGAAGAAGAACACGAGGAACACCTCCGACTTGTGCTTGAACTTTTAAGACAAGAACAACTCTATGCCAAATTCTCCAAGTGTGAATTTTGGTTAAAGGAAGTTCAGTTTCTTGGTCATGTTGTGAGTGATCAAGGTATTAAAGTCGATCCCACGAAAATCGAAGCCATTAGCAAATGGGAGACTCCTACTACTCCTACTCACATTCGTCAATTTTTGGGTCTCGCCGGGTACTATCGTAGATTCATCGAAAATTTCTCTTTGGTTGCACGTCCTCTAACCGCATTGACTCACAAGGGAAAGAAATTCATTTGGGCGACCGAACATGAATCCGCATTCCAAATCTTGAAAACGAAGCTAACCACCGCTCCTATCTTGTCACTTCCCGAAGGCAATGATGACTTTGTTGTATATTGCGATGCCTCAAAACATGGTTTTGGGTGTGTATTGATGCAACGAACGAAAGTCATTGCTTATGCTTCTCGACAACTCAAAATTCATGAACGAAACTATACGACACATGATCTCGAACTCGGAGCCGTTGTCTTTGCACTTAAAATGTGGAGACACTATCTTTATGGAACCAAGAGTACTATCTTCACCGATCACAAAAGCCTTCAACACATTTTCGATCAAAAGCAACTAAACATGAGACAACGAAGGTGGATTGAAACCTTAAACGATTACGATTGCGAGCTTCGTTACCATCCTGGGAAGGCAAATGTAGTAGCCGATGCCTTAAGTAGAAAAGAAAGAGCGGTGCCTCTTCGTGTCCGAGCCTTAAACATCACCATCCACACAAACCTTAATAGCCAAATTCGGGTAGCCCAAGATGAGGCTCTCAAGGATGAAAACATCTCTCTCGAACACTTGAACGTCCTCACCTCTCGATTCGAAGTTAAAGAAACCGGACTCTGATATTTCGCCGGAAGAATTTGGGTGCCTAGTTATGGGGATCTACGAAGCCTTATTTTAGATGAAGCCCATAAGTCACGATACTCGATTCACCCCGGTGCCAATAAGATGTACCACGATCTTAAACAACTATATTGGTGGCCGAACATCAAAAGAGACGTAGCTACGTATGTTTCCAAGTGTTTGACATGTTCCAAAGTCAAAGCCGAACACCAAAGACCGTCCGGACTACTTCAACAACCCGAGATCCCGCAATGGAAGTGGGAAAGGATAACGATGGATTTTATCACCAAGCTACCAAAAACGACGGGCGGTTTTGATACCATTTGGGTTATTGTTGACCGTCTCACCAAATCCGCACACTTCCTTGCCATGAAAGAAACGGACAAAATGGAGAAACTTGCACAACTCTACATTAAGGAGATCGTAGCCCGACACGGTGTACCATTATCGATTATCTCCGACCGAGATGGCCGTTTCGTTTCTAGATTTTGGCGTACATTGCAAGAAGCGTTGGGAACGCGTTTAGACATGAGCACCGCATATCATCCTCAAACCGATGGACAAAGCGAACGTACAATTCAAACCTTAGAGGACATGTTACGAGCTTGCGTGGTTGATTTCGGAAAAGCTTGGGACAAGCACTTACCTCTCGCCGAGTTCTCTTACAACAATAGTTATCACGCGAGTATTAAAGCCGCACCTTTTGAAGCGCTATATGGCCGCAAATGTCGTTCACCTCTTTGTTGGGCCGAGGTAGGCGACGTGCAAATCACCGGACCCGAACTCATTCACGAAACCACCGAGAAAATCGTTCAAATCCGAGATAGGCTTAGGACGGCCCGAAGTCGTCAAAAGAGCTATACCGACAAACGACGCAACGATCTTGAATTTCAAGTCGGTGACCGAGTAATGTTAAAAGTCGCACCTTGGAAGGGTGTAATCCGTTTTGGGAAACGCGGGAAGCTAAATCCGCGGTATATTGGTCCTTTCGAAATCTTGGAGCGTATTGGAACCGTTGCTTATCGTTTAGATCTTCCGCCTCAATTGAACTCCGTTCATCCTACCTTCCATGTATCTAACTTGAAAAAGTGTCTTGCCGAACCCGATATCGTCATCCCTCTCGAAGAACTTACTATTGATGACAAACTTCATTTTGTGGAGGAACCGGTTGAAATTGTGGACACCTCCGTCAAGACATTGAAACAAAGCCGAATCCCGATTGTCAAGGTTCGTTGGAATGCCAAAAGAGGACCCGAGTTTACTTGGGAAAGACAAGATCAAATGCAAAGGAAGTATCCTCATCTATTCGTGAATTCGGAAACGCAAGATCTCGAGGAAGAAACAACGACTACTACGCCTACCTAAATTTCGGGACGAAATTTCTTTTAAGGAGTAGGTAATGTAACATCCCGCCTTTTTCCATTTACTTTTCCGTTATACTAATATAAAGTCCGTTATATGTTTATAACATCTCCCGTTGATACGCGTTTTAAATTATCTCGTTTAGGTAATTCCCGCACCCGAACGAAAGTTGAGGGACTAAACTTGACAAGGGATCAAACCCTTGACTAGGTCAAAGGGTCAAACCCCTTTCACCCATTCATTTCATCTTCATCTCTCTCTCTTTCTCTCTAGCAAGAACACACACACCCAAAACCATATTCATTCAATCATCATCTAAATTCGATCTAGGAGGCTTACAAAAAAATAAATTACATATTCGTGATCCTCTCTTCATCCTCTTCGTTTTGGTACCAACTTCATCTCATTTGGGTAACTTTCTAAAATCACTAGATTTTGTGTTCTTGATGTTTTTAACTTATAAAAGTGTTAATTAGTGTCTATGGCTCAAGTCTAACATGAATATATGATTTATATGCTCGATCTCGTTGTTTTAGTGTAACTAGCATGAACTTGAATTTTGGTGTGTTGTTCTTGAATTTTGGATGATCATATGTTGTTAGATGTTAAAAGTTGATGTTTTAATTGTGTTACTAGCATCACTAGCTTCAATTTGATGTGTAGGTTGCCTTAGAAAACTTCATGAACTTGATTATTGATTTTGGTGAATTTGGGTTAGGGTTTGATGAACTTGAAATGGACTTTTGATGCATGGAATGCCATGGATTATTATTGGTAAGTGTTTAGTTGGATTGTATGCTTGATTACCTTCGAAACGGCATATCATTCATGTAAATTGGTTGCCCGAATCATTGAATTGCATTTATGAACTTGTATGCGGTTAATGTTAAGCATTAGATGCGGTTTTGGTTGTTGTAATAGGTAGATTGATTGATGAAATGTGTTTAGTTGTTTTCCTCGTCAAATTACCTTCCCAACGGTATAAGATACTTGTCTTGATTGTTTGCGGATCATAAATGGTGATTGTTCGAAGTTAGGTTCGTGCATAAAACTTAAAAACTGCCAGAATTATCTGCACAGGTACCCGCGCGGCGCGCCATATACCCGCGCGGCGCGCCGATTGGGTCTGTCCAACTTGGTCAATTTTCGAATAATGTTTGCTATGCTACGCACCTCCGATTCACATGTAACTTGTCCTAGCATGCTCATACATGATTAAAAACCTCAGAAAAATAGTTCGGGACACGACCCGAACGTGTTGACTTTTTCGTTGACTTTGACCGACCAAAGTTTGACTTTTTGTCCAACTTAACCAAATGATTTTTGCAACCTTCCTAACTTGTTTATATACTTGTATCTTGCATGAAACTTGACAATTTGATTTCACATGCTAAATAATCGAGTCGTAACGAGCCATAGGACTAATTGAACATCTTTGACCTATCGTGTTTACCGTTATTAATACAACCTATTTGTTTAGGTCAAGACTAGCATTGTTCTTTGCACACGTTACTTGTCGAAGTACTTTTTGGTTCGTGCATACAAGGTGAGATCATAGTCCCACTTTTACTCTTTTAAACTTACTTTTGGGATGAGAAAACATAAACGATTCTTTTGAACTAAGTGAACACAAGAACGGGAAAACAAACATTCTACATACGAGTTTAGAACGAAAATCCTCAATCCGATTATCATTAGTTACATCAGATGGTGTAAGCGAGAACTTATGTTATATGGCCATATGGGTTTGACAAACCCTCATTCAAACGGTTCGCTACCGTTTACGAATGAAATATATTTTCGGGAACAGTGTTGTTCTAGCACTAATTGATGGGGTATTCAACGGACGGAACGTTAAGCTTTGATAATTGGGTGCTCGTGAATATTAACTTTTAGAATGTACTATGGCTTTATCGATGTTGCAAATCTTGTGGTTCAACTTACTATTACTCATTTACTTATTTAAACCTATGATTTCACCAACGTTTTCGTTGACAGTTTCTCTATGTTTTTCTCAGGTCCTTGAACTTAGGTGATACATGCTTCCGCTCATACTATTTGATACTTGCATTGGATGTCGAGTATACTTGCATACGTGGAGCGTCTTTTTGACTACTTTTAATCGTGTCGCATGTGTTTCATACAAACTTTAAACATTGTTATGTACTTGTTATGGAAACTACTTTTGTAAACTTTGAAACACCCTTATTTATGAAATGAATGCGACATACTTTTCGGTCAAACTTTGTTATAAAGACTTACGACCATGTAATGGGACCATACGTAGATGACGCCGTCATTTGACGATTTGTCGGGGTCGCTACACAAAGTATAAAAGTAAGTAGTACAAAATGTAACAAAGTATATGTTTCTCAGCCCACAATTTAAAAGTATAAAAAGTTGTTGAAAAGGTGGGACTATGATCTCACCTCGAGTGCACGAGTATAAAAGTACTTCACAAAGTAAACGTGTGCATGATAGTTGCTTAGCCTTGACCTAAACAAATAAGTTGTATCAATTAACCGGTTACGACACAAGGTCGGGTGAAATGTGTTCAATTAGTCCTATGGCTCGTTACGACTCGATTATGTAGCATGTGAATCACGTTGCCAAGTTTCATGCAAGAATCACGTATAAAAGCATGTTAGAACGATTGCATAAAAGTTTGATTAAGTTTGACTAAAAGTCAAACTTGGTCAAAGTCAAAGTCAAAGTCAACGGGGTCGGGTCGGGTATCCGACAATTTTCCTAAGCTTAGAATTCATATATAAACATGTTTGCCAAGTTTCATGTTAATCGGAGTTACGAGTAAGCGGGGGTGAAAATGTGAAAATCAAAAGAATTTGGGACAGGCCCAAATGGCACGCCGCGCGGATTTTGGCGCGCCGCTCCATATAACTGATCAGCAAGTCTGGCAGTTTTCACACTCAAGCACGAATCCAACTTCAAATACCCATAAATCCTAAACCGTAAACATCCAAAACAAGTATCTTATATCGTTGGAAAGGTATTTTGACAAGGAATACAACTAACCACTTTTCATCAAGCAAAAATATCATTTACAATAGCCGAAATCTCGTCAAGTGGTCATTAAATGTTCAAAACCATCGTTTCAAGTTTACAAAACGCATTTTAAGATTCGGAATGCAATTCACACATATGATATGCCGTTTTGAAGGTAATGAAACATACAATACAACTAATCACTAACTAATAACATTTCATGGCATTCAAAGCATCAAAATTTCCTTTTAGAGTTCATTAAACCCTAATCAAGAATCACAAAACCAATAATCATGTTAATGATGTTTTCCAAATCAACCTACACCTCAAATTGATGCTAAAGATGCTAGTAACACTTTTAAAACATAAACTCTAACAATTTAACAACATTAACTCATCCAAAATCAAGGATTAAGCACACCCATTTCAAATGTTCAAACTAGTTACTCAAAACAACGAATCGAGCAAACAAAACATATATTCATGTTATACATGAGCCATAGACACTAACTAACACCATTTCAAGTCAAAAACACGAATTTAGAGAAATCTAGAGTTTTTAGAAACTCTACCCCAAGCTATGAAATTGGTACCAAATCGAAGAGGATGAAGAGAGGATCACGAAAATGTAATTTATTTTGATGTTTGCTTCTCCAATCGGATTTAGATGATGAATTTGTGAGTTGGGTGTTTATGGTTCAAAAATGGAAGAGAGAAAGGAGGTAGAAGGAGAAGAGGAAAAATGAATGGATGAGATGAGGAGGTGGTGACTAGTCACCAAACATTTGGCCAAATGCCAAGATTAGTCCCTCAAGTTTGTTGTCGGGTGCGGGAGTTAACCAAACGAATATTTCTTAAAACGCTCGAGTAAACGAGTGATGTTATAATTAAATAACGGGAATATTAAGAACGTTAATCATCGAAAAATATGAATTTAAATAACGAAAGATATTACATAAAAAAAACGGTGTTAAAATTAAATTTAACGGAAAAACGCGGGATGTTACATATATATCTAACGCATAAGAATGTATATGTGTATGAGTATACACACGGTTTAGGAGTGTAGTAAGTCATGTGAGACTATGTGGTGAAGTCTAGTCGAATATATGAAGTGGGAATGGAGTGTAAGAGGCGTATAAACTATGATTAGTTAAGTTGTCAAAATAATGTTCAGGTGAAGCCGAATGTCGCACCGCGGAGGGGTAGGTTGTGCCGCGACAATGAACGCAAACTAAGATCAGGAGTGGATTAAGACAGCCCGAAATTCATGTTAAGTGCCGCGCCGCGGCAATGTCGGTCGCGTCGCGACCTTACTGGCGTGTTGATCCGTTTTTCAGCTTTTAAAAGTGTGGTTCAAGGGTAAATTCATCTTTTTGCATATGGATCTGATTGGAACATTAAATCTCAACCACTTATCCATCATTATTCATTTCTTTTCTGTTTTCTTTCTCCATTTCCTCTCAAAACAATAAAATCCATTTGATTTCAAAGTGAGATTTGAGAGTGAAGATTTGAGATTTGATCTTTGGAGCAAGAAGTAATATTGTTACCCTCGTTCTTAGCTACAAGTGGATAGTATTGGTAAGTCTTAACTCCGTGTTTTAAGTTTTAGTTAATTTATGGCTAGGGTTTGGTCATTTGAAACTTATAAGACCCATTTGGGGGTTTAATGGGTGAAATTGGGTTAACATGAAGCAAGGAAAACCCAAATGGTGTGATCTAGGGTTTGGTCATGTAAAGTGAGATTTGTAAGTGTTAATTGAGTGGTTAGTCACTAAAACACTTATAAAATGATGGAATATTTTTAATGGGTTAAGTTTGACCAAAGTTGTATGTATAAGTATTTAAAGTGGGTTACATGAGTGATTGTTGACCTAATTGGGTGAGGTGGGTATGAAATGCCTATTAATTGTGTTAGTTGGTGTTAGTAGACTCTAATCACTAACTCTTAGTGATTTATGATGAGTCATGGCCATTAATGGGTGGTTTTGGTGTAAGTGAGTCATTTAATGCGGTTGGGTCATTAAATTCTCAAGAGTTAAGTGTTGGTGGTTAATTCCACTAGTTTGTATGTTAATTAAATGCATAATGTGATAGGTGCATTACATCGAAGGTTGCGAGCTTGATTCCTAGTTCACCAAAGGCGATAAGGTGAGTGGAATAATTATACATGTGTGTATGTAATGTATTTACTTGTGCGAAATGCGATGTGGGTTTTAAGTTCGGGTATGCGATACCACATCGTGTTGGCATGGGATGAGGGTTTAAAGTTCGAGTAAGCCATACCTCATCATCATATGTGTGTGCGGGAGTGAAGTGTGGGTTTTAAGTTCGGGTATGCGATACCACATTTCACCTGACGGGTGGGTTTTAAGTTCGGGTATGCGATACCACCCAAGGGACTAGTGATGCATACTAGTGGCGTCTGCGTGGCTAGCGGTTCATTCGCGAGGACCATTCCCTTTTGTGACGACCCGGAAATTTCCGACTAAATTTAAACTTTATCTTTATATTATTCTGACACGATAAGCAATGTTTATTAAGTTAAACCTCAAGGATTTTAAACTATGTTTATACATTCATTTAAACCTCGACCAAATTCCAATGATTCACGAACCATTAAATGAACATATATGAATATGTATGTATATGTGTATATGTTATAAATTGAAAATGTCAACAAAGTATTTAAACGAATAATGCTTTATATGAACGTATTTGTTTCAATATGATTATCGACGAAATTAAAAAAAAATATATTAAATGATTGAATTATCAGAAACATTGAATTATGATTACAAGTCTCTGTTGAGAGGTCCACTATGATTTGAGAAAATCTATTCCTCTTAACGATATTCGGAATAATTTGCAAAGCTATTTATAAATAAAAATAAAAAGTGTCATTTACGAAAGTTAGACAAAAGCTAGTGGAAAATTGGTTTCCATAATATTATATTAATCTATTTTCAAACGTACAAAAATATTTTCAGTTTAAAAAGAACTTTATTACTAAAACGTATATAACTTTTATAAATATCTAGAATCACTTTTGACAACTAATTACTTAATCAGTATAATAAATATAACGATATTTATATTTTATTTCATTAAATATATATAACGATTTAAATTAATATTATATATATTTATACGCGTATTATACATACATAGTTTTTATACTTTTACTATACTTTAACTTTACATTTACTTTACTTTTACTTTACTTTAACTTTAATAATTCACTTTAATAATTCATACTTTAATAATTCACTTTAAGAATTCATACTTTAATAATTTACTTTAATAATTCATACATTAATAATTCACTTTAATAATTCATACTTTAATAATTCACTTTAATAATTTACTTTAATAATTCATACTTTAATAATTCACTTTAATAATTCAAAAATCTATTATAAATAGAATTCAATAGGTTTCATTATTTCATAGAAACTTGAAAATATATTTCTCTAAACTCTCTCAATCGATTTACATATATATATATATATATATATATATATATATATATATATATATATATATATATATATATATATATATATATATATATATATATATATATATATGCTCTGTATTATTTCAAGATATTATTAGTATACATAAAATATTACGACGGAGTGATGTCCGAGTGATTTCAAAATAGTTTTTTGAATGAGTCGAAGCTAAGGAAATTATGGGTTATAGCTGTGGAGGTGATGGGTAAGGTTCATGGGTATGCTCGTGAGGTCAATCTAGTATTTATCATCTCTGTTGCGTCTACGTACTTTCCTGCAATATTGAATCTCAATATTGATACGTGAGCACTCATAACTTAACTTTTATATATCAATAGTGTATCCCTGACTAGTGCTCGAGTATATAGGATTATGCATGCTTGTACATTCGATATTGTCCTTAGATAGGTTTGTTGAATCCTGAATTAGATACATATGCTACTGAGATAGGGTATATGATATGCATGTCATTGGAAAGCTAGCGAAATATTAAGAACTTTTCATTTAGATATCGAATGGTTTCGATGAACGGATTAGAAGTTATAGTTAACTGAATTTTAGTATTATTGTTAAAATGATTATTATTACTATCGTCGTTATTATTTTAATAGAAATATCATTGTTATTATAAAATATCATTATTACTATTATGTTAGTATTATCATTTTATCATAATACCATTTTTAGTAAATATAAATATTGTTATAGAATAATAATAATTATTATTACAAAATAATACAACTTTTACTTATTATTATTATGATCAATATTATTTTATCAAATAAATAGGGGGTACAAAGATATTTTTCACCACGCGTAATATAATTACATTAATAATACTTACCACTATAGTTTTACGATATTAAGTGAACTTTATAAATTTTACTACTTAAGATATATAAAAGTATATTTTATTATATATAAACGTTAATATAAATTTTTATTAATAAATGACTTTTATTATTATAAAATCTAATAAATATATTTAAATATATAAAACGACTATAGTTAAGTTATATAATAAACACGTATAAATTTTAGAAGTCATTTTGGGTCAAGTTGACTTTTGTTGACTTTTGCATATTAGTCTCGAGCATTAGGATTGTGGTACACTATGACTTGACCAAAAATTGTTAGACAAATAATGACCAACATATAAATATATATAATTAATATAGGTTCGTGAATCCGAGGCCAACCTTGCACTTGTTAAATGACGTTATATGTATTTTTACTACGAAATACAGTATGGTGAGTTTCATTTGCTCCCTTTTATATATATTTTTGGGACTGAGAATACATGCGCTGTTTTTATAAATGTTTTACGAAATAGGCACAAGTACTAAAACTAATTCTACGTGGGTTTAAACCAGAAATATACCCTTAGCTTGGTAACATTAAACTACTTGTCTATGTACGGTAGGCGTGAATCCTAAAGATAGATCTATTGGGCCTGACAAACCCCATCCTGACTATGGGATGCTTTAGTACTTCGAGGTTATTTTAAACACACCTGATCTGGTGTACTTCAGAGGGTAAAACATGAATGTTAAGGCTTGTTACCGGGTGCCTACAACTTATAGAATACTTTTATACACTTGCGAGTGTACATATATTTATAAACGAAAATCTTGTGGTCTATTAATATATTGAAATGATTGTTATGATAAACCTATGAACTCACCAACTTTTTGGTTGACACTTTAAAGCATGTTTATTCTCAGGTATTAAAGAAATCTTCCGCTGTGCATTAGCTCATTTTAAGGATATTACTTGGAGTCATTCATGGCATATTTTGAAAGACGTTGCATTCGAGTCATTGAGTTCATCAAGATTATTATTATGTCAATTATAGTTGAATGTATTATCAAATGGTGTGCATGCCGTCAACTTTCGTTGTAAAGAAAGTTTGTCTTTTAAAAATGAATGCAATGTTTGTAAAATGTATCATATAGAGGTCAGATACCTCGCGATGTAATCAACTATTGTGAATCGTTTATAATATATATGAACGGGTCCTTTCAGTTGGTATCAGAGCGGTGGTCTTAGGGAACCAGGTCTGCATTAGTGTGTCTAATTGATAGTCGTTAGGATGCATTAGTGAGCCTGGACTTCGACCGTGTCTGCATGTCAAAAGTTTTGCTTATCATTTTTGTCGGAATTTTCTGCTTATTATTCTTAGTCTAGACATGTCTTACTGCATTGATTGCATAAATAGTGTATAGATAAAATTCATATCTTAGCGTATCTGCTAATCCATATCTTAGCGTATCTGTTACTGTAAACTTTGCCTGACATATCACGTAAATTCCTCCGTAATCTACGAAATCTTTTGCGCTATATATATAGATATTCTATGTAATTAGAATACCACCCGATAGCCGAAAAATCATTTCATATCGAAAAATCCTTTATTCAATCGAACGAAATGGAATTCGTCATTAGTTCAAGTCCCTCGAATTCCGATATGGAATCCCACTCAAGCTCCGAAAGCAGTGTGACCGGAATGGATCAACCAATTAGCCATCATCTATTCTAGATGAATTGGGGATAGGTTCGTAGCCTCTTCAATAATTGGAGACAAGAAGAAGGTGATCCCTTCCATCCACCACATTGCCCTCTTGGCGATGAACCTGAAGCACTTACCGGCGAACCGGTCTGAAACACCATTTTCTCTCTCATTTCCAGAGTATCTCGTCACGATTATATACTACATTAAATTCTAGATTTTATTTATCCGCTCGTCCGAACCGACAATCACCCCGGTGTAATAGAAGAAGTCAACGAGCTTCGCGCTCGAGTAGTGGCTTTAGAGAATATGGTGCAAGGGTTACAAACACCAACAAATAACGAAGTATTAATTCATAATTTCAATTTTATTGAATAAATACTCCGTAAAAGTTATGTAATTTCTAAAGTCTTTAGGGATTATTCAGTTCTAGTTTCAACCGTAAATCAAATGAGTTTAATTTAATATTAACTCATTAAATCTATGATACATCTGAAGAAAATATGCACATATATATTTTGATAAAGACTGTAATAATATTCTGTTGTATAAAATATTAATTGTGAAATTTTTTTTAATGGGTAGGTAATACCCGAGAGATATATAAATTCACAATTAATATGTTACATTTTTCGAATCTGATTAAGTAAATCATCAACTATACTCCCAAAATCTCACAACAATATACATTCTTGTATAGTAATCAAAACAACCATTCTCACCCAAATTTGATTACGCATTCTGATTTTGACAAATCAAAATCCAAGTCATGATTTAACAGAAGACATCACTCTTAGATTCCTACATCTTTCAAAGCTATACTTTGGCTTCAAAACTATGTTAGAACATCATATGTATATTAACGATTACAAACTGTGTTCAAACTCTCCGAAGTTTTCGAAGACACTTCAAATAATGAACAATCGAGATGATGATCCAACCACATATTACCCACATTTATGTACCTAAAAAGCTCTCGAAGCCAAAGTCATAGTTCGACGCGTATCCGTGTCAGACCCTTTGGCATTTATTAGCTAAAATGACTTTTCAATTCCTTTTCAAAGTAGACAGTTTTGTCACAGCTCCAGCAAGTCAACTTTGACTTTTCAGTCGGACTAGTCTTATTATAACCTCGATAGATACGTTGCCCTTTCGTCATCATTACTGGGGACCTTTCATATCTCGCCACCTTAGCAATAAACTTACCAACAACTTCAATTATCTTTGACTTTTCGAAAAATCATTATATTTATTGAAATCACATCATTTACTCATTCGCATTTTGTAACGAGAATTGTCATACGAATCATCGGAAAACAGTAACCAGTATTTTGAAATCTCACAGCATGTCTACGCCAACAGTTATATGTGTACGTAAAACGTCTATCTCCTGGACTTACATACTTTGAATGTGAAGTTCTGAAAAATATTTTGAACTGCAAACTAGTTCTTGAAATGCTGACGAAGCATCAAAAACTGTAAACGATCTTAACAGTAAAAAAGTTTGATGACAAAGAATAGTAAGGTGGTAAAGCTGAGAAAAAGAGAAGGTTTGGAACTGGAAAACGGATTGAACAGACTATGAAGGAGGCTGTGGACAAATCACAAAGACTAAATCTGCCTTCAAAGAATCCAAATGATTCAGTGCCTGCTAAAGTCATTAACGAATACCTTACTCTTTATTCTAAACCTTTGCAGAAAAATCTTCATCATCATCCATCAATATTAAAAATTCTAAGATATTATCATATCTTTCATTATAAATATCCACGATATTTTTGAAGATACTTTCACAACTACTCTTATCCGAAGTCATTTATCTCTTTGCGCTATCAGTATTACATCATATAAGAAACTATTAGTTTCTATATTCTATAAAATTTCGAGTTTAAATTATGAATGTTTTGAAGTAGTGTTGGGAACTGAAGCATGAGTTAGTATAATATAATGACACTTGATCAACGTGATTATATTACAGCAAGTCATGCTGAGTTTCTAATGGGACATGACGATTCACAGACCATGCCGTCATCATGTTCCATGTTACACGACTCTTGTATTCTATTTAATCTCTAAAAATATCAAGAATATATTTTCTTGATGATTCGGTCTTTTCAGGGTATTCTGGTAAATTAATAATCAAGATCGTGCCATTACCATTTCCTTCTTAGAACATTAACTATGTTCATTCTGAAATTCATATCTGCGAATACTGGACCATTACAAACGTTGCTTAATCGCAAGAAGAAGAAACGAAAGGACAAAACTCCAAAATAGAAATTGAAGTATAAATCGTAGCAAATAGAATGGAGCATTAACTGTGGATGTTAATGATTATAGAAGACAAAAGCAGGGGCTTTGAAATATAAGGGAAGATATAAAACCCAACAACCACCCAAAAATTATAAACCGTATATATCGATGCATATAGCAATATAAAGACACGGAAGAACTAAAAACACTATAAAACCGAGAGTATAGTAGAAGTAAATAGATTCTTCCGGAGGCAGATGAAAAAGAAGAATGACAGATATGAAAGTGAGGAGTATATCGAGAATCAGTACTGGATGAAGCATATTGATAAATACTTTAAAATATGAGTTGAGGGAGAGAGAATAGAAGGTGTGAGTTGTAAGAAAACGAAGGAGGTGGATTTATAATGAAATACCCGACAGAGAAATCAAGATGGATTATCGTATTAATTCGAAGAGAATCATAATCTCCTTAATCACCGAAGCATCAAATCCAACATAGATTACAAAGATTTTCTTTAAATTCGGAGATCAATTGTGATGATGTCAAAAGATATGACGAATCACTATAATCTTATTTCCTTCATTTACGATAACTTTCCTCATACGCTTCGAGTAATCGAATTATTTTATCCATACTTCTTAGACATGATAAAACTTCATAATCGTTACGTCATAATAACATTCTCATTGTTAGCCATAACGACCTCTATCAAATTTCGGGGACGAAATTTCTTTAACGGGTAGGTACTGTGACGACCCGGAAATTTCCGACTAAATTTAAACTTTATCTTTATATTATTCTGACACGATAAGCAATGTTTATTAAGTTAAACCTCAAGGATTTTAAACTATGTTTATATATTCATTTAAACCTCGACCAAATTCCAATGATTCACGAACCATTAAATGAACATATATGAATATGTATGTATATGTGTATATGTTATAAATTGAAAATGTCAACAAAGTATTTAAACGAATAATGCTTTATATGAACGTATTTGTTTCAATATGATTATCGACGAAATAAAAAAAAATATATTAAATGATTGAATTATCAGAAACATTGAATTATGATTACAAGTCTCTGTTGAGAGGTCCACTATGATTTGAGAAAATCTATTCCTCTTAACGATATTCGGAATAATTTGCAAAGCTATTTATAAATAAAAATAAAAAGTGTCATTTACGAAAGTTAGACAAAAGCTAGTGGAAAATTGGTTTCCATAATATTCTATTAATCTATTTTCAAACGTACAAAAATATTTTCAGTTTAAAAAGAACTTTATTACTAAAACGTATATAACTTTTATAAATATCTAGAATCACTTTTGACAACTCATTACTTAATCAGTATAATAAATATAACGATATTTATATTTTATTTCATTAAATATATATAACGATTTAAATTAATATTATATATATTTATACGCGTATTATACATACATAGTTTTTATACTTTTACTATACTTTAACTTTACATTTACTTTACTTTTACTTTACTTTAACTTTAATAATTCACTTTAATAATTCATACTTTAATAATTCACTTTAATAATTCATACTTTAAAAATTTACTTTAATAATTCATACTTTAATAATTCACTTTAATAATTCATACTTTAATAATTCACTTTAATAATTTACTTTAATAATTCATACTTTAATAATTCACTTTAATAATTCAAAAATCTATTATAAATAGAATTCAATAGGTTTCATTATTTCATAGAAACTTGAAAATATATTTCTCTAAACTCTCTCAATCGATATATATATATATATATATATATATATATATATATATATATATATATATATATATATATATATATATATATATATATTTGCTCTGTATTATTTCAAGATATTATTAGTATACATAAAATATTACGACGGAGTGATGTCTGAGTGATTTCAAAATAGTTTTTTGAATGAGTCGAAGCTAAGGAAATTATGGGTTATAGCTGTGGAGGTGATGGGTATGGTTCATGGGTATGCTCGTGAGGTCAATCTAGTGTTTATCATCTTTGTTGCGTCTACGTACTTTCCTGCAATATTGAATCTCAATATTGATACGTGAGCACTCATAACTTAACTTTTATATATCAATAGTGTATCCCTGACTAGTGCTCGAGTATATAGGATTATGCATGCTTGTACATTCGATATTGTCCTTAGATAGATTTGTTGAATCCTGAATTAGATACATATGCTACTGAGATAGGGTATATGATATGCATGTCATTGGAAAGCTAGCGAAAAATTAAGAACTTTTCATTTAGATATCGAATGGTTTCGATGAACGGGTTAGAAGTTACAGTCAACTGAATTTTAGTATTATTGTTAAAATGATTATTATTACTATCGTCGTTATTATTTTAATAGAAATATCATTGTTATTATAAAATATCATTATTACTATTATGTTAGTATTATCATTTTATCATAATACCATTTTTAGTAAATATAAATATTGTTATAGAATAATAATAATTATTATTACAAAATAATACAACTTTTACTTATTATTATTATGATCAATATTATTTTATCAAATAAATAGGGGGTACAAAGATATTTTTCACCACGCGTAATATAATTACATTAATAATACTTACCACTATAGTTTTACGATATTAAGTGAACTTTATAAATTTTACTACTTAAGATATATAAAAGTATATTTTATTATATATAAACGTTAATATAAATTTTTATTAATAAATGAATTTTATTATTATAAAATCTAATAAATATATTTAAATATATAAAACGACTATAGTTAAGTTATATAATAAACACGTATAAATTTTAGAAGTCATTTTGGGTCAAGTTGACTTTTGTTGACTTTTGCATATTAGTCTCGAGCATTAGGATTGTGGTACACTATGACTTGACCAAAAATTGTTAGACAAATATTGACCAACATATAAATATATATAATTAATATAGGTTCGTGAATCCGAGGCCAACCTTGCACTTGTTAAATGACGTTATATGTATTTTTACTACGAAATACAGTATAGTGAGTTTCATTTGCTCCCTTATATATATATTTTTGGGACTGAGAATACATGCGCTGTTTTTATAAATGTTTTACGAAATAGGCACAAGTACTAAAACTAATTCTACGTGGGTTTAAACCAGAAATATACCCTTAGCTTGGTAACATTAAACTACTTGTCTATGTACGGTAGGCGCGAATCCTAAAGATAGATCTATTGGGCCTGAAAAACCCCATCCTGACTATGGGATGCTTTAGTACTTCGAGGTTATTTTAAACACACCTGATCTGGTGTACTTCAGAGGGTAAAACATGAATGTTAAGGCTTGTTACCGGGTGCCTACAACTTATAGAATACTTTTATACACTTGCGAGTGTACATATATTTATAAACGAAAATCTTGTGGTCTATTAATATATTGAAATGATTGTTATGATAAACCTATGAACTCACCAACTTTTTGGTTGACACTTTAAAGCATGTTTATTCTCAGGTATTAAAGAAATCTTCCGCTGTGCATTAGCTCATTTTAAGGATATTACTTGGAGTCATTCATGGCATATTTTGAAAGACGTTGCATTCGAGTCATTGAGTTCATCAAGATTATTATTATGTCAATTATAGTTGGATGTATTATCAAATGGTGTGCATGCCGTCAACTTTCGTTGTAAAGAAAGTTTGTCTTTTAAAAATGAATGCAATGTTTGTAAAATGTATCATATAGAGGTCAAATACCTCGCGATGTAATCAACTATTGTGAATCGTTTATAATATATATGAACGGGTCCTTTCACCTTTTGTACTATTGGTTAACCACTATTATGTGTTGTAGCATAGCATATTATATTGTCCGAGTTACATGCTATTGTTGTGCTAGCTTGCGTGTTGGAGTTTTAGCTTTATACTTTACGATGGTATGCTAATTATATTGCTAGCGTGTATGCAGTAATTGTTGTAAGTGATTGCAAGTAAGTAGATTATATATGTGTGTGTATAATTATTGCATTCACTAAGCATTAGCTTACCCCTCTCGTTGTTTATCTTTTTAGATGCAGGTGCGGAGAAGGGGAAGGAGGTTATAGGGCACTAGTTACCCCTTGTTGTTTGCTTGTTGGAGCTTTTTGGAAGTCAACCTAGAGTTTTGGGTAGTTTAGCCCCAAACCATGCTCAAGTGTCGTTTGGATTAAAACTATCATTTGGAATGGGTCGAACTTGTATTACATTTGTTAAGGGCCTTGTGCCGTTTGTAAACATTAGACTTGTTGTATGATTTAAAGGGTTGTATTGAATGGGTTATACCTTTTGAATGGCGCGTATATGTTTAAATAAATAAAAAAAAATTATCGTGTTGGTTACGGGTTGGGTTGTTTCAAGTGGTATCGGAGCATGGTCTAAGGGATTTAGGCGACTTGAGATAGGTGCCTAGACTTAGACTTTATTGTGTATGCGCTTAAATCAGGACTTGTAGGAGACATGTCGGACGGGATGGGTTAGTGCTTAGGTTTATGTGAACTAACCTTGCACTAATTGTTTTTGTGTTGTGTTGCAAACATCAAGCAAGATGGGCGTTGTACTAGCAAGTTAATGCGACGTGCTCGTGTAACAATGATTATCTACCATTGTTACAAGTGCAAATCGTGTCAAACAAGCAATGTATGACGAATATCAAGCAAGATGGGGCGGTGTGGTATTTATGCATGTCATTCTCGTTTGTTCCGTCGTTCATCCTATTCCGTTTTATAGAATGAAGATGAGAAACGGACACGAAACTAATGACGGAGGTACGATTGAAGATGACGAGTTCACGGCCAAAGTTGAGGCCATCATTAAAAAGCAAAGAGCGGAATTTCTTGACTATGTCCGAAAGATTTTCCAAGAATGGGTTGTTGGGCAAGTAACCAAGTTAATAAACGAGCGAATGAATGCCGCGATCGAAGAGGCATTAGATGCTAGAAATATTCATCCTCGGGGCGAAGGGGGTGATGGTAATGGTGGATATGGGAGGCGAGACTTCCATTACAAAAATTTCAAGGATGCTCAACCTACTATGTTTAATGGAGTGAGAGATCCATTGAAAAGCACATGTCGGATCTCCGACATTGAGGGGGCTTTTCGTACCACCGAATGTCCTCCCAAGAAGAAGATGAGATACGGTTCTAGTATGTTGCGTGAAGAGGCTAAGTTGTGGTGGGACGATAAAATTAAGTTTTATGGGGAAGAGCAATGCATGAGCTTGACGTGGAAAGAGTTCATAAAGGAATTTTTCAAAGAATACTGAACTCCTTCCGACCTTGATAAAATCTGGGACGAGTTGCACAATTTGAGACAAGGTTCAATGGTCTTGGTTACTCTCAAGTCTACCTTATTGGCAAAGACTCGTTTTTGTCCGGAGTATGTTGGTGATGACCACAAGTTGATGCTAGATTTTTACCATACACTAAGCGATGAGTTGAAGCGTAAGATTAGTAGGGGAATGGCTAAGTCTTTTGATGAATTGTTTGAGTTAGCCCGGCGTTTTGAGCCGGAGGTTCCGAAAAGAAGTGATTTCTCTTTTTCTAAGAGAAAATTCGAAGGTTCGAGCCAATCGAAATTTTCTAGCAAGAAGAGCAAGAGGGGCTCCGAAAGTGTTGACAGCGTTAAGAAGAGTGGTTCCGGAAGTTTTCTCCCTAATTGCTATAATTGTGGGTAAAAGGGTCACATCTTGCGTGAATGCCCAAAGCCGGTTACGAACACGCTCACATGTTTTAATTGCCAAAAGCAAGGACACCGAAAGTCGGAGTGTCCCGATTTGTATGGTGATCAATTGAAAAAGTTAGAGAAAACGGTGGGTACGGCTAGGGGTCGCAACTACTTGATGACTAATGATGAGGCCAAACAATCCAACGAAGTTGTCTCAGGTACTTTCATGGTTAACTCTAATCCGGCAAAAATACTTTTTGATAGTGGTGCTAATTTATCGTTTGTGTCTCCGAGAATTGTGCCTAAACTTGATAAAGCACTAGCTAAGTTAAGTCATCCGGTAGAAGTTGAAATAGCGGATGGTAAGACGGTGCTAGGGGTTGATGTGTGTAATGATTGTGATATTGTGTTTGGTTTCGAAACGTTCAAAATCGATCTTATCCCGAAGACCTTGGGTGAATTTGATATTGTTGTGGGTATGGAATGGCTCGATCGTTATAGAGCCGACATTTCATACCGTGAAAAGTCTATTTGTGTAAAGACCCCAAGTGGGGGAGAGTTAATTATTCATGGCGAGAGACGGAGAAGACTTGTGCCATTATGCACTTATGCACGGGCACGGCGTTTTCTTGTTAGTGGTGGAATGGCTTTTCTTGCTCATGTAGTCGATACTCATGAAGAGCCACCATCCATTCATGAAATTCCGGTGGTTAGTGAATTCGAAGACGTTTTTCGAATGAGTTACCGGGTGTTCTGGTGGAAAGGCAAGTTGAATTTTGCACTGAGTTGGTTCCGGGAGCTACTCCCATTGCTAAAACTCCCTATCGTTTAGCGCCGACGGAAATGCAAGAGTTATTAAATCAAACCCAAGAGTTGCTTGAGAAGGGTTTTATTCGACCGAGTTCCTCGCCATGGGGTGCTCCGGTTCTATTTGTGAAAAAGAAGGATGGTAGTATGCGGATGTGCATCGATTATCGGGAGTTGAACAAAGTGACGATCAAGAATCGTTATCCATTGCCTCAGATTGACGATTTGTTTGACCAACTCCAAGGTGTAACGTATTTTTCTAAGATTGACTTACTGTCCGGCTATCATCAAGTGCGGGTCCGTGAGGAATACATAGAGAAAATGGCTCTTCAAACGTGTTACGGGCATTTTGAATTTGTAGTCATGCCCTTTGGTCTCACGAATGCACCGGTGGCATTCATGGATTTTATGAACCAAGTGTGCCAACCTATGTTGGACAAGTCGGTAATTGTGTTCATTGACGACATACTTGTCTATTCAAAGAGTATGAAGAAGCATGATCACCATTTGCGTGAAGTATTGAAGATGTTGCGGAAGGAGAAGTTGTATGCAAAATTCTCCAAATGTGAATTTTGGCTAAGGGAGGTTCAATTCCTTGGCCATATTGTGAATAAAGAAGGTATTCAAGTAGATCCGGGGAAGATTGAGACGGTGAAGAATTGGGGAAAACCGACTACGCCTATGGAAATTCGAAGTTTTCTCGGATTGGCCGGTTATTATCGTCGGTTTATCCAAGACTTTTCTAAAATTGCTTCTCCATTGACGAAGTTGACTAGGAAGAAGTGAGGTTCAATTGGGAAAATGAGTAAGACATTGCTTTCCAATTATTAAAGGAGAAATTGTGTCAAGCTCCGGTGTTGGTATTACCGGAGGGGATTGAAGATATGATGGTTTATTGTGATGCCTCATTAAATGAAATCGGGTGTGCTCGAATGCAAAGAGGTAAAGTCATCGCTTACGCCTCTCGACAATTAAAGGAACACGAAAAGAGATACCCGACTCATGATCTTGAATTGGCGGCGGTGGTTCATGCATTGAAAATTTGGCGCCACTACTTGTATGGTGTCAAGTGTACGATTTATTCGGATCATAAGAGTTTGAAAAATCTCTTTAATCAACGAGATTTGAATTATCGTCAACGTAGGTGGATGGATGTGGTAAAGACTATGATTGTGAGATATTTTATCATCCGGGCAAGGCGAATGTGGTCGCGGATGCGTTAAGTAGAAAGAGTCAACATCCGGCAATACAAGTAGGGTCGTTACGCATGATTATTACTAACGATTTTCTTGTAAAGCTTGGTGAGGTTCAAATTGAAGCTTTTGTTCACAACAAACATGAAGAGCGAATCGTGGGGCAAACGGAGTTTATTACTTTAGGCCCGCATAGTTTGTTGTCATTTCAAGGAAGAGCGTGGGTGCCTAAAATGGGTGGTTACTGACAAGTGCTACTTGACTAAGCACATAAGTCAAAGTATTCCATTCATCCGGGTGCGACGAAAATGTATCTTGACTTGAAGAAAGAGTATTGGTGGCCCGGCATGAAACGTGATGTTGTAAAGTATGTTGAACAATGTGTCACGTGTTTGCAAGTTAAGGCCGAGCACCAAAGCTGTATGGTAAGTTACAACCGTTGGAAGTTCCAAAATGGAAATGGAAACACATTACCATGGACTTCATTACCAAGTTACCAAAGACGGCAAGAACCCAATTTGATACGATTTGGGTGATAGTTGATCGATTGACGAAGAGTGCCTTGTTTCTTCCCATTCGGGAAACGATATCGTCGGGGGCTTTGTCCAAGTTATTTATCAAGGAGGTGATATCAAGGCATGGGGTTCCTATATCTATTGTTTCGGATCGAGATACTCGTTTCACGTCTCGGTTTTGGAATAAGTTTCATGAAGATATGGGTACTCAATTGAAAATAAGCATGACGTATCATCCTCAAACGGATGGTCAAACCGAACGTACAAATCAAACGTTGGAGGATATGTTGAGGGCGTGTGTAATTGACTTCGGTGGTAGTTGGGATGAGCACTTACCATTGGTGGAATTCTCGTACAATAATAGTTACCACACTAGTATTGGGATGCCACCTTATGAGATGCTTTATTGGCATAGGTGTCGAACTCCTATTTGTTGGGGTGAAGTGGGTCAACGATAAATCAGGAGTACCGATTTGGTTTTAGAGACGAATAGTAAGATTGAGATGATTCGGGCTCGACTTAAGGCGGCGCAAGATAGACAAAAATATTATGCCGATAAAGGTAGAAGACCGATTGAGTTTCAAGAAGGTGACATGGTGATGCTTAAGGTTTCGCCATGGAAAGGTGTTATCTGGTTTCGAAAGCGATCAAAGTTAGCTCCTCGGTTTATTGGTCCTTTCAAGGTTTTGGCACGTGTTGGCGAGGTTGCTTATAGACTAGAGTTACCCGAAGAGCTTGCGGGAATCCATAATACATTCCATGTATATGTGTATGAGTATACACACAGTTTAGGAGTGTAGTAAGTCATGTGAGACTATGTGGTGAAGTCTAGTCGAATATATGAAGCGGGAATGGAGTGTACGACGCGTATAAACTATGATTAGTTAAGTTGTCAAAATAATGTTCAGGTGAAGCCTAATGTCGCGCCGCGGAGGGGTAGGTCGCGCCGCGATAATGAACGCAAACCAGGATCAGGAGTGGATTAAGACAGCCCGAAATTCATGTTAAGTGCCGAGCCGCGACAATGTGGGTCGCGCCGCGACCTTACTGGCGTGCTGATCTGTTTTTCAGCTTTTAAAAAGTGTGGTTCAAGGGTAAATTCATCTTTTTGCGTATGGATCTGATTGGGACATTAAATCTCAACCACTTATCCATCATTATTCATTTCTTTTCCATTTTCTTTCTCTATTTCCTCTCAAAACAATAAAATCCATTTGATTTCAAAGTGAGATTTGAGAGTGAAGATTTGAGATTTGATCTTTGGAGCAAGAAGTAATATTGTTACCCTCGTTCTTAGCTACAAGTGGATAGTATTGGTAAGTCTTAACTCTATGTTTTAAGTTTTAGTTAATTTATGGCTAGGGTTTGGTCATTTGAAACTTGTAAGACCCATTTGGGGGTTTAATGGGTGAAATTGGGTTAACTTGAAGCAAGGAAAACCCAAATGGTGTGATCAAGGGTTTGGTCATGTAAAGTGTGATTTGTAAGTGTTAATTGAGTGGTTAGTCACTAAAACACTTATAAAATGATGGAAGATTTTTAATGGGTTAAGTTTGACCAAAGTTGTATGTATAAGTATTTAAAATGGGTTACATGAGTGATTGTTGATCTAGTTGGGTGAGGTGGGTATAAAATGCCTATTAATTGTGTTAGTTGGTGTTAGTAGACTCTAATCACTAACTCTTAGTGATTTATGATGAGTCATGGCCATTAATGAGCGGTTTTGGTGTAAGTGAGTCATTTAATGCGGTTGGGTCATTAAATGCTCAAGAGTTAAGTGTTGGTGGTTAATTCCACTAGTTTGTATGTTAATTAAATGCATAATGTGATAGGTGCATTACATCGAAGGTTGCGAGCTTGATTCCTAGTTCATCAAAGGCGATAAGGTGAGTGGAATAATTATACATGTGTGTATGTAATATATTTACTTGTGCGAAATGCGATGTGGGTTTTAAGTTCGGGTATGCGATACCACATCGTGTTGACGTGGGATGAGGGTTTAAAGTTCGGGTACGCGATACCTCATCATCATATGTGTGTGCGGGCGTGAAGTGTGGTTTTAAGTTCGGGTATGCGATACCACATTTCACGTGACGGGTGGGTTTTAAGTTCGAGTATGCGATACCACCCAAGGGACTAGTGATGCATACTAGTGGTGTCTGCGTGGCTAGCGGTTCATTCACGAGGACCGTTCCCTTTTGTATGATTGGTTAACCATGATTATGTATTGTAGCATAGCATATTATATTGTCCGAGTTACATGCTATTGTTGTGCTAGCTTGCGTGTTGGAGTTTTAGCTTTATACTTTACGACGGTATGCTAATTATATTGCTAGCGTGTATGCGGTATGTAACGACCCTGGATTTTCCAACGTTTATTTATTAATAATTGTTATTATTAATACTTGTGATAAAACGTGTGTATGTTATTACATTTACATGTTGCCATGATTGCCCGTACTTGACTTTAATTGCCCGAAACGTCTTTGTGACACGCGAAACTTTCATGAATAATATTTTTAGATATTATTTGCATTCATGATTAAGTTTTATTAATCATTTTATTTAACTAAAGTTGTTAGTTAGTTAGTTACTTGGGCTTTTAATTGGATAAACTTGTTAACTACATGCATACTTGGGCTTTTAATTGAACTTGGACCTTTATTAGTATTAGTGGACTTTAGAAGCCCACCCTACATCTTAATGGACTTCATTAACCCATGTCTTTCATGTGTAAGTATTACTTAGACTTGTAACTAGTTAGTTAACTTGTTAGGAATCTAGTTTACAAATAATTCCCATACATGCATCCTCATTATCCACTTTTAAGCTTTAACACATGAGTAACCATTGAACACTTCCTCCCCCCTCCTTTTTCTGTTGCAGCCGTGGGATACCATGGGTGGGAGAGGATTCAAATCTTTTTTTTTTTACATTACTTGTTACTTGAATCCTCATTTCTCACAAACACACTTTTACTTGCTTTCATTTTTACTCTCTTTTCTCTCAAGGTTTCTTTCTTTCTTGTAAGTAAATGGAACTTCTTTTCTCTTCTTCTTTTCTTACAAAACCGAATTACACACATGTATCATCATCATCTTTTAATCTTTGATGTTGTTTAATTACTTGAGATTTGTTGTTGTTGTTGTTGTTGTTGTTACTTTGTTACTTGTTGTTATTTATTATTTACTTACAAATTTCAAGAATCAAACTTACTAGTTTCATTCTTCATTATATCTTGTATTTTCAAGAACACAAGAACATAAACTTACTAGTTTATGTCCTACACTTAATGTATCAAAAGTTTGTAAGTTCATAGTTGTTAAACTCATACTTGTAAGTCATGTTAGTAAACTTTAAAGTTTACTTTCTTAAAGATCAAACTATGGTTTGAATCTTTAAAGTATGAACAACCATGAACAAATTAACTTGTTTACTTAGTTTATGTCTTCATTTTATGCACTTTAATTTCATGTTTGTTGGTTGTTATTGGTCAAATGTTACTAGTTAACTTTGATCTCATTAATCTTGAACTAAAAGTTAACTTTGAAAGTTCAAGAACACACAAATAAGCTTTCTTTAATTATAACTTTGTACACTTATGTTAGATCTAGACTTTTGAGTCTTGGATCTTCAAGATTGATGGTTAAAGCTAAGGGGTATAAAATACTATTAAATTTTAGCAGGAAATACTATTAAATATTATACAATTTTACACAAGATATTTATTTATTTATTGAATGGATATACTTAAACCTTGCTACAACACTTATAGGCAGTGTACCTAATCGTACAGTAGTGTAGTTTTTAGTAAGTCCGGTTCGTTCCACAGGGAATCTTTTTCACAAAGCTTAACGCTATATTAGTTTTATTTTATAAAAATACAAATATATATATAAGTAATATTATTATTATAAAGGGGGGTTTTTACCGTTTAATGACCGGTTTGTCGATTTTAAAAACTTTAGTTGCAGTTAAAACAAAATGTAAAATATTAAATAAATAAAAGACTTAATTTAAAGCGTAAAGTAAATAACGATAATGAAATTACGATAAATAAAAGTGCGATAAAATAAACTTGCGATAATGAAAAAGTACGATAATTAAAAGTGCAATTAAATACAATAACAATAAATAAAAGTACGATAATTAGAAGTGCAATTAAATATAAAATAAAGGAAATTAAATATAAAATAAAAGAATTATGCTTATTTAAACTTCCGTAATCATGATGTTTGACGTGTTGATTTTAGTTTTATGCCCATGGGTTAATTGTCCTTTGTCCTGGATTATTTAATATGTCCGTCTGGTTTTTGTCCATAACAGTCCATCAGTCATAAATATAAAGTGCGAGTGTCCTCGTCAAATTATCCTTATACCCGAAGTCAAATATTCTAACTAATTGGGGACTTAAACTGTAACAAGATTTTAATACTTTGTTTAATAATTACACCAGGATGTCGACTGAGTGTAACCCAAGGTTTTAATACTTTGTTATCAATTATGCCAAGTGTCCTTGTACATAATTTCGCCCCTGTTTTAATAATTCTAGTGGCTATTAATCCATTCCCGTGTCCAGTTAAATGAACGATTATTCGTACATATAAATATCCCGCCCATCGTGTACGATTGAGTGTATACTTATTTATAGGGACGTCCAATTGTAAATCTTTATATTAAAATTAACAAACTATCATTTAGTTAAACAAATATAAAGCCCATTAATAGCCCATAGTCTAATTTCCACAAGTGTCGTTCTTTTGTCCAAACCCCAATTATGGTACAAAGCCCAATTACCCAATTTTAGTAATTAGCCCAACATCATGATTACTTCGTTTTAAATAAGCATAATAATAACTTAGCTACGAGACATTAAATTAAAAAGGTTGAACATAACTTTCAATGATTAAAAATAGCGTAGCGTTACACAGACAGAATTTCGACTTACACCTTACAACATTCGCTAACATACCCTTATTATTAGAATTATAATTAAAATTAAAATTAAAATATATATATATATATATATATATATATTACGTTTACATATAGAGAAAGAGAGATTTTAGGATATTTTTGCTATCAAACTGCGTTTGCTTTTATAGGGAATTGAGTCCAGGGGAACTCCGTGAGTCGCGTAATTTTTTGCCTTCAAACTCCGCAACTTGCGGAGTTTGAAATTACAGCTCACCCAGCTTTGGCTCTTTGTTTGCCGATGATTTATAAATATATTATAATATATATATATATATATATATATATATATATATATATATATATATATATATATATATATATATATATATATATATATATATATATATTAATTTTAAGAATTAATTATATATTATATTATATTTATATACATAGTTAACTTGTAATTTTTAGTCCGTTGCGTCGAGTGTTGAGAGTTGACTCTGGTCCCGGTTCCGGATTTTCGAACGTCCTTGCGTACAATTTAATATCTTGTACTTTGCGTTTTGAATCTTGTACTCTTGCAATTTTGAGACGTTTCTTATCAATAATTGGAACCTCTTTGATTGTATTTTGTACTTTTGAGCTTTTTGGTCGTTTGCGTCTTCAATTCGTCGAATCTGTCTTTTGTCTTCACCTTTTATTATTTTAAACGAATATTACTTGTAAATAGAACAATTGCAACTAAAAGCTTGTCTTTCTTGAGGAATAATGCTATGAAATATATGTTCGTTTTTAGCATTATCAAATATTCCCACACTTGAGCGTTGCTTGTCCTCAAGCAATATAGTCTTGAAATACTAGAATCACTTTTTTATTCTTCACACTTTGTACATCAGTGATTTCTATACGGCGGTATAAACAATGGTAGTAGCGATATGGTTTACAGTCCCACATGACTATAAAATTTAGATCCTTTAAGGAAATTGGATCTTTATGAAAACATTTGATCTTTTTGAAAATTCAATCTAGCTTTTATCCTAGATAAGTTTTCCGAAATAACCCTTCACCGGTGTTTGTAAAATATTTTTGTGGGTTTGGTGGGTTTCAGATTTGAAAATTTTAGCTCAAAACTTGCGGTTTTGTGTCACCCACTTGCTAACCTTGTATTAGGAAAGCAACACGTCCAGTATACTTGCTCCGTATATTACCTTTCGGTAAACTACCGTCCGGTTGTAAAGGAAAGCGTTGAACAAGCAACTATTAAGGCAATATCCCCTGACATGCTTTTAATTATGGTCTATAACGTGTCGGACGCAATTACTATCCTTGGTAGGAGCAATAGTAAAGCTCACCCTTATGATTTTTTGGTCTGGCACAAGGTCCTGTCTTTGACCATGCTATGCAACCACCGTTCTTACGGTTGACACCCGATTTGGTTCAGGTAACCTAATGAATTCCAGGTGAATTCCTAGAATTTTACGTTCAATGGTAATGAACGCATTGAAAATAGGGTTTTCAGAAAACAAATCGGTTTGTAATTTTATCAAAATATTTTCTCGTTCAAGCTCGAGTTTAGATATCATTGAATTCCATGAGTTTGAATTCTCAATCTTTAAGGTCAATCTCAAGGATTGAGTAATATCAGTCTTAAAAGCTGATTTTTTAATTTTTTAAGGAGATTATCCTTTTCGGGGATCTGATTCATTAGTCTTATCAAGCTAATTTGCACGGTACCCCCCCATTGCACGAGATACATCCTTCTCATGGTTAGGATAAATCTGACCACTTGGCGACCCTGTTTTATGCTGAGGTCCGTGGATTTCCTGCTGATTTTAGTGATGACTTTTCTAGCTTTTTCGTCAACCTACAGCTGGTCTGGACGACAACTTCATGACCTAAATCAAGAAGCGCGTTTCTTTTTCGGAAGACTTTACTTCCTTTTAATGATGCAATTGATTCATCGTGTAGATCCATCTCTTCTTTTCTTTCATCGGGTAAAACAGTTTAGTTTAGTCCAAAGCAAAAGTATTTTCAGTTATTTGTTACAGAAATATGTGACATATGTTTAAAATATCTTGGTAAATTTTCCCACACTTGGCTTTTATTTTCCTTTTTATTGTCCTCTATTCCATTTTAAATGAATTTTAACATTTTGGTTTGTTTCTCAATTTATGTCCTTTCCGAGGTAACAATAATTTCGGTGTTAAAACCTAGTTTTATCGTTCATAAATATGTATAAACATGATTTTGAGTTCATTTAATTGAAAATTTTGAAAAATTTTACTAGAATTGGGTAGTCAGTATATAAGACTAGGGCTGTTCTTTATTATCAGAGAGCACTAGATTCTAATACAACTACTGCTTTACTAGTATTTTTAATGGTAACCAAGTGTTTAAGATAAAAATCCGAAAGAATTTAACCCCTTCCCACACTTAAGATCTTGCAATGCCCTCATTTGCAAGAAATCAGTAACAATTTAAATTATTGAGGGTGATTAGCGTAGAAAAATGATTAAATTTTACCAAAGTTTCCAAACATATTGGCGTTTGTTTTCTGAATGATAAATGGTGCATATCATTTGTTCATTCCGTCTTGTTGTTATATCACATTTATTTTGCATCATGTCGTCAAAATTAGTTGCTTTTGCTGAACTTAATGCCAGTCTTTGAAAATGCGTTGTTTTCCCCGGTTGTGTACATAAGATAAACTGCAAACATATATACATATTTTTGAAGTTTGGTATATTACCCCACATTCAAAAATTATTAAAATCTAATAATAAAAGTTAGAAAATTATAAAAACTATTACAATATTAACATAAGTATTAAAATGTATCAAAATTACAAATAATAAAATAAATAAAACTAAGTAGACTAGGGATGATAATGATACCAGTAGGGGTTCCATGCATAACCGTATGTGTTATAGAATGCTTCGGCTGGGTTATACGTAGGATACGGTGGTTGGATCTCTATAGACCAGGGAGGAAATACGGGCGATGGAGTAGGAATATAGTTTCTGCCTACATGTTGGCAATGAGCTATGATTTGGTTTTGATGAACTTGCCAATCTTCAAATGCTCGATGTCTAGCATTTTCATACTCTTGTGAAGCTATAAACCTTTGCATTTCTGTCATTTCATTTCCCCCTCCCACATTACCTGGCTGTTGGTTTCTCTCAACCTGTGGATGTCTACCATTATATCATACTGCGGCATTATTTCGCCTCTTCAAAACTTTAGCACCATGGTATACATTTAAACCAATTGTATCGTGGAGTTCTGGTTCTTCGATTAGTAATCCCCCTCGACTTATATCCACACCGAGATATTCAGCAATCAAAGTAATAAATATACCACCTCCTATTATACTGTGCGGTCTCATCCCTCTAACCAGAGCTGATAAATAATAACCCACACAATACGGTATACTTACAGCGCTTTGTGGGTCTCGAACACACATATGGTAAAACAAATCCTGTTCATTTACCTTTTCCTTATTCTTACCTCTTTGTGTAATCGAATTAGCTAAAAACCTATGAATTACTCTTAACTCTGCTCTATCTATCTCAAAATAAGAGTAATTTCCCCCTTTAAATCGGTGATGGCTAGTCATTTGACTCCATACACCATGTGTATCAAAATTTTCATCAATCTTTCTACCATTTAATATCAACCCTCTACAATCGGCAGATGCTAACTCCTCAGACGTATATATACGTAAGGCCTGAGCCATGTCTAGTAAAGACATGTGGTGCATCGAACCTCCTAACAAAAATCTAATAAAAGATCGATCGGTTAAACTAGCTACCCGATCATTTATTTCTATACTACACAATAATTCTTCACACCATACTTTATATACAGGTCTACGCATGTTGAATAAACGTACCCAATCATTAAAAGTAGAATTACCATACCTCTGTGTAAGTAATTCTCTAATTGGTCCAGCTAATTCTAAAGCTTCTAACGGTGCCCATTCTATTACCCTAGGTACTTCAACAGCTATAGAATGAAGAGTATGCAAGCCCCTTTGGTATTTTGGATAATCTATCCAACATCTATCAAATCTCAAGTTCGGGTGCAACTCTTCCAAGTGTATATCTGAAAATGTCATAACTGGATGAGGTATATCTTGTTTATAATAGCTATCAACATCCTGTTGTTCCGCATTCTCAGAAGGAGCATTGCGAGTTTGGGATGAAGATTCACCCCTTTCAGTCTGCAAAACACATCAAACACAATTTTTGTGCATCAAAATATGCATTAGTGTCAGTAAAATCATCAATCAAAATAATTACAATGACATGTTCAATTTATATCAAACTTAAGCTCATTTTCATATTTTTATCAAATCT